>NW_020837950.1:70348456-70747211 GCF_003676395.1 Aethalodelphis obliquidens
CACACACACACACACACACACACACACACACACACACACACACACACCATTTACATTTATCTGATTGGGTTTTCATCAAATTAAAACAAAAGGGACTTCTGCATCAAACAAAAGGGATACAGATGGTGGTATGGTGATGTCTGGTGTCTCTTACTTTACTTTTTTGCTTGTCACCTTTAGAGAAACAAAAGATTTTATTGCCAGAAATAAAATGTTGTTGTTAAACTCTGTAGACATAACGTTAAAACAACAACAAAAAAACCCTTCATCCCTGGCTTCAGAGTAGGCTATGAGTAGACAAACAGTGCCCTCTAATGGACAGAATAGAACACGCTGTTGATACTTGGAGAAAGATTTCAATCTTGCGTTTCCCTTTAAAAACAGCAGGTTTAGAGGCACTATTTCTTTTCTTTTTAAAGTTATCCTTATCACATCCCATCTCAGACACAGAAATGCATTTCTAGAAATGCTTGAACTCACTCACCTGGAGACAGCAAACACACCACCATTCATGGAACCAAAGCAGGAGAGGGCAACAAAGATTGGAACTGCTACTGAGAAATTTCCCAGGAGCCGCTCAGAAAAAGTCTAGTGAAAGACAGAAGGAAGCAAATTAAAGCTCTGGCAGAAAGCGGAATAAAATGAAACAATTTAGGCCAAACTCGCTCTATGACTTTCTGTTTACCTGGTGATCTGTGTGTGTTTTATAATCCTTTTTTTGGGTTAGGGTCAGACTAACCTCTTAGAATAATAATCAAAGGCAGGTACCATGTCCCTGCTTGTTGCAGAATTATGGGCAATAGTCTAAACAAGCACCTTCCCTCTACTTCCAAAGAGCGATGATCCATTGATCAAATCTTTATCAACTATGATATCTATTGTCTCTGACTCTGGTAAATTAAAAAAACTCAGTACAGAAGTTCTCCTTTTAGAGACAGAAATCCTTCTGTAGAATACCTTCTCTCTCATCTGGAAAGCCACATTTTTATAGCGAAGTACAAAGGTACACTGAGAAGTGTTGCAGATACCTGTTTCATATACCAATCCCACTGTTATGACTTAAAAGCGTGGCAAAAAATAATTGAGGACTTAATCATGTATATTATGGATACGAACAGTTCTGAAAATCTTTTGCCCAGAATAATCACATCAGCTGAATCTCTGTTTATGAAGTCCATCCCGCCCTCTCAGTTATCTGCCAATTCCTTCTGTAGTTTCCTATTAAAAGGCTAGAACACCAACACAAGTCCAAGGAAATCAAGCTACAGAAAATATAAAAGTTAAACAAAACTTCTGACCTTTCCTTTTGTTGCATGGCATGTGCAACATTGCAAATTTTCATGAAGGATGTATTTTCCAAGAAAAAAAAAAAGTGGGATTCTTTACTTGTCCTTGATACAGCCGGTGCTATGTAATTAATGGACCACATTACGCTCAAAGACTTAAGTGCTGCCCTTTGTCTAGTAAGATGAGATGACGACCTGACATCAGGAAGCTCTGTGCATTTGGTTGTCTGGTAGAAGTTACCGCAGTGGACAGAGTCTTTTTTAATACAGTGAACTCGTACATAGGTTCACATGAAATGAGATAATTTGTTCCCTGTGGATGTTTCTGATATGACCTAATAGTGACTATTTTAAAAGGAACTGACATCTAGTGATGGGAAGTTCTTTTTTTTTTTCACCCTTCATTGTTATAAGGTCATGAATGAGTGCCCTCTTACTAGCTAAGTTTTTATACCAAAAAGTCTGTGTCACAGAATAGCAGTCCCATAACATGAACTTTGAAAGCAAAAGATGCCCCTGAAGTCAAATAAATTTTGGAAAATGCTGTAAAATTATCAGTATCCGCATCTCAGGGAGTTAAAATGCACATTAGCTTCTCTAATATTCTGAGAAGTACTATAGCAATGACATCTGTTTAACTTTGAATAACTCAGCATTTCCTCAAATTAATAATATCCTAGAACTTGTATTCAAAATGATATATATATACTAGGAAAAAAATGTTATGTGGTCCATTTGGAAATTCTAAAGTGGTACTTTGGGAAAAAGATTTTAAGTTAGCATTTGAAAAGCGTCTAAACAGGGAGGAGTACAGAATCAATTGCCATTTGCATACCCCAAAATGCATTCATTTAAACTCAGTAACTGCCCACCTGTCTTTAAAGACATGTTGGAAGAATAATGACTTCTATTCAACATGTATGTGTGGAAATATGTTTTCAAGCAGGCATATGTGGAAATGTTTTACATGAAATTAACAGTACAGAGAAATCATATAGGAGTGTAGCTGTATCAGTTAAATGGAATATGCTAAGGTATGTTCTAAATTTTTAAAATATTCATCATCATTCAGTTAAAAAAGAATTACTGGATTTCAAAACACTTTCTGCTGGAGGGAACTACTATAAAATTGCATCATTTCATTAACCTAAATTCAAACTGGCATTTTCCCAACTTAGACTTACCACTGCCACGGCCTCTGAAAGCAACAGCTCCTCGGCACTAATGGCCGTAAAGTAGGCCACATTTGTTAGCACGTAGCCAATGGTGACGACGGCCATGGATATACATATCGCAAGGGGGATGGTTCTGAAATGCACAAAGGAATCACTGATCAGTCATCTTTTGTTAGTCATTTCTCTGCAAGCAAAGAAGATAACAGGCTCATTCAAACAAAGAACAACATGGTATATGGCTAACTACAGGCTCTGTTGGGTATGTCTAAACATTTCATCAGGGTGAAGTACCACATATTCCTTTGTAATTTAATAAAGTCCATCAGGGGAGGTACATTTGTCTTGTCTACTGCTCTACCCCAGAACATGTGGGTCTGTCCGATCCTTGTGCTCCATAAATCCTACGGCAGGGTTTCACACACTTGAGCACGTATCACCCGGAAGGCTTGTTAAAACAGAGACTGATTGCTGAGCCCAGCTCAGGAGTTTCTGATTCAGGCGGATTTGCATCTTTCGCAAGTTCCTGGGTAATTCTGATGCTGCTGGCCAGGGGACCACGCTTTGAGATGCACTGTCCTATATATAAATGCCTTTCAAATCCTGATTCACTTGCCTTGACACCTTTCTAATACTAGTTTCCCAAAAGATCTTTCGCATTCAGTGTCTTCCCCTTCAGTAATTCCCCTTGCCATCAAATACGTGTACACTTTTGGAAGCATGCCAGCAACATATATCTACCTTTCTAAATGACAGTAATAATAACTTTGTACATAACACAAAAAGCCCAGAAGTGTTCCCAATAACGCCTTTGCACTGCCCTGCTGTGAGTTCAAAGGGAGCTCAAGATCATGAGTATCTATCGAAGCAAGAGCACAGATAATCCCATGAAGTTAGAGGTGACGTGCTGTGAAGTACATAGAACCGGACGGTGCTGACACCACGCGGCATCAGGAAGCAGCCGGCGCAAACACAACGTTATGTCTTCATTTAACGCACTGGGAAAGCCAGGAAGTTACTGACCCTCATAATTTGACTCCATGTTACCGATACACATTACTTGCTTAACATAATCACCTCTTCAGACTGTTTCCAGTTCAAGCAACTTAAACCTTCGGCTCCCTGCACGAAGGCGGATGGGTTTTGTGGGTTTTTTTTTTTTTTTTTTTTTAGCCATAGAGCTTATCAGCCTTCATGGAGCCTTAACCCTGCTGGGTACCACTAGTGAAGACCTCCCTATAATTTCTTCCAAGATGAAAATACAGGTCCGAACCAGGAACAAAAAAGGCACAGCCTGCCTCACTCCCCAAGCTGGGTGTGTTGAGCACACTAAGTCCCAGCTCATTACGCCGAATTCTCTATCCCCTGTTGAGAACAGGCAAACCCAGCCAGCCAGCAAATGCCATTCATTATGCTGCTTGGAGCTCGACACTTCCCCTGGTCCCCAAAGCCTTAAGCCTTGATGGGGAAACACATTGACCTCTAAAATCCTGGCATCCTGCTAGAAAAGGAGCAGATGTTCCCCTTCCCCAGTGTGAAGAGGGTCCCGTGGAACTTTCTGTTCATGCCGTACCACGCATTGCTGCTTGTGATTGATAAACGCTGAATGTAAGCAAAGGAGATCACTGGGCCAATTAAATACAGAGGGGTAAGTGGCATAAGGCATATTAAAGATAAAGGCAGCTTTTCAACCACTCACTGTATTATCAATATTTGAAACTCGAATCCTTCAGCTCTTATAACATGCCAAATGGGGTTTTGAGTTCTTTCTATGGAGGAGAGAAGCAGAGAGAAAGAGAGGGAGGAAGACACTCTCTAGAGATCTCCTCCCAAGAGTAGGATTAAGAAATGCAAAGGCTCTGCTAATAAAAAGTGAGGTGATTTACTGTTCAGTGCGGTGAAGTCACCTAATCTGTCCGGGACAGGTAGTACTGTCATGTCACATGATGCTGTCACAGAGCACAGAGGAGTCACTCTGAAATTTGACTGTGGCCCTGCCAGCATAGAATCTAGCCTCCCAGCCCAGATCTTTCAAGGCAGCCTGTGTTTCCTGCCCGGAGATTGCGGTCTTTCTGAGGGAGGATTTCTAAACTGACTTTAGCAGAAGGGACCTTTAAAACATTTGAAACTTCCAGGTTAGTTCTCCTTTTGTTCTTCCTCAGCTTGTCAATAACAAAAAACAGCAGATGCTGCTGCTACCCACCCTTTTATTAGCTACTTTACATATTTGCCTCATTTTGTCCTTGGAAAATCCTGTGAGTTAGGAGCACAATTACCATTTTATATACGAGGAAATGAAGTCTTAGAGAGTTTAAAGAACTGTTCAAGGATACACAGCTGGTAAGTGGAAACCCAGAATTCAGCTGCGGATCCAGCTACCCTGAAGTCAAAGCATTTAAACCACTGAAGTGTATTCTCTCTCGTGCATGTGGGTCCTCAAACCCTTAACTATCACTTTTCAGAGAAATTATAATTATTGAATATAATGTTTATTGGAAAGCTCTTATCCAGGCTGTATTCCTCATGTATTCACTGAAAATACAGTTTTGTGTAGTACGAAGGAGGGGGAAAGACTTATTCCATGATTTTCATAATTTTTCTGTGTGATACGAACTATAATGTCAAGTGAATGTTTTCAAAAGTTTCAATATTTTGGAAATACTAGTTTATTTTGAATTTAAAAAACCACAGAGGCACACTGAATAAACTTCCCTAGACAACTGTTATAGAAAAGGAGGAAAAGGAAGCATACTTATCAGACAAAATGAAACAGATTATTAACAGTTTTACTATCAGCCAAGTATAGATAGCCTATAAATATAGCCTATAGATAGCCTATAGATAGATCAGCCTAGTATATAGATACTAGAGGAAAAAAAAAATCAAAGGAGCTTAAAATATAGGATAAAAGAGAAAAGGGGTCTAACCTTGCCGCAATTCACAGCAAACCCAGTAATTCCACCCTAGGTAAAGTTAAGCCATGGGAACTGAAGAGGATGTGGCCAGACAGCCAGTAGCTTCTGTCCTTAAGGTTCCATTTCACCTTAACAAAGGGAAGGAGAAGGGTTTGTGGCTGCCTTGGCATAAATAGCAATCATTTACACAGAGGAAATCAGTTGACTTGTTCAGAAGGGCTTGGTACTGTGTGGGTAACTCCTGGATTTCAAGCAGCAAAGCTTAAGGGCCACTGGGTGAGCTGATAAGAGCTATTAGGGCAAGCCAGAGCCATCTTTCTGGAGGCTTTAGATGCAGAGGGCAGATAAACACAGTTAGTAATCCAAGATTAAGGCAAATGGCACATGATAATAAAAGGAATCACAGGAACTGGTAGGCCACTGACATTTCAAAGCCCCTGTGTAACTGCGAGGTGTCCACCAATTCTAAGTGCAACAAAAGCATTGTCTCTAAGCTGAATAAAAGTGACTCACACCTATGAGTTGTAATCTTTCTCAAATGTTGTGTATATATTTTTTTATGATTAACAAGATACGAATGTATTGGGAAAAGTTACTTAATGCTTAAGAGCTTTTTGTCATTATAGTCTTTTCAATTATGTATTCATGAGAAATAAGCACTAAGTAAGTGAGAATCTGATATTTTTATTAATTGCAAATGGTTTTCAATCAAAAGGTCTTGGATGGTCTTCTTTCCTTGCAGGTTTATTTTAAATTGGCATCTGTAACCCGTCTATGTAACACATAGATATATATTTGTTTATTGGAAATTATTAAATGGAAGTCTCTGGAACATCTGCTTAGAAGCACTCTCATTCTAAGGATAGAGCTCCCCAGGAATTTAAATGGCCCCAATAGTAATGGCAGGTAGCTTATATTTGTATAATCTACAAAGCACTGGCAAGCACACTTTATCTCCAAATATACACATTTCATTTCAAATCCTTTGTGGAATAACATAGAATATGAACAAATGACAAAATCCATAACAACCCACTGAAATAGGAGGTAATACCACCATCTTCAAACAATGGAACCAAGGCTCAGAGAGGTTAAGTGACTGGCCAAGGTCACAAAAGTAGTAAGTGAGAAAGCTGGGTCTTGAATTCAGATCCTCCATCGCTAAGTCCCACATTGCTGAAATATCTTGTCCCTGATATCATGGCTGTTTTGTGCCTACTTTAACTCTAGGTACAAAATTCCTAGGATCCTCACATGCTGACAAACATGTCCTCTATTTTATACACATGATACAAATATCAGAAGGCTGATGGTTACAATGTGACACATTTGAAGCCAAGTACCTTTTACTATGCACTTAATAGTCATCACAAATAATCTTGCAAATGATGGAGCATGGGATGCATTTTTAATATACTTTGCAACTCCATGGTAGAGCATCAGCAATGATCATTGTTTCCAGTGCTTTATGTTGGCTAAAAAGACTCCTGCCATGAAAACAGAATGAGTAGACCTAGCTTCAGAGAGTTGAGGACACATGAAGGTCACAAGCATTTCTGATATTCAGGCCATCCGAGTAATTCTGTAGTCACTTGTATTTAGGACATTCCTAAAATTGTTTTATAACTGGCGCAAAATCTTCTGAGGTTTATGTGAATCAAAATAAGTTTCATACATTCCCCGGTGTGGATACATCCACTGGAGACCACAGAAACCACTGATCCTGGGGCATCTAAAATTGTCTTTGAGCTGTGGGACTGGGCATGATGCCAGTTCTGCTAAAACCTTCTCTTGTGTGTTCTGGAATCTTCTAAGAGAAGTGCCTGATACTTCACATTTTCTATTTAAAAATCATTAATGTTTTAACACATGTATTTTGCATTCAGGAAAAAAGAGGGAGGGGAGAAAAGAGGAATTAAGAAGGGCAAGAAAATGACGAACTTCTTAATATGTGAGATGCAAATAAAAAAGAAAACAGGGTCTTTCAAAGAACTTTAAAATTTTTTAGTAAACTGTTTATATATAATTGAAACAAAGCCATGATTCATCTCAACATAAAGTATTTAAAATTATAAATGAGTATGTCTTGATTCTGAGTATTTATTTTAGGATCATACCTATTTCACATTGTCTTTTTGTGTGTGGGGGTGCTTTGTGACCTCCTGGAGGGGTGGGATAGGGAGGGTGGGAGTGAGGGAGACGCAAGAGGGAAGAGATATGGGAACATATGTATATGTATAACTGATTCACTTTGTTATAAAGCAGAAACTAACACACCATTGTAAAGCAATTATACTCCAATAAAGATGTTAAAAAAAACCAAAACATTTTCTTTATAATGACCCTGTAGAGACCTTGAAAGCTTTTCTCTAGATCTGACCCAGAAGTGACTCAAGTACCTCTTACTTCTCTCTTTTTGATCTACCAATTTATTTTTACAGGATTATTCCGTTTACTTTATTACCACTGCTGTTCATTTTACTGTACTCCTCAAACTTCAGTCATGTGTTACAATCCAAAAGATCAATACTAGTATATCTCAAAGAAAATCTATCTATATTTTTCACTCACGTGATTTTTTTCTTCCATACATTTTTACATAATTTCCCTGATTCTTGCTCATCTCAAACTTTCCAGAGACACCCCCCTGCCCCCCGGCAAGCATGAAACTGTACTATCTGGCTATGTGATTTCTGACATTTCTAGCAGGGACTGAATTACAAATAAGGGTCCTTGATTGTTTTCCAGACTTGAAACAATTAGATTACAGATGACTGGAACCCTATGAACTGTCTTGTATGTTATCGGTGATATTGCCCCCTTGTCATTTAGTGCTATCACTGTATCTCTAGTTGCACATTGTGAGTGGGAACTGGACTGTGAATAACAGTATAAGAGAAATGCACTTGAGGAGACATGGCAAGTTGGGGGGGAAGGTGTGGGTTGTCACTGAAAGAAGAAAATGTAGCAAGAGGAAGAGTACATTCAATAAACCTATTTAGAAACATTCTTAAAGGTCCATGCTTCATGTTCTAACTTAATGACAACTTCTGGGCCAAGGCTGAACACAGTGATGTGACGAGCAGATTGTCACATAAAGGTACACAGTGATCCCACTGATTTCAAGCACTAAACACCTGCCCTCGGCTTCTTATTGTACCACGGCAAGACTACAGGTGTTTTCACTGAGACGCTTTAAATTTCAATACCACTGACCTCTAATCTAAATCTCACCATTCTCCATTGTCCACAGATGAAGAACTCCATAAACAAAAAGAGAAGACAGAGGGACCTGTAGGGAGATGTAAGAAATGAACAGACACAGATTAAAAGACTGCAGCCTGAAGGAGGCTCATGGAAAAAACATACACAGATGCATGAAGGAGACAGAAAAGTGCAGCAAAACCACGCAGAAAAATGAACTGAAATGGAAACTTATAATTCAGAAACATAGGGTCATAAGCAATCAGAAGCATGAGTCTAAGCGTTTTTAGCCCTAATAATACTTTATTTTTTTATCCAACTAGCAGAATAAATTCCTGCCTAAATAAAATTATTCAGCAAAATGGAGCTTGGGGGTAAATTTTCATTTGCTTGAATTTCATACCAACAAAAAATCTGCATTGTCTGCATCTCATTTGTTCTCATTTTCTCAAGATTTAGAGTGTGTCGTCCAGATATATTACAGTTATCCATATTTATCATGGATGAACGTAAAGAAATTAGTAGGCAAGTTTGAGTGCACAAACATAGAAACAAAATTGGTTTTTGATAAAATGTTAGCAAGTAAATAACTAAGAAAACAAAATATTTTAATAACAATAAATTACATTTCATACTAATGTTCAGCTCTTATTTTTTTTTTTTTTTTTTTTTTTTTTTTTTAGTACGCAGGCCTCTCACTGTTGTGGCCTCTCCCGTTGCGGAGCACAGGCTCCAGACTTGCAGGCTCAGTGGCCATGGCTCACGGGCCCAGCCGCTCCGCGGCACGTGGGATCTTCCCACACCGGGACACGAACCCGTGTCCCCTGCATCGGCAGGCGGACTCTGAACCACTGCGCCATCAGGGAAGCCCCAGCTCTTATTTTTGTTATATTATTTTTATAGTATACTTTTTAAAATGTTATTTCCCTCAGGATTTTGTCTAAAGTACTCTAAGGTGATGCAATATCTCAGTGAACCTTTTTTTTTTTTTTTTATAACTGAGTTCCTGAGATTCAGATATGCATGGCTGAGAGAATGAAGTACTCACCACAGTTTTGTACTCCTCTTTCCAAAGTATCAGTCATTCCTGAGAAGAAGCTACCCAGATAGACCACATTTTCCAGACTCTCTGGTATCTAGGTGGGAGTGTGACTCATCCTTATGTGTCAACTGATGTGGCAGTTTTAGGCCAAGGTGGTTAAGAAGTGGGTTGCCTTGTCTGCCCCCAACCCTTTCTCTAGTTGTATAGAGGATCTATAGAAAGGATCTATAGAAAGGATCCTTCCACAATGTGGAAGGAATCTGGGCCACAGAATCAACATGAGGAAGAAAGTCTACCGCTCAGCCAGGGACACCAACTGTAACATGATCTAAAAACTAAACTTTCGATTGTTTAAAGCCATTGAAAATTTGTGGTTTGCTTGTTGGAGCAGCTGGCACTACCCTAACTAATAAAAGAATGAAGGGCCTCATTATATCAAGACTTTTTGTAGATCTCAGTGAATTAGTTTTTATGAGACAAATTGGGTCCTCATTAATTTTTATCTCATATTTTTTTGTTTCGGAAGAGACCAGTATATGATATAAAGTCTTTAAAATAATGTCCCAAATGAGATCCAACTGAAGCACTTACATTGGTTAAAGTTAGAACAGTGAAAATTCTATTATTCCAACTTCCCAGAAACAGAGCAAACATAGACCCCATTGTTCACTATTTTGAAATATAAAATCTCCTACACATTTGACAACTGCCTCCGATCCAACAAAGATCAAAGTATAATCGCCTCTTGTTTTGGCCAAAGATACATAATAAAACAATGCAATGTTAAATAAATATACTCTTATGCTAAGTACAAGGCAAGGTAAAATAAACATACCCACTTTGGTATAATAAGTGGGAATTAGAGTCAAAATTCCCTCTGGTCATAAACACGTGTCTTAGAAGAAACTGATAACACTTCTCCTACTATAAACCCATAAATCAAATCCAGTCACATTTCTGACCAGCTGCACAATAAGAAATGGAACAGGTACATATGGAGACATTCAACCCTGACAAATGAACTACTGAAAACTGCCTTCAATATCTGTGACCAACAATGACAAGTCTAATTATTAGAAACCATTTTACTTTGACATCTGGTAGTCAAGGAGACACCAGGGTAATATGGGAATCAGAATAGAAGATGGACAATTGATAAGATTAGAGGCTAACCTGTCCTCACTCACTTCAACCAGATCAGTCCTCTCTTCCTTGTTTTATGTATTGATATACAACTGAAGGGATCCAGCGCTTTCAAACAGTTTTAACATCACTCCACTAGATGCTACAAGTCAAATTATGTCTTTAAATACTATTTTGGGACTCAATGCTGGCTACCTAAACTACGGTTTTCAAACTCTATGAATTGGTTTCATAAAATGCCTATCTACGAATGATTATAGAGGTATGTATGTATGTATATATATATTTGATCCTACAAAGTTGAAAATAATTTTTCACTGCAACAAATCCTATTTATAGGTAATTGAGGGAAACATTTATAGTAGGAAAGGTATAAGGTTGATAGAGGAGCCAACAGCTATGGCCTGGCTTTAATCAAAGTGGTAAATCCGCATGGCTGGGCCCCAGAGAACATGACACAGCAGCTAATGGAGCTGCAGAGAAAGATGAAGATGAGAAGAAATTGAATGGATGGGTTAAATACCTTTCCAGTTGAGAGAGATGATATGTCATTGACAAGAAAGTGATGATTTTGACTCCTGCTTGAAACAGTTGACAGCTCCCTGCAAAGGTCACAGAGGCCCCCAGAATGGCAGAACCTCCTGTAAGTTCCCCTCTCCTCTCCTTGGGCTGTCCATTTACAAAGATTCATATTCCCAGCAGAAATGGAAATTTCATTATCTTTCAGCTCAAAAGTTAAACTTTTCAAAAAATAAGACTTTGTGCTTTATTTTATATTTGCTAATGCCTTTTCTTAGACTACAAGGATTCGTAGGCAAATTTCTCCCCAAGGATACTTTAGCAAAGTCAAACACAACATGCAATGGTTGAGGGACTACCTGCCCCAGAAAGAGAAGTGGTCCCCGCATTCACCCACCCTGTAATTTCCCTTCTCTTTCATATTTTCCCTCAGCCCCATCCCCAAATTCCTATAACCAAGAAAAAAGTGTATATGTACCATCCCAAGTGTAAGTTTTCTTTATGCAACATCTTGTCTCTGATGTTTGCCTTCAGTGTTTGTTTTGATTTCATAGAATTATGAACATTCTCTGGACTCCAATCTGAAAGCTGAGTCCAGTCATCTTCCGGTCACTGGCAGGAACCCAGGAGATCACTGGACCTCTCTAGGCATAAACTTCCTCCTTAGTTAAAGAGGGTGCTGAATTAATGAAATCTAACGTCCATTTCTCTTGGAAGTTCATTATTCAATCACTTTAACAAATAAAGCTGATTTTTAAAGACTGTTTAACAATACTTTGAAAACTTAGTTCAGTCCTTGCTCAAGTAACAGAGCATCCTACGGAAGTGCCTGAGTCTGTCCTGTTCTGTCGCTCAGAGGAAAAAAACAGGACACAGATTTCACCAACTCTTCTCCTGGGTCTTGAGGTTATGATCCTATCCTCAATCACGAATACCAGTCCATCACAGTACCTTCATAGTATCAGTCTGGCTGATAGCAGTGATCATTACAGAAGAGCATATAAAGGAAAAGTGGTGAGGGACCTTCAGAATGGCAGAGGAATAAGACATGCAGATCAGCTTCCTCCCCACAGATACACCAGAAATACATCTACGTGTGGAACAACTCCTGCAGAACACCTACTGAATGCTGGCAGAAGACTTCAGACTTCCCGAAAGCTTCCCAAGAAACTCCCCACGTACCTGGCCGTGTGGCTGACAGGGCAGTGGTGCTCCGGCCAGGTGTCAGGCCTGTGCCTCGGAGGTGGGAGAGCCGAGGTGAGGACATTGGTCCACCAGAGACCTCCTGCCTCCACATAATATCGAACGGTGAAAGCTCTCCCAGAGATCTCCATCTCAACGCTAAGACCCAGCTCCACTCAACGACCAGCAAGCTACAGTGCTGGACACCCTATGCCAAACAACTAGCAAGACAGGAACATAGCCCCAACCATTAGCAGAGAGGCTGCTTAAAATCATAATAAGGTCACAGGCACCCAAAAACACACCACGGGACGCAGTCCTGCCCACCAGAAAGATGAGATCCAGCCTCACCCACCAGAACACAGGCACTATTCCCCTCCACCAGGAAGCCTACACAACCCACTGAACCAACCTTAGCCACTGGGGGCAGATACCAAAAACAACAGGAACTACGAATCTGCAGCCTGTGAAAAGGAGACCCCAAACACAGTAAGATAAGCAAAAGGAGAAGACAGAAAAACACACAGCAGATGAAAGAGCAAGGTAAAAACTCACCAGACCAAACAAATGAAGAGGAAATAGGCAGTCTACCTGAAAAAGAATTCAGAGTAATGATAGTAAAGATGATCCAAAATCTTGGAAATAGAATGGAGAAAACACAAGAAACATTTAACAAGGACCTAGGAGAACTAAAGAGCAAACAAACAATGATGAACAATACAATAGATGAAATTAAAAATTCTCTAGAAGGAATCAATAGCAGAATAACTGAGATAGAAGAACGGATAAGTGACCTGGAAGATAAAATGGTGGAAATAACTGTCGGGGAGCAGAATAAAGAAAAAAGAATGAAAAGAATTGAGTACAGTCTCAGAGACCTCCGGGACAACATTAAACACACCAACATTCAAATTATAGGGGTCCCAGAAGAAGAAGAGAAAAAGAAAGAGACTGAGAAAATATTTGAAGAGATTATAGTTGAAAACTTCCCTAATATGGGAAAGGAAACAGTCAATCAAGTCCAGGAAGAGCAGAGAGTGCCATACAGGATAAATCCAAGGAGAAACACGCCAAGACACATATTAATCAAACTATCAAAAATTAAACACAAAGAAAAAATATTAAAAGCAGCAAGGGACAAACAACAAATAACATATAAGGGAATCCCCATAAGGTTAACAGCTGATCTTTTAGCAGAAACTCTACAAGTTAGAAGGGAGTGGCAGGACATATTTAAAGTAATGAAAGGGAAAACGTACAAAAAAGATTACTCTACCCAGAAAGGATCTCATTCATATTCGATGGAGAAATTAAAACCTTTACAGATAAGCAAAACCTAAGAGAATTCAACACCACCAAACCAGCTGTACAACAAACGCTAAAGGAACTTCTCTAGGCAGGAAACACAAGAGAAGGAAAAGACTTACAATAACAAAAACCAAACAATTATGAAAATGGTAATAGGAACATACATATCGATAACTACCTTAAATGTAAATGGATTAAATGTTCCAACCAAAAGACACAGACTGGCTGAATGGATACAAAAACAAGACCTGTATGTATGCTGTCTACAAGAGACCCACTTCAGACTTAGGGACACATACAGACTGAAAAGGAGGGGATGGAAAAAGATATTCCACGCAAAAGGAAATCAAAAGAAAGCTGAAGGAATAATTCTCATATCAGACAAAATAGACTTTAAAATAAAGACTACTACAAGAGACAAAGAAGGACACTACATAATGATCAAGGGATCCATCCAAGAAGATATAATAATTGCAACTATTTATGCACCCAACATAGAGCACCTCAATACATAAGACACATACTAACAGCCATAAAAGGGGAAATCGACAGTAACACAATGATAGTAGGAGACATTAACACCCCACTTTCACCAATGGACAGATCACCCGAAATGAAAAGTAAATAAGGAAAGACAAGCTTTAAATGATACATTAAACAAGATGGACTTAATTGATATTTATAGGACATTCCATCCAAACACAACAGAATACATTTCTTCTCAAGCACTCATGGAACATTCTCCAGAATAGATCATATCTTGTGTCACATTTCAAGCCTTGGTAAATTTAAGAAAATTGACATCATATAAAGTATCTTTTCCGAACACAATGCTATGAGACTAGATATCAATTACAGGAAAAAATCTGTAAAAAATAGAAACAAATGGAGCTAAACAATACACTACTTAATAACCAAGAGATCACTGAAGAAATGAAAGAGGAAATCAAAAAATACCTAGAAACAAATGACAAGGAAAACACAGCGACCCAAAACCTATGGGATGTAGCAAAAGCAGTTCTAAGAGGGAAGTTTATAGCAATACAATCCTACCTCAAGAAACAAGAAACATCTCAAATAAACAACCTAACCTTACACCTAAAGCAATTAGAGAAAGAAGAACAAAAGAATCCCAAAGTTAGGAGAAGGAAAAAAATCATAAAGATCAGATCAGAAATAAATGAAAAAGAAATGAAGGAAACAATAACAAAGATCAATAAAACTAAAAGCTGGTTCTTTGAGAAGACAAACTAAATTGATAAACCATTAGCCAGACTCATCAAGAAAGAAAGGGAGAGGACTCAAATCAATAGAATTAGAAATGAAAAAGGAGAAGTAACAACTGACACTACAGAAATACAAAGGATCCTGAGAGACTACTACCAGCAACTATATGCCAATAAAATGGACAAACTGGAAGAAATGGAAAAGTTCTTTAAAAGCATAACCTTCCAAGACTGAACCAGGAAGAAACAGAAAATATAAACAGACCAATCACAAGCACTGAAATTGAGACTGTGATTAAAAAATCTTCCAACAAACAAAAGCTGAGGACCAGATGGCTTCACAGGCAAATTCTGTCAAACATTTAGGGAACAGCTAACACCTATCCTTCTCAAACTCTTCCAAAATATAGCAGAGGGAGGAACACTCCCAAACTCATTCTATGAGGCCACCACCATACTGATACCAAAACCAGACAAAGATGTTACAAAGAAAGAGAACTACAGGCCAACATCACTGATGAACATAGATGCAAATATCCTCAGCAAAATACTAGCAAACAGAATCCAACAGCATATTAAAGGGATCATACACCATGATCAAGTGGGGTTTATCCAAGGAATGCAAAGATTCTTCAATATATGCAAATTAATCAATGTGATAAACCATATTAACAAACTGAAGGAGAAAAACCATATGATCACCTTAATAGATGCAGAGAAAGCTTTTGACAAAATTCAACACCCGTTTATGATAAAAACCCTCCATAAAGTAGGCACAGAGGGAACTTACCTCAACACAATGAAGGCCATATATGACAAACCCACAGCCAACATCACTCCCAATGGTGAAAAACTGAAACCATTTCCTCTAGGATCAGGAACAAGACAAGGTTGTCTACTCTCACCACTCTTATTCAACATAGTTTTGGAAGTTTTAGCCACAGCAATCAGAGAAGAAAAGGAAATAAAAGGAATCCAAATCAGAAAAGAAGAAGTAAAGCTGTCACTGTTTGCAGATGACATGATACTATACATAAAGAATCCTAAAGATGCTACCAGAAAACTACTAGAGCTAATCAATGAATTTGGTAAAGTAGCAGGATACAAAATTAATGCACAGAAATCTCTTGCATTCCTATACACTAATGATGAAAAGTATGAAAGAGTAATTAAAGAAACACCCCCATTTACCATTGCAACAAAAAGAACAAAATACCTAGGAATAAACCTACCTAAGGAGACAAAAGACCTGTATGCAGAAAATTATAAGACAGTGATGAAAGAAATTAAAGATGATACAAACAGATGGAGAGATATACCATATTCTTGGATTGGAAGAATCAACACCGTGAAAATGACTATACTACCCAAAGCAGTCTACAGATTCAATGCCATCCTTATCAAACTATCAATGGCATTTTTCACAGAACTAGAACAAAAAATTTCACAATTTGTATGGAAACACAAAAGACACCAAATAGCCAGTTCTGAGAAAGAAAAACGGAGCTGGAGGAATCAGGCTCCTGGACTTCAGACTATATTACAAAGCTACAGTAATCAAGACAGTATGGTACTGGCACAAAAACAGAAATATAGATCAATGGAACAGGATAAAAAGCCCAGAAATAAACCCATGCACATATGGTCACCTTATTTTTGATAAAGGAGACAAGGATATACAATGGAGAAAAGGCAGCCTCTTCAATAAGTGGTGCTGGGAAAACTGGACAGCTATATGTAAAAGAATGGAATTAGAACACTCCCTAACACCATACACAAAAATAAACTCAAAAGGGATTAAAGACGTAAATGTAAGGCCAGACACTATCAAACTCTTAGAGGAAAACATAGGCAGAACACTCTGACATAAATCACAGCAAGATCCTTTTTGACCCACCTCCTAGAGAAATGGAAGTAAAAACAAAAATAAACAAATGGGACCTAATGAAACTTAAAAGCTTTTACACAGCAAAGGAAACCATAAATAAGACGAAAAGACAACCTTCAGAATGGGAGAAAATATTTGTAAATGAAGCAACTGACAAAGGATTAATCTCCAAAATATACAAGCAGCTCATGCAGCTCAATAACAAAAAAACAAACAACCCAATCCAAAAATGGGCAGAAGACCTAAATAGACATGTCTCCAAAGAAGATATACAGACTGCCAACAAACACATGAAAGAATGCTCAACATCACTAATCATTAGAGAAATGCAAATCAAAACCACAATGAGGTATCAGCTCACACTGGTCCAAATGGCCATCATCAAAAAATCTACAAACAATAAATGCTGGAGAGGGTGTGGAGAAAAGGGAACCCTCTTACACTGTTGGTGGGAATGTAAATTGATACAGTCACTATGGAGAACAGTATGGAGGTTCCTTAAAAAACTAAAAACAGAACTACCATACAACCCAGGAATCCCACTACTGGGCATATACCCTGAGAAAACCATAATTCAAAAAGAGTCACGTACCACAATGTTCATTGCAGCTCTATTTACAATAGCCAGGACATGGAAGCAACCTAAGTGTCCATCAACAGATGAATGGATAAAGAAGATGTGGCACATATATACAATGGAATATTATTCAGCCATAAAAAGAAACAAAACAAAATTGAGTTATTTGTAGTGAGGTGGATGGACCTAGAGTCTGTCATACAGAGTGAAGTAAGTCAGAAAGGGAAAAACAAATACCGTATGCTAACACATATATATGAAATCTAAGGGAAAAAATGGTTATGAAGAACCTAGGGGCAGGACAGGAATGAAGATGCCGACATAGAGAATGGACTTGAGGACATGGGGGGTGGGAAAGGTAAGTTGGGATGAAGTAAGAGAGTGGCATGGACTTATATACATTACCAAATGTAAAGTAGATAGCTAGTGGGAAGCAGCCACATAGCACAGGGAGATCAGCTCGGTGCTCTGTGACCACCTAGAGGGGTGGCATAGGGAGGGTGGGAGGGAGACGCAGTGGGAGGAGATATGGGGATATATGTATACATAAAGCTGATTCACTTTGTTATAAAGCAGAAACTAACACACCATTGTAAAGCAATTATATTCCAATAAAGATGTTTAAAAAAAATTTAAAAATAAAGGACAAGTGGTCTGTCCATCCTTCCAGATTCTAAAACAGTGTCTGTAGATCAGATCAGACCTCTGGATGCCACATTACATGGACCACATTATCAGAGACACTCATATCTTCTGCCTTTATTTTTTATCAAAACTGTATTGCAAATATATTTTTAAAAATCATATGAATTTTAGGAGGACATCTGTAGTAATATTATTAAGGATATTGTCCTTTATCAGAGTCCTTTATAAAAATTTCATCTCACCTCCGTTTATCAAATATCTTCTTTATGCTAGACATTATTGTAAGTAAAGTGATAAAGACATCAACTACAAACGAAAACTCACTTGCTCGTGGAATCTAAAATTCAAACAGGATAAGACATGGAGCTCCCTGCTCTGATTCTTCACGTGATCATCTCATTCCTTTCACTTAGGCTTAAATCAAAAGTCTCCTCCTCAGAGAAATCTCCCCTCCTTTTCTAAGTACGCCCCACGACCCCTGTACTCCTCATTCTCTACTATTTTTAATGTGAGGAAAACAAACCCAAACATTTTCTAACTTCAACAGTCTTCTCAAATATCTTTACATATTAATACTCACCAAATTCTATGGAGAAATTAAGGATATTCAACTGAGCACGTAATGTGGCCTGAAAATATATCCTCTAAATCTCTAGGGCAAATTTTTTTTTTTTTTTTGCGGTACACGGGCCTCTTGTGGCCTCTCCCGTTGCGGAGCACAGGCTCCGGACGCGCAGGCTCAGCGGCCATGGCTCACGGGCCCAGCCGCTCCGCGGCATGTGGCATCTTCCCAGACCAGGGCACGAACCCGTGTCCCCTGCATTGGCAGGCGGACTCTCAACCACTGCACCACCAGGGAAGCCCTAGGGCAAATATTTTTGAGAGGAGTTGTCAGAACTGTTTGCCACCCTTAAGGATAATTTCTGCTTTTTATTAGCTTGTAATCACACATGGAAAGAGTTCCTGACCTCTTTGGCCTCTTTTATTTATTTATCTATTTATTTTTTGCTTTTTTATCAAACCTTTTATTTGTAAGACATGTTTTATTTTATTTGTAGGACATGTTCTAAAAGAAATAGTTCATTAAAACAGGGAGAGAAGATAACTACTTTGGAAAATATAACTTGGGATTAAAATAATTAAAACAGAAGTGCGTTTATAATAGTGGTGAAAAGACTCACAAAACTTACCAAATTTAAATCACTTCAACCAAACTAAGCTATCGTTTTGACTATTCCTTTTACATTATTTTCATAGCTTTGAGGTAAATCTGTACAAACCTCCCAAAAGAAGACTTTAAAAAAATAAATAAATGGAAGCAGCAAAGAGGAAAAAGGAAATAAAAGGTTAAGAGGCAGCTTTAACAGAGAAAAGGAATGTTTATTCCACCAAAACCTCATGTGAATTCTAAATTATTAAATCTCTGAGAACACCTGACTTATGAACAGGATAACATGGCCCCTAGCCAAAATCATTTTTAATAAAAATCAGGAAACCTCCTGAAGTTCATCTCAGATTTAATATCAAATGCAGCAGCCGCACATGAACATCTCCCCATAAAACACGAACAAACACAGCACGGCACAGTCAGCTGGCCGCCATCGGCAGGGAATCAACAGTACAAACAAACAGGGTGTCCGAACCATGGAAGGGATCAGGCCTCACAACCTGGGGGGAGAAGCCAATGGAAATGGAACACAGACTAAAATAACGTCATTGAGGAAGGAGAAGGGCACAAGGGAGACTCATTTCTAAATACACAATAGCAGCTGACTCACTCTTGGTCAAAGCACTGAGGTTCTCGATTGACTATTCGATCGAGAGAGCAACACAATTGTGTCTTGAGTTGATTTCTGTGCATACATTTGGAATATACCAGATGAATTGGAACCAGCATGAGAAAACAAATGCTAGAAATGACATAATCCAATATTGCCATTCTCATTTTGTAAGAAAAGTAGCAAATGTCTAAGAGACGCATAAAACATGATTCAAATATTTTCCAACAGATGTTTGGTTCAATCATAAGAAGGATATCAAGGAAAAAATTTATTCTGTCTAATGTATGTTGCTTAGGAATTGTGTTTGTTACCATGTTAATAATCTATGCAGCAAAGGATTATTTCTCAGGAATATAAACTCAACTATTTGGATACCTACATAATAATTAAATTCATTCATATTTAATCCCTTACAGGGCAGTTTCACCAATTACAAGGACCATAAAGAAATAATTTCTTTGCATGTTTCCACTGATATTTCCACTAATATTTTGGCATTTGGTATTTTGTTTAAAAATATTCTGGAAAACAGAAAATCATTATAAAAGGTGCTTCATTAGTAGAGCTCAGAAGTTAAAAAAGAAAGGCTGAAAGGGGAAAAAAGTAAGACTACTATTATCAGAAGATATCTTGTAGGTTACTTTAATTAGTTAGTATTTTTAAAATCTGATAGAAGTAAAAGAAGAAACCAATTAACCATAATATAACCAATATACAGAAGTCAACAATTAACCATAGTACACAGCAAAAGAAATTTCTGGAGTACAAAGGATTTAGTCATATATGAAGAATATATCTTTATACGATACAGATTATGAGATAATACTACCAAGATAATCTGAAAAACTATGAGCTTTAAATTTCAAAGCACTGTATAGATTCTCTTCCTATGCATGAAAAGCTGAGAGTAAAAACTGCCTTCATACAAGTAAGTTATACTCAACGTTGATTTATTTAGAGAAAAAGAATAATACTTCAGGCTACCTTTCCCTCCAGATTAAAGCGTATTAAAACTTTTAATAATAAAAGTCGTATAGTAATTGGCTGATATATCAATAGAAAGATAAGTGGAGCAGAATAGGTTACCTTGAAACAAAATCTAGTATATGACATAAAAACTTAGTACATAATATGATGCGTAGTAAGTATTATAAATTAAGTAAATACCATAAGCTAAGTGGTATTATGACTGTTCAATAAATGATGGGCTATTGGGAAATTTAGGGGGAAATCAACAGCTTACACTGGATGGATCCTACTCAAAGAAATCCATTCCAGATAAGATTAAAAGTTTAATGGGAGGGCTTCCCTGGTGGCGCAGTGGTTGAGAGTCCGCCTGCCGATGCAGGGGACACGGGTTCGAGCCCCGGTCCGGGAAGATCCCACATGCCGTGGAGCAGCTAGGCCCGTTAAGTTTAATGGGAAAAGAAATCAGGGAAAAACAAACAAATAAAATATGAGTGAGATTTAAATGATCTAGGGATGTAGAAAGATTTATGGTATAAAAGCAATATATGGAAAAATTTTTAAATGGTTACCTTTAACTGTAGTAGTTAAATTTAAATATCTAACTTATTAATTACTACATTTAAATTTAAAGTTCTATAAGCTGAATCATAAAGAAAAATTTAGTTACATGAAACACTGATGAAATGTTTACAAAAAATATAGGATATAAAGAATAAGAGCTTCCCTGGTGGCGCAGTGGTTGAGAGTCCGCCTGCCGATGCAGGGGACGCGGGTTCATGCCCCAGGTCCGGGAGGATCCCACATGCCGCGGAGCGGCTGGGCCCGTGAGCCATGGCTGCGCGTCCGGAGCCTGTGCTCCGCAATGGGAGAGGCCAGAACAGTGAGAGGCCCGCGTACCACAAAAGAAAAAGAAAAAAAAAAGAATAAGTGCCTATGATCTACAAAGAATTCTGCTGAATCGTGAATATTCGTGCCCCCACACACAGTTACTAGACATGGGAGACGTATTAAGCCTCACGCATGACCAAAAACTGCAAATGAGGTATAATTTTTGCTTTCAGTTAACAAAGGTTTTTGTTAATGATGACACACACTGATTAAATATTCTTTTTTTTTTTTTTTCCTTTTTGGGGCACGCGGGCCTCTCACTGTTGTGGCCTCTCCCGTTGAGGAGCACAGGCTCCTGACGCGCAGGCTGAGCGGCCACGGCTCATGGGCCCAGCCGCTTCACAGCATGTGGGATCTTCCCAGACCGGGGCACAAACCCGCGTCCCCTGCATCAGCAGGTGGACTCTCAACCACTGCGCCACCAGGGAAGCCCTGATTAAATATTCTTAATTATCACTGATGGCAAAGGAAACTGATATACCCACTTTGTAAAGCAACTTGGTAATACAAAAAGAGACTTTTTAAAAGTTCATTGCTTTTGACATAGTAATTCTCTTTCATCAATCTTCTCAGAAAATCATTGAATATGTACAAAGATTTATATATTAAATGAGTAACACAGCATTATTAGATTAAGAAAAATTGGAAACATTTTCAATGCCTAACAGGAAAACAAGTAAATAATGGTACACCTACCCAATGAAATATTATACCATTAAAAATGGTGTTTACTTAGATTTTAAAGATCTAGGAAAATCTAATGAAATGACATGAAATGAAAAAAGGATAGATCTAGATGAACAGGAAGAGCTAGAGCTAAGCTCGAGATACAGCACATCTAGATGGCAGAGCAGATTTTAGGGTACCTTCAAACTGCTAGGGATGCAGCAATGAATGACACAGGAGAAACTGACAATAAATAAGCAAACAAGTAAATACATACTAGATATAATGCCAAGGTTATGAAGAAAAATGCATATGTACATTCATCTCAAGTAATATAATGCAATACACACATGCATGGCACAAATACACATATATACACGAATGTGAAAAAAATCAACAATAACAATGAGTACTTTCATTTGATCTGATTATGAGAGGATAGGTGACTTTAATTTTCTTCTACATTTTTTTTTTTTCGCGGTACGCGGGCCCCTCACTGCTGTGGCCTCTCCCAGCACAGGCTCTGGACGCGCAGGCTCAGCGGCCATGGCTCACGGGCCCAGCCACTCCGCGGCATATGGGATCTTCCCGGACCGGGGCACGAACCCGTGTCCCCTGCATCGGCAGGCGGACTCTCAACCACTGTGCCACCAGGGAAGCCCTCTTCTACATATTTTTGAATATTCTAAACTTTGATCATCTAGTATTATTAAGAGAAAGAGGGAAAGGCTACATATTGTTATTGAAAATACTGAAAATCATAAAGTTTGACTTTGACTTTTCCTGGTAGGGGACAGAAGCCATAGAAAGTAATTTTCCTTTCTATCTCTCGACTAAATCATTTGACTACAACTAGAGATGGCGAATTGTGTCCTAGCCATTTAAAAAATGGAATAAGCAAGGTGTGTCTATTAGGAGAAATATGAGAATGAAATAACCAGGATATCCTGTGCTCCTAGGTGTCCCTCGATCAGCCATGTGGAGCTGTGAGGCCAGGCTGAGAGGTGAGGGACTTTTGGGAGGAGTTGCGATAGAAACGGCAACAGCAGGAACAGAATTGACACTATCTTTTAGAGAACAGGAAACTGCCGCTCTGTTCAGTTCCTGACGTGCATCATAAACTTGACGGTTTGAAAGCACCTACGTATCCAAGCAGAAGCTCGCTCGCTCGCTGCCGTTCAGAGTTCAGGCTGTGGTTTGGCAGCAAGACAAATAGCTTCGTGGCCCAGACAGAGACGTCGCTGAGTTCAATTTGCAGCTGCTTTGCCCCCACCTTTGCTACTTGCTCCACCCTCCATCCTCGGCAAGAGTGCACGGCATTATGGGGATCAAATAGCCAAACACTTACATACATTTAAAACACATTTAACCTTTCCTCCATCAGACCCTGAGCAGCTACAAAACAGCCTTTTAGAATCATGACCTCCTCTTGCTATCTATCTCATTCATTTCTTTTGTCATTTTCTGGCTAAAAAAAAAAATTAATTGCATCTTCTATCTCAATTTCTCTTTGGCCTGCCTCAGGCCAGAATACAGGAAGGGAGGTTTTGATTGTTTGACAATATCAAGACAGGGAAATGAAATATTGTCCCCTCCCCCAGAGACAGCAGAACTAGTTTAAGAAGCAGTCACTCTGTAAAGATGTTAGAGAAAATAAAAAGCAACTATTTCCTGAGAAGAGCCTAACCTTTTAGCATTTCCTAATCATCAAATTTCTGTTTTAATCTTGTAACTAAAAGACCTTCAATAAACGACCTGGAATAGAATACTTAATTCAAGTTAGCCTGGGACCTCTTTCATCATGTGTGTGAACAACAGTTGTAGAAAGTCGAATGCAGGCAAATGTTAATGCTTTTACACATTTTTAAAAGCAGTTTTGTGGTCTTCTCAAATGACGTACAGGTCACTCCTAATGATTACATTCTCCTCCCAGCTAATTTCAAGGCTACGATCTCGCCCTAGCCATCTCTCTTAGATGTGTGTTCAAACAACATTAAGTATTTAGAAAGAGGACTGGAAAGGGTTCAGGATTTTAACTCGTAAATATAGACAAATTAATCTATCTCTATGACTTTGATTCTTTTATCTTTACAAAGAAAGGGTTGTGAAATTTGATGGCCACTTCCCTTCCAATTCTAACATCCCAGGCCTTCGTGATTTATTTTCCCAAGGTCAAGTTCGTTGTGTTGTTAACTGTGACAGTGAGTTAGTCTAATAAACTAGGCCACCCCAATGCCAATGTGTGAATGGAAGAAGGTAAATGGGTGGAGAAGTATCTGTACACAGAGGTAACATGAAAATTGAAACAATTTAGACCTTTAGAGACATTATTACATCCTTTGCGATCTATCCATGAGAGAATGGCCATGATGGTAGAATGTTGGGGAGGAAGAAAAAATGGCATCATGAAAGGCCAACAGGTGAGACACTTTGGATGAGGTGGGACATGAGATGCCTATAAAAAGCACTGTGTGATGGGTAACCTACCAGGTTCTAGAAATGACTGTTTATAAAGCCATGAATTATAATCTTTAGTGTCTTTCTCATTTTATGATATATGACTATATATTATAAGCCTTACTTTTCCACATATTATGAAATATTTGAGAGCTATGCTATAGACTTAATTTCATAAACTATCTCCCATATAATATTGTATATCTCACCATGTAAAACAGTGGCCTCTGTATTTCATCACTGCATTCTCAACTAATTTGCATTGGTATTGATTACTGTTAAGCTTTGGGCAGTTCTATTTGTTCCATATGTAAAATTTTAAGAAAGAGAGAGAATACAAGGAAAGAGGAAACTTAGAATATGGTGCAGTAGTGAACAGTCAGTTGGGAAAATCATTTGATTTTTAAAGCTATGAGCTGGTCTCCTTAGAAAATGAATGAAATACTATATGTTTTTGGAAAACAACCTCCAAATTCAAAGATGAGAAATGCCTAACTCTGAGACTGAGATAATTTCTGCCTCCCATGGCAAAGTGTTTCAGAAAGTGTGTCTTTTACCTTGTCATAATGGACCGCAAACCCAACACTTAAGCAGGACAGAAGAGAAATACTTTGCCCAAGTTTACAAATCCTGATCTGATAATCCCTATTGGATTACAAATGAGCTAATGACATGATGTTTGATGACAACAACGAAAAGTAAGTTGACTACCATTAAATAAGCATCTATTATGAGCAAAATAATGTCAGACACGTCAGTGTATTATTTCTAATTCTCACCAAAACTCTGCAAGATAAGCATTAGAATACCCATTTAATAGTTGGGTAAAGGAATGCATATACACTCTTGAAAGTTATTACCAAAATCTCTCTCTCTTTCTTTCTAACTCTCTCTCCTTCTCTCTCTCTTCTCTCTCTCTTTCTCATTCTTTAGGTAGGCAGTATAAAATTATAAATAAATCAATAATTCTAATTGGATTATTGGAAATGTCTTATGCTTAAAGTAGTAGACCTATCAGAGAAGATACCTCCCTGCATAAGTAATTCCCTCATAATATATGCTTAGACTCTTGAGAAAAATAAACACAGTAAAAGGTTACTAGGAACATCCTGTACCACTTTATAGACCATTTTATACCTTCTGTAGGCATATATGATAAAAATAGTAAACAGGACCTGGGATTCATCATCAGAGATTACTGATCATCCTAACAAGTGTATTAGCATCTATATTCCTCCTGGAACACGCCACATATCATAAGATCCTGTACTTAAGGTCACCCCACTGCATCAGATTCCACAACTTGGACTAACCCTAGATCTTCAGATCTAATAATTAAGTTTCCACATAGAGAGGTGCCAATCTGGCTTTATCCCCACCCCCCCCATTTGTCCATCCAAATTTCTTACCATTTTCTGAAATAACTCGAAAAACTTTAGTCCTGTCTGATCTCCAAATCATCATGAAATCTAGAAACTGGTCACAGAATCCCTTTCTCTGTGTCTGTGTACTTGACACTTTTTCTTCCTGAGATAGATCTTGTAAGTTTCATCCCTTCGCCATGCTTCTACTTGTCAAACTAGGTACTTGTGTGTCACCTACAAGAATCATAGAACATACTAGAGTTGACAGAAAACTCAGAATTTGCTACTCTACCATTCCTTTTCTGTAGACGAAAAATCAGCAGCTCAGAGGGGTAAAGGATGTAGCTAACGTCACAAAATTAAATATTTTCAGAAGCGGAACTAGAACCTTACTCACTCACTCCAAGCTCAGAGCTCTTTCTACAACACCAGTGTGAATCTCACTGTGGCTGGCAGTGCCAATTACCTCCCAGCACAACTCTTGTCCTGTACTGGCATAGCTATTTCCCTCACCTCCTTATGTCCCCTTCCCCTGGAATATCAAATGTTTGAATGTCAGCTTTTTAAACACATCTTATTTAAAATATTTCAAAACTCTTTGACCTTAAAAATCTAACTAAGGATTTTTGGATTTCCTTTATCTTCCTAGTATGTGACACCCTCCCCAATAACATAGACCTGTGATGTAGTATATGCTTCCCCACATTGATTCCTATATATTACTAACCTGAAAAGGGAAACTTTATATTACAGAGCTAGAAGCAAACGTAGGCAACGGTCTCTCCCTTTTCAACCTGAATAAAGAACTGTGGCTACATTATAACCCCTTCTATCTCTATTTTGAGAATTCCAATGCTTAACCAAATTCTCTTATGTCAACACATTTGCATATAAATTTTATTCTAAAATGAGCTCTCTTCTCATTTAATCTCACTTGCTCTCCTACTGGCACGGAGAATAAATGATACCACCTTCTTCATTCATTCATTCAAAAAAAGACAACTCTGTATATTTTCGGAGAGTTATGTGAAGGCTTCGTTGACTCACTCCTTTTCTCTGAGCAGTCTGTTTAGTCCGTATCTTTAAGCTAAGACAGTGTAGAGATTATGGTGCTATTTCCTAGAATTTTCTGCCACGTAATTTGTCACCGTGTCTGACTCCAGCAATGGTTCAAGTACAGGAAACAATTACGTTTTCTGAGATACTTGCTTTAATTAAAAATAAACTTATAAAAGATTGAAATGTGACTTCTTGGACGGTAACTCTCTTTAAACTGTATATATGTCACAAAAAGAAAATCCACTGGTTGTGCCATTGGGGTCATCTTCCCCAAGCACTGCTTCACATATACCAAAAACATACAACATACCTGCACCCGTCCCATCCCACGGGCTCCTGGATCAGTTCCTAAACTCCTGTAATGGAAGCTAAGGCTCACCCCATGCCAGCACCCACATCTTAATTACCCCCGTGTCTTCTATTCCTCTTCACAATCTTTTGCTTTAGTTATAGCAGTCTACAGAGTTTTCCCTGAAACCACTGAACAGCTCCACGGCTTTGTGCATGCCCATCCCCTATCTGAGATGCCTTTACTTCTCTAGTCTACCTTTCTAGGTTCTGCCCTTCTCCCAACTTCCTCTTCCACAGCCAAGTTACTTCCTTAGTCAGCCATTACACCACCTTGCATACCCATGGATCATCTCTGCTCTGCCTCCCAAAGAGAACAACTGGCATTTGGAAAGAGCTCTGATGGATGGATCTAGAGGTGATCGTATCAAGCAAAGTAAGTCCAAAAGAGAAAAGTACCATATGCTATCGCTTATACTTGGAATCTAAAATATGACACAAACGAACTTCTCTATGAAACAGAAACAGATTCACAGATTTAGAGAACAGACGTTTGGTTGCCAGGGCAGTGCGGGTGGGTGGCGATTGGAGGGATGGAGTGGGAGTTTGGGATTAGCAGATGCAGACTGTGATATACAGAATGGATAAACATCTAGCTCCTACTGTAGAGCACAGGGAACTACATTCAATATCCTATAATAAACCATAATGGAAAAGAATATGAAAAAGAATAGATATATACACACACACACATACATATATACACATACATATGTATAAGTGAATCACTTTGCTGTATACCAGAAACTAACACAACATTGTAAATTGATTATACTTTAATAAAAAAAAGAAAAAGAAAAGAAAATCTCTGGAGCCAGACAAACAGTCCATGCGTTATGTCTAATACGGAT
Source organism: Aethalodelphis obliquidens (assembly GCF_003676395.1). Lineage (NCBI taxonomy): Eukaryota > Metazoa > Chordata > Mammalia > Artiodactyla > Delphinidae > Aethalodelphis > Aethalodelphis obliquidens. The sequence continues at coordinate 70,376,947 of NW_020837950.1, forward strand.
TATAATCCTAATTTCCTCACATACTAATTACATGGCCATGAGGAGTGAATTCACCTCTATGCACTTTCTCAACTGAAGAATGGAAATAAAACACATCATATTTTCGAAAATAATGAAGTGCTACCCTGTCATCCATCTCTTACTCAGATAACAAGTATCATTTATATTTTTAATAATGCATTTTTAAATTAGACAGAAATTCATTAAAAAAATCATTTGGGGCTAAACTAACACTTGTATTCTCCTGTTGTGTACCAATTCTATAGCTTCTTTCCTAGAAATAAAAATAACAATTTCAATACATGATACCAGCCACTCAGATCAAGATCTTGTTTGTCAGATTTCATAAAGGAGTTTCTTGGTAAGACAGTGAGCCTAAAAATAGGTGACTGAAGCGGAAGTACAAATAGTCCATCCATTATAGCAGCACTACTGGCCAACAGTGTGATGTGGGCAGTATGGGTGTGGCTATGCAAATATTGGTTCAGAAGGAAAAAAAAACCTGCCAAGAAATTCATTCTGATTATGATGCGTGAGCATATTACCACCTGAGGGAGGTTAGAGACTATTAAATAAAAAGCAGTTCTCATCATCTTCTGAACCTTTTAACTACCGATAATTGGGTACTTTGCTGATGGTGCAGAACAACTTTTCAAACTGATTAATAAGTCATGTGTGTTGAAAAGGCAGCCCCGTTCATAAAACAATTATGCTAATCCTCTCATTTTTTCCAAAGATTATGAAATATTCTAATCTTTGAAGAACATAGGTTTGGGTTGCAGACGGGTTTGTATATTACTTGTCAGGCTCATTAACATTTTTGATTCTCACATATTTTATCCTCACAACCCCATGAGAACTGCAATATAGGGATTATTACCCTCTATTTAAAAGGGGTAAACAAAGATTCAGAAGCAATTTAGAGGTCTGCCCAAGGTCAAACATCTAGTTAAGAGGAGACAGCATCAGAATGTTTATTTTCTGAACAAGTGCTATTTTCAAAGACTCAGTAAGTATTTTTATAGTTCACAAAAGTGAAGGAAAACGTCGCTTTACTGGAAAGTCTCAACTTCACTGGGTTCATTTTAGATGTTTACATTATTGGTAACACAGCTTTAGCTTGCGCCTACACGAATTCCAAAGTGGCTCATTTTCCCGAGCTGGTCGGTAAGCTGAGTCAGTGTTTGAATACGACTAGAACTAAATTACCAAAATTACTTCAGTGCATGGCGCGCGCACAGATAACGGCCTAGACGCATCTTGTCTCTGCCCATAAGGAACAAGGTGGGATATTATTCTATTTTTGTGAGACTCTTAAACAACACTGTTTCATGAATGAATGAATACCACGCAGCAGTCCACAAACTAGGTATCAGGGGGTCTAAGAAGTTTTTCACCAATTATAACCCAGAATGTAAAACTTAGTTATGAGCCGCCTGTTGGGTACAATCATTAACTTTCCAATTCAGGAATAGAGAAGGGTAGCTCATTTGCATAAAGCAGAACATGGATGAGAGGACCTACTAAAGTGTGAACTCAAAAGTGGGAGACAATCTAATGACTGACTTACTACTTCTAATTGCAGGAGGTACTTCCTTTCAGATAAGAGGATTCTAACTCTGCAACCTCTGGTGTATGAGAAATTCAATGACATTTGGGTTGTACCTATTTAGTCAAGACATTTGGCTCCCCCTATGCATGCCAGCCAGCCAACAATTTATCAAAGTTTGAAATGGTTACAGAAATTAGCAGGTTGGGGGGCGGAGTCAAGATGGTGTACTAGGAGGACACGGAATTCGCATCTCTGCGAATCACCTCGCAGCACAACTAGGGCACCCACCAGGCACCGGTGGAGAACCACAGACACCTAAGGGGACGGGAGGAACCCCCAGCGACTGGGTAGGACGTGGGGCGTACGGGGAGTGAAGGGGGAGGAGAAGTGGAGGTGGGACGGGACTGGTGCCCCTGAGGGGCGGCTGGGGGAGGGGGAGGGATCCCACGCCTGAAGGGGTAAATTGGGGAACCACTGGGAGGTCAGAGGGTACAAAAGGAGTGTGGCCAGGTTTCCCCTGCCCACTTGGGCCCCCAGGAATCTGCTGAGATCCCAGGCCTGATCCTCTGCCCACCAGGGCCCCTCCAGCCGTGCAGGTCCTGAGGGAGTGGGAGGGAGGGAAGGGGGAGCAAAAGTAAAGGCCGGACCTCTGGGACCAGCACCCTTGAGGGGCGGCTGGGGGAGGGGAGGAGTTACTACACTCAGCAGGACCCACCCACAGTTAGGGTTCCAGCGGGGACTGGGGAGACCCTGGGGGAGAACTGGGGGTGAGGGGGCATGGAGGAACGGAGGGGAACACAGCCAGTGCTTTCCCTGTCCACTTAGGCACGGGGGAGACTGTTGGGGTCCACGGTGTAATCCTCTGCCCTCGGAGCCTCCCTTCTACCGAGAGCCCAAGCCCCGCCCCTACACCCCAACCCAGGGCCCTCTACACTCGGAGACACACCCCCCCCCCACCCAGACCCCCTCCAACACACTGGGCCTAAACCCCACCCACACAGCCTCACCCAGGGCCTTACCTCCAAACTCTGGAACTCCACACTCCAGAGGCCCCCCTTTGGACGTGCTGCCTCTCTGCTTCCGGGCAGGTCTTAAGCAGGGGTCCCCTCCTAGGCCCTAACCCCGAGGGCCTTTTCCGGCTACGTGGGTCCTGAGACTACAACCCCGCCCCCACCCCCGCCCCCCACCCCCGCCTAGATCCTGTCCCACCCGAAACCCCGCCCCTGCTTAACTTCCACCTCTGCCTAAACTCCACCCCCCACAGCCAAAGATTTTTTTTTTTTCTTTTTTCCTCTTTTAGATTGGGATTCTGTTTTACCTTGTTATTGATTCATTGTTGTTGATTCATTTATATTTTTATTTTTTCTAATAAATCTTTTATTTTTCTAATTTTATTTTATTCTTTATACTTGGTTATTGTACTACTCCTTTTGGCTTGTTCCCCTTTTTCTTTTTTCTGTGTGGTTTTGTTTTACCTTGTTGCAGTTGTTTCAATTATATTTTTATTTTTCCTAATATATTTTTTATCTTTCTAATTTTATTTTCTTTTTTATTCTTTGTTATTGTACTGCTCTTTTTTTTCTTTTCCTTTTTTCCACATCATTTGGCTTGCGGGATCTTGGGTCCCGAGCTGGAGGTCGGGCCCAAGCTCCTGTGGTAGGAGCTCCGAGTCCAAACAACTGGACTAACAGAGAACCTCAGGTCCCTGGGAATATTAATCGGACTGAGGCCTCCCGGAGGTCCTCATCTCAGCACCAAGAACTGCCTCTATCCAACTACCTGCAAACTCCAGTGCTGGACGCCTCAGGCCAAACAACCAATAACACAGGAATACAACCCTACCCATCAAAAAAAAAAAAAAAAAGAAAAGAAACGACAAAAAAATATGTTACAGACTAAAGATCAAGGTAAAAACCTACAAGAACAAATAAATGAAGACGAAATAGGCAGTCTACCTGAAAAAGAATTCAGAGTAATGATAGTAAAGATGATCCAAAATCTTGGAAACAGAATGGAGAAAATATAAGAAACATTTAACAAGGATCTAGAAGAACTAAAGAGCAAACAAACAATGATGAACAACACAGTAACTGAAATTAAAAATACTCTAGAAGGAATCAGTAGCAGAATAACTGAGGCAGAAGAACGGATAAGTGAGATGGAAGATAAAATGGTGGAAATAACTGCTGGGGAGAAGAATAAAGAAAAAAGAATGAAAAGAATTGAGGACAGTCTCAGAGACCTCTGGGACAACAGCAAACACACCAACATTCGAATTACAAGGGTCCCAGAAGAAGAGAAAAAGAAAGGGTCTGAGAAAATATTTGAAGAGATTATAGTGGAAAACTTCCCTAACTTGGGAAAGGAACTAGTCAATCAAGTCCAGGAAGCACAGAGGGTCCCATACATGATAAACCCAAAGAGGAACATTCTGAGACACATATTAGTCAAACTATCAAAATTTAAATACAAAGAAAAAATATTAAAAGCAGGAAGGGAAAAGTAATAAATAACATACAAGGGAATCCCCATAATGTTAACAGCTGATCTTTCAGCAGAAACTCTACAAGTCAGAAGGGAGGGGCAGGACATACTTAAAGTGATGAAAGGGAAAAACCTACAACCAAGATTATTCTACCCAGCAAGGATCTCATTCAGATTCAATGGAGAAATCAAAAGCTTTACAGACAAGCAGAAGCTAAGAGAATTCAGCACCACCAAACCAGCTTTACAACAAATGCTAAAGGAACTTCTCTAAGCCAGAAACACAAGGGAAGAAAAAGACCCACAAAAACAAACCCAAATCAATTAAGAAAATGGTAATAGAAACATACATATCAATACTCACCTTGAATGTAAATGTATTAAATGCTCCAACCAAAAGAAACAGACTGGCTGAATGGATACAAAACAAGACCCTTATATATGCTGTCTACAAGAGACCCACTTCAGACCTAGGGACACCTACAGACTGAAAGTGAGGTGATGGAAAAAGATATTCCATGCAAATGGAAGTCACAAGAAAGTTGGAGTAGCAATACTCATATCAGATAAAATAGACTTTAAAATAAAGAGATAAGGAAGGACATTACATAACGATCAAGGAACAAATACAAGAAGAAACCATAACAATTATATATATTTATGCACCCAACAGTAGGAGCAACCTCAATACATAAGGCAAATGCTAACAGCCATAAAAGGAGAAATTGACTGTAACATGATAATAGTGGGGGATTTTAATACCCCACTAACACCAAGAAACAGATCATCCACACAGAAAATAAATAAAGAAACACAAGATTTAAATGACACAATAGACCGGATAGACTTAATTGATATTTTCAGAACATTTCACACTAAAGTGAAGAATACACTTTCTTCTCAAGTGCACACAGAACGTTCTCCAGGACAGATCACATCTGGGTCACAAATCAAGCCTTGGAAAATTTAAGAAAACTGAAATCTTATCAAGCATCTTTTCCAACCTCAACACTGTGAGATTAGAAATCAACTAGAGGAAGAAAAAGAGTAAAAAACACAAACACATGGAGGCTAAACAGTGCACTGCTAAATAACCAAGAGATCACTGAGGAAATCAAAGAAGAAGTGAAAAAATACCTAGAGACAAATGACAACAAAAACATGATGATCCAAAACCTATAAGATGCAGCAAAAGCAGTTTTAAGAGGGAAGTTCATAGCAATTGAAGCTCACCTCAAGAAACAAGAAACATCTCAAATAAACAACCTAACCTTACACCTAAAGCAACTAAAAAAAAAAAAGAACAAAGAAAACCCTAAGTTAGTAGATGGAAAGAAATCATAAAGATCAGAGCAGAAATAAATGAAATAAAAACAAAGATCAATAAAACTAAAAGCTGGTTCTTTGAGAAGATAAACAAAATTGATAAACCTTTAGCCACACTCATCAAGAAAAAAGGAACAGGACTCAAATCAATAAAATTAGAAATGAAAAAGGAGAGATTACAACTGACACTGCAGAAATACAAAAGATGATAAGAGACTACTTCAAGCAACTATATGCCAATAAAATGCACAACCTGGAAGAAAAGAACAAATTCTTGGAAAAGTACAAGCTTCCAAGATCGAACCAGGAGGAATTAGAAAATATAAACAGACCAATCACAGGTAATGAAATTGAAACTGTAATTAAAAATCTTCCAACAAACAAAAGTCTAGGACCACATGACTTCACAGGAGAATTCTGTCAAACATTCAGAGAAGAGCTAACACTTATCCTTCTCAAAGGCTTCCAAAACATTGCAGAGGGAGGAACACTCCCAAACTCATTCTATGAGGCCACCATCACCCTGATACCAAAATCAGACAAAGATATCACAAAAAAACGAAAATTACAGACTAATATCACTGATGAACATAGACGCAAAAGTCCTCAACAAAATACTAACAAACAGAATCCAACAACACATTAAAAGGATCATACACCATGATCAAGTGGGATTTATCCCAGGAATGCAAGGATTCTTCAATATATGCAAAACAATGTGATACACCATATTAACAAATTAAAGAATAAAAACCATATGATCATTTCAATAGGTGCAGAAAAAGCTTTTGATGAAATTCAATACCCATTTATGATAAAAACTCTCCAGGAAGTGGGCATAGAGGGAACCTACCTCAACATAATAAAAGCCATATATGACAAACCCACAGCAAACATCATTCACAATGGTGAAAAACTGAAAGCACTTCCTCTAAGATCAGGAACAACACAAGGATGTCCACTCTCGCCACTCTTATTCAACATAGTTTTGGAAGTCCTAGCCACGGCAATCAGAGAAGAAAGAGAAATTAAAGGAATACAAACTGGAAAAAAAGAAGTAAAACTGTCATGGTTTGCTGATGACATGACACTATACATAGAGAATCCTAAAGATGCCAGCAGAAAACTACTAGAACTAATTAGTTTGGTAAGGTTGCAGGATACAAAATTAATGCACAGAAATCTCTTGCATTCCTATACACTAACAACGAAAGATCAGAAAGAAAAATTAAGGAAACAATCCCACTTACCATCACAACAAAAAGAATAAAATACCTAGGAATAAATCTACCTAAGGAGGCAAAAGAACTGTACTCAGAGAACTATAAAACACTGATGAAAGAAATCATAGATAACATAAACAGATGGAGAGATATACCATGCTCCTGGATTGGAAAAATCAATATTGTGAAAACGACTATACTAGCCAAAGCAATCTACAGGTTCAATGCAATCCCTATCAAATTACCAATGGCATTTTTCACAGAACTAGAACAAGAAATTTTACAATTTGTATGGAAACACAAAAGACGCCGAATAGCCAAAGCAATCTTGAGAAAGAGAAACGGAGCTGGAGGAATCAGGCTCCCGGACTTCAGACTATACTGCAAAGCTACAGTAATCAAAACAGTATGGTACTGGCACAAAAACAGAAATATAGATCAATAGAACAGGATAGAAAGCCCAGAGATAAACCCACACACGTATGGTCACCTTATCTTTGAAAAAGGAGGCAAGAATATACAATGGAGAAAAGACAGCCTCTTCAATAACTGGTAATGGAACACCCACATGTAAAAGAATGAAATTAGAACACTTCCTAAAACCACACACAAAAATAAACTCAAAATAGATTAAAGACCTAAATGTAGGGCCAGACACTATAAAACTCTTAGAGGAAAACATAGGCAGAACACCCTATGACATAAATCACAGCAAGATCCTTTTTGACCCACCTCCTAGAGAAATGGAAATAAAAACAAAAATAAACAAATGGGACCTAATGAAACTTCAAAGCTTTTGCACAGCAAAGGAAACCATAAACAAGATGAAAAGACAACCCTCAGGATGGGAGAAAATATTTGCAAATGAAGTAACTGACAAAGGATTAATCTCCAAAATTTACAAGCAGCTCATGCAGCTCAATATCACAAAAACAAACAACCCAATCCAAAAATGGGCAGAAGACCTAAATAGACATTTCTCCAAAGAAGACATACAGATTGCACACACACACATGAAAGGATGTTCAACATCACTAATCATTAGAGAAACGCAAATCAAAACTACAATGATGTTTCACCTCACCAGTCAGAATGGCCATCATCAAAAAATCTACAAACAATAAATGCTGGAGAGGGTGTGGAGAAAAGGGAACCCTCTTGCACTGTTGATGGGAATGTAAATTGACACAGCCACTATGGAGAACAGTATGGAGGTTCCTTAAAAAACTATAAATAGAATTATCATATGATCCAGCAATCCCACTACTGGGCACATACCCAGAGAAAACCATAATTCAAAAAGACACATGCACCCCAATGTTCATTGCAGCACTATTTACAATAGCCAGGACATGGAAGAAACCTAAATGTTCATCGACAGATGAATGGATAAAGAAGATGTGGTACATGTATACAATGGAATATTACTCAGCCATAAAAAGGAATGAAATTGTGTTATTTGTAGTGAGGTGGATGGTCCTAGTATGTGTCATACAGAGTGAAGTACATTAGGAAGAGAAAAACAAACACTGTATGCTGATACATATATATGGAATTTTAAAAAGTGGCACTGATGAACCTAGTGGCAGGGTAGGAACAAAGATGTAGATGTAGAGAACGGACTTGAGAGCACGGAAGGGAAGGGGAAGCTGGGATGAAGTGAGAGCGTAGCATTGACATATATACACTACCAAATATAAAATGGATGGCTAGCGGGAAGCAGCCGCATAGCACAGGGAGATCAGCTCGAAGCTTTGCGATGACCTAGAGGGATGGAATAGGGAGGGTGGGAGGGAGGCTCAAGAGGGAGGGGATATGGGGATATATGTATACGTATAACTGATTCACTTTGTTATACAGCAGAAACTAACAGAACATTGTAAAGCATTTATACTCCAATAAAGATGTGGAAAAAAAGAAATTAGCAGGTTGATAATCAACATATGCAGGTAAAAAATATTGGTAGCCCAGTCAAGGAGGTTATAGTAAGTTTCTCATTGTATTTTACGTGAATTATATCTGTTTAAAGATATTGTGGAGGAGATTCGTGCATTTGGTGAAAAGCTAGATTATACAGTGTCCAAGGTCCTCCTCTAGTTCTGAAGTTCTTTGACTCTATTCACTTGTGGTCTCATATTTTATGGATAATTAATGGGATCAGAAACACAGGGTAGAATTAAATCAGCCACTATTACTGCTCCTAAAAAACATAAACTTCAATAAAGCTAAAATTCAAATTTAGAAACAACTAATGTGAAAGGACGTAAAGCAGTCAAAAGCACTGACCTTCAAATTTTTGCCTCATAATGGGGTTAGAATCCTTAAAATTTTTTAAAAACTATCTAAATGTCTTCCACAAAGCATTGAAGGATTAATATCTGTCTTCTGTGATTACTGCCTGATAAAATACTATAACATAATCCTGTAATTTCTGCACCACTTATTTGACATTTCAGCCTTACAGGAACAAACTGTGTTTGAGCCAGACGTATTTTTTATGCGTATGTGAAGCTGAGAAATGCAAGAATTTTGATCCCAGGGTACATCAACCTCATGTTCCATCAGTGAGAAATTTTCAAACTGCACAAAGGCAGAGTAACTTGGTGACCTTGTTGTCTGAACATAGAATCATTTCTTCTCTGTGTCATCTGGACAAATTCTGATCTTTTGTCTGCCTCAGTGGCTCAACCACTATAGTTAAAAATGGATTTACCAAATTTTTCGTATATATATGTATTTCCAGAAGAAATGCATAAAATAGAGTGATTTTAATTTAGGTTTCAATTATTTCAACAACTGAAGAGAAACACTGTCACATATTAAGATAATCCTGACAATGTCTTGTTGTCATTAATAAAGAGATGCCTCATTTTGCCAAAGAAATCTTTGTAAATTTTGGTATAAATTCAATTTTACAAATTAACCTGGTTAGGAGATGTCATTTCTAAGAAGTTCATTTGGCAAATTCTTTTTGCAAATTAATTCTGCTTAATAATCCCTATTTTTTTCTGTCTACATTTATCTATAGTGAGGTAACTATGAAAATCAGTTTGCATACCTTAAGAACATATAACCCTTGAGTATTTGTAAAAGACACTTTGAAAATATTCTAAGAAAGTAGTAGATAACATTACTTTTTAATAAAAAGGTCACAAAACATAGTATTACTGTAATCTGCACACGTATACATTATATGCTATTTTCTAGCAACTGTTGCATTAGAAAGCTGGAAAGCATAGAAAGCAGAAGATTTGCCTCTCATAGAAAACTGCATCCTTAAAATGCCAATATGCAAGATAAAAGACTTCAAGTCAACTTTTCATATGCTGTCATGCAACTGTGCTACGGCACATTTGGGCAAGATTTTTAAATTGCTTTGTTTTGCTGTGTTTTTAATCATGTTAACAGTTGTATATGTCCTATAAGCAGTAGGCCTTATAAAACAGTAAAATATTATTAATAAATGCCTTTACTCTGGCTTAATATAAGTCAGTGAGGATTAGAACATATATGCTATGAATTTAAGACTGCACCATCTGAACGGAATGCAAGCAATGTGATAGTGGACCATTCATGAGCCCCTGTGATCGACCACAGACCTTAAAGGTTTTGGGGCATTTTTCCCAAACCAAATTTCTCTTCTTCTAAGTTATCATTGGTGCAAGGTGTGATGACTTTCAGGCATCAATTAATATAAATTGAAAGCAGGCAAAGTATTAATTAAACATGACACCCTGATTATTTAAACCTTCTATTAAACTTGATTATTCACAGAGAGTTGATAGCCTGCTCTTCAGCAATGACGGATGATATCAAGGTTTACTGACTTCCTTCAAGTCTAGCGTTTCCAACTATTCAGAACAGAAGGAATAAATGAAGTGAGAAGAACGCTGGAACGAGTCTGATAGACAGACTGACTAATCTCAGACCCCCAAGGTCAAAGTAAAGCAATTCATTTCTTGGCTTTCATGAACATGAGACATGATTTATCCATCTGAGAGCAGAATTACAAACATTATACATCTCAGTGATAGGTTCTTCACACCGTGTAACTTTTTGAACAGTGATCGATTGCACAGTTGCCACAAAATTAATGTCATAAAGCAAAACTCATTATATTTGCAAATAAAAACACTGATTTTTAAGAACAAATGTACACATTAGCAATTATTACCACTACATACTTCATTTGGGGGGAAAATAACATTTTAAAATTCATATATTCCTTGCGATTCTATCACCTTCATGGTCCAAACTTTGGACATATGTGCTCCTCAAAATACTATTCTTACTCTAATATTTATTGTTTGTGGAGCCAGTTAGCATGCTATAAATAATTATTCAATGAAATACTTTTACATTTCTATAAAACTTCAGTGATAATCACTGTGTTTTCAAATAAAAATGTTAAATACCTCGTAAAGGGTAACTACTCCCTTAGATCCAAAGCTACTCTTAGAGAAGAAAACACAAATTATAAGACAGACCATGGGAACATTTTTTAACATTACGAATGTAATCACAGAACAGGAATTTTGCCCAAATTTTTAGGATTAGTGCTTTACAAGCTTTAAAGAATAGATGAAACTTAAGAATAGAAAAAGCCACGAGCTAGTTATGTGGATTGCATTAATCTCCCAGTTTATCTCCCACTTGTTACGATATTAAGGAACTGTTCTGTAACAGTTCAGAATAGCAGTTCAGAAACTATTCCATAAAGTAATGTTAGCTAATTTGAAAGATTTCCACTGAAATTAAATTATATGTAAAGGGTAGCCAATTGTGATCATGAAACCTTATTGCACATCCTATATATTTTAACTCACACTGCTGTTTTCACTGATCTAAATTAATGATCCCTTTTTCTATCAGGTCACAATTTTAGGGAAATTTTATTGCCTAGGTGGAGAAGGACAGTAAAAAGGGTTGTATCTCCAGCTGATGATTCATTTCACCAGCTGCTGAATGCTGCCCATTACAACACACCTGGACACATGCACCCGTGACTGACGGGCAAACACATTTATCTCGGCACGTCACAAAAGAGATGGAATTATAATTATTCTCCCTTGTATCTAAAGGTATTTTGGAGCCGGACTCCCTACAAAATAATACAAATTACACATCTGGACGAGGTCCCCATAATTTTACCATCTATTCTCAATATTCGGTCATCAATATTTCCCAAACCATTCTCTGTGTTTAAGAAATAAGATTTAGTTTTACAAGACCTGGAAAAATTGTCAACATTTCAGGGAAATGCTATTTTTAAAATTAAGACATTGAATAAATTGCTCAAAACCCTGAATTTCTTTGGTTGATAAATACATAGTAAAAATTTAACCTTTACTTTCCATTAAGGGGATTTCTCGTATTCTGATTTTGAGAAAATAAATGTGTTGTCTGAGTTTTACACAGACTCCTCCATGCAAACATTGAATATCTGAGTACCTAGCATAAAAGAACCAAAAGGCATCAGAGGTTTCTTTCTTCAAGTTGTCTTGGCGGTTACTCATTATCTTGACCTAAAAATCTAGAGATTTGTACTCTCTCCTGAAAAGTTCCTAAGTTTAAGAGCTTAAAATATAATTTTAAAATTAAAAGTATTCTAGGAATATTTAATGAAATTTGCAGAATCATGATTTCCAGAAAATGACAATATTTCATCCACTGTAACCCGTGATAACAGTCTTATACAACAGGCTTCAATATGGTGTGAAAATGTTTTTGCATTTCTTTCAAAAACACTGAAGAAAGAGAATTGCTTAGGATACTGAAACCTAGGAAACACTCTGACGGGAGTAACATTTTACCTTGCTCCTAAAATAAGGATATGATAACAGTAGCAACAACCAATTATGTAGAGATTAAAAAGTAACAGTCACTAATCTACGTACTCACTAGCACCGCCCAATGAAGTAGGTGCTATTATTCTTCTCACTTTTTGAGATGAGGAAATTTCTTTGCAACAGCGGACAACAAACCCCGAATCAACACATCCCTGTTCTTTAGTATTTGTATATCTTGATCATGAACATTATCAATGTGTGAAACTAAGCCTCTTAAATTAAGAAGAAGAAAGAGGGAGAGAGAGAATCCTAAACTGGCATACCTCTCTGGCAGAATGCATCAGAAATTCAGATCAAGCTAATAATGGCATAGTTTGAATATGCTTAATATGCACAACAGTATAATTGTACATACTGAAAACAAAATCTATGCTTAAATTATTAAATAACATTAAATGAGAATATGAGCTATCTCCATGCCACTGGTGTACCATGTAATAACTGTTCCATTATAGGTCACGTCCACAGACCTACAGTTTGCCATTCTTTTCATAAGAAATATTCTCTGATATTGGATTTTAGTAATTGGTCTCTTTAAAATGTTTGTAGACTTAAAAAAGACAGTCATAGGGCTTCCCTGGTGGCGCAGTGGTTGAGAGTCCGCCTGCCGAGGCAGGGGACGCAGGTTCGTGCCCTGGTCCGGGAAGATCCCACATGCCGCGGAGCGGCTGGGCCCGTGAGCCATGGCCGCTGGGCCTGCGTGTCCGGAGGCTGTGCTCCGCAACGGGAGAGGCCACGACAGTGAGAGGCCCGAAAAAAGAGATAGTCATAAACCATAGTAATCTCTTTCACACAATGGAGACTCAAAAAATAGTTTACATAAAATCTAGTAAGAGGAGTCTTTCCTCCTCATTGCCACTTACACACTAATTATTTGCAAAAAATTAAAAGGCAGGGCAACCCATTTATCTCTGTAACCAGCGGATTTAGAGTCATAACATAGTTTACCACTTCAGAGCCATGCTAGAAAGAACTAGTTCCCGGTCAATGTATGTTCTCTACCACAATTCCAGGTATAAATACGAAAACATTGCTAGAAGTTTATCATATTTCTCAATAAAATAACCATTTCACATGTTTAAATTACATAGTGATTTGCATAATGGTTAAATCAGATAGTATGAAACACTATTTGAACCTCAATTACTGGTTTGCATATTCAAAATTCTGACAACTCTGGTACTTGGCCAGATCTAATCGGCTACCTATATACTCGTTGCCCGAATTTTAGTCTACCTTAATTTGAATTGTCAACCCTTAAGCATGTTCTCTGAAGTCCAGGCTACTTCATACTGACTCACCTTTGTACTTGTTTCCCTTTCTTGGAAGTTTGTCCCTTCCTCTCCCTTCTCTCACTCTCTCTCTCTCTCTCTCTCCGTCTCTCTCTCTCTCCGTCTCTCTCTCTCTCTCTCTCTCTCTCTCTCTCCTATAATTACCTAAGGAACACCTACTTATCATTTGAGTCTCTATATAAGCAACATCTCCCTAGATAAATATTTTCTCCTTTCGTCTCTGTCAAATGGGAAAATAATCTACTATGGTACCAATCACACCACGTTACTTATTTGTTTACACATTTGACTCAGTGACTAGACAATGGAATCTTGACTACGTCTTATTCATCATGTCAGATGGTGCACAATAGTTGGAACATGGTATAGATATTTCATAAAAGTCAGATGAATTAAATAACTCTAAAATTCTGTCTTTATCTTACACTGTACTACTTAAAATTTCCCTTTTCTGGCTGTAGATTATGTGATTTTCCTGTAAAAAGTCAAGTTTTTAGACAAATCATCAAAATAATTCAGTTTCCAAAGTTCTAAGTTAAAAATAGTTCATTCTGAAACATTATATAAATCATCATCAAATCACCTAATCATCAAAAGGATGATTTTTACCAATAACAAAAAGGAAAAGCAGTCATCCAGCTCCCCAAATTTACAAGTTCCTAGAATATTCTGCACTTATTTATAGGTTTTCATAACTACTTGTTCATTAATTACATTATTCCCTTTAATTGGATAGCTCTGAAAAAGCTCACATGAATTACTAGAAATAATCAACTTTCGGAGTTCACGTTTCACAGCACGTTTGTGAACATCCAAGAGTCCGTTTTAAGTTGTGTGTATGTTTTTATGAAATGAGTTACCTAAAATATAACTCTATTCTTTTATGCTTTCAGGTTACCAGACAATTTTATATTGGATGTAGAATAGACAATAAAGTTATTTACATCTAATTTATGATAAAATCAGGTAAGTTTTACTGCCCAAGAGAATGCTGATAGTGAGAAAGCTAATTAGCCCTCACTGAATTCCTTCTTTTTTAACCATACAACCTTACATTTCATTCCTTATAAATATTTCAGAGTAGTTATGGCTACTTACTTTTCAGGATTTTCCACTTCTTCAGTAACAAAGTTGAGATAAAACCTAAAAAGACATCCATGAATTATAAACCATTAATATATTTTATGATCATCACCCAAAGTTTGAAATTTTCAATATTTAAAATCAAACTCAGAATCATAAAAACTTTATAAACAAATAACCTAAGATGAATATCTCCAGCACCCAAAGCTCCCACAATTCATTTTTCTATTAAGCAGTATTTATGGAGCTCTTTTTTATTTCTTAACTTTTTCATAGAGGTATGTATAGCACACAAACAGTAAAGTGAACAAATCTTAGTATACAATGATACATTTTTACATATGTATACACCTATGTAACTGACAAAAGGATCGAAAGATACAACATTTCTAGCATCCTGGAAGGTCCCCTCAAGGCCCTTTGCAATCATTATCATCTCCCCCACCCTCCTGTAAAGGCAACCACTGTTCTGATTTCTACCACTGTAGATTAGCTTTGTTCGTTTCATTTCAATAGACTAATAATATTTGCTTGTATAACTATTATACAATATTTATTCTATTGTGTCTGGCTTTTTTGCTGGACTTTATGTCTGTGGGTCTCATCCATGTTGTTTGTAGTAATCCATCATTCTTTATTGTTGCTTTTCATTGTATGAATGTAACACTCTATACTCTACCACTGATGGATATTTGAATCATTTCCAATTTATAGCTATTATGAATATAGATACCATAAATATGCTTGTATATGTTCTTTTGGGGACCATGCAATCATTTCTCTTGGGCATATACTCAGAATAGGGTCACTGGGTCAGAGTAGATACATGTTTATAGTCAAACTATTTTCCACCATTTTTGCATTCCTACCAGCAATGTATGAGATTATCACATGTCAGGCACTGGGGAAATAAAAGTAGAAAATCTATCATCTTTCTTGTCAAGGAGCTCATAGTTCATAGAATGGTCCATAGAGTGGTGTGATACAGCACAGAAGGCAATGTTAGAGCATGCCCAGGTTACCATGGAAGCCAGGGGTGAGGTCTAAACCAGACTGGCAGGTCTTGGAAGGTTTCTGAGAGAAGGCATCACCCAAGCTGAGTCTTCCAAAATGCTTGAAGTTTAGCCCTGGTCAAGTGGCGTGAGGACATTCCAGGCACAGTACAGCACATGAGCACGGGGGTGTGGGAAAGCGCTACATGCACAGGGGTGTGAGCAACAGCGTAGTGCTCTGCAGCACAAAGCGTGCCCTGGGAGTGAGAACAGGATGTAGGTACAAGATGGCCTTTGGCTTCTGGGAATCCAGCTTTTAGTAGGCGTGATAAAAACTTGCAGGACAATAGAAGCATGATAATAGCATTTCTTAGTCTTAGGGGATTGGCTTCTGGATATGAGCACAGAAGGCACATAGGAAATAAAAATGGGATAAAGGATAATAAATTCTCAATATGCACTTTTTTTTTTTTTTTTTTTTTTTTTGCGGTACGCGGGCCTCACTGATGCGGCCTCTCGCCTTGCACAGCACAGGCTCCGGACGCGCAGGCTCAGCGGCCATGGCTCACGGGCCCAGCCGCTCCGCGGCATGTGGGATCCTTCCGGACCGGGGCACGAACCCGTGTCCCCTGCATCGGCAGGCGGACTCCCAACCACTGCACCACCAGGGAAGCCCACAATTTGCACTTTTTCCTTTCAGTTCACTGTTTTCCACCCAAATAACCTCAAGTCGTAAGGCAACTATGCCTTATGCATAATAGCAACGGTGAAGTTGCTTTGCGTGTGTGTGTGTGTGTGTGTGTGTGTGTGTGTGTGTACTTAGGCAGCTAATTTTAGGCCCACTGTTAGTCATTACACTGTAAGTTGATAACTAAAGGGCAGAACACTTTGAATATTTCCCCCAGATCCTGAACACTTTTGTCATCTCTTACATGACAAGAAGCATTGGAGGCACACAATATTTCACTTTCAAGTCCCATAGGATTACACATATTACCCTAAATTTATGGCCCTAGAGAAATTCAGATTCCTTTCCCTCACCTTATGACATTACTTATCCCATCCAGGCATGTCAACTGCCTTGCATCCTTGACTTCTTTTTCTAATCTAAAGTGACTTCTCGAGACCATTTAAAGCCCTTAAAGTTCTCTTTCAAGGTTCCAAGATGTAAAATGGAGGCAACTCCTCAAATAAGCACACAGAGATAACGGGATCATGAAGATGGGAGAACTAAGGGATCGTAACGAAGAGAACTAGACATACAAAGACCTTTCTACTTCTCCATTTCACAGGCTTAGAAACTTTCCGCAAAGTAAAAAAGTCATATTTCCATTGTATTCCTCTATACGCTTATTATTCCTTAGAAGATAAAATAGCTATTATATAGGTCCACAGAAGCATGGTTCTACAGGGACAAATTCTCTATCATCTAAAACCAAGAGGCTGGAATATTAGCCCATCAGCCTTTAATATAATTAAGGTATCTCACACCTTAAAGCAAAGATGAGAAAACCTGTCTTATTCCACCTTTATTCACAAATAGGCAGTTGATGTTCATGGTTGTAAAACAAAACAAAACACAAGACAACAGGCCCAAAATGGAGTCACTTATGCTAAGCCTCGTGTCACCAAACCAAACTGTAATTCACTTAAAGTTTCAGATCTCCCAGAAATGGAATCTGAAACCAGTCGATTAGGAATTGCATTATCTAAGCATTCTGCCTGACAGACCCCTGCCATCCCCTAAATAAAAATAACTTTGTAATAACCAAGCTGTTTTATGGCTTAGTATAACTTCCTTGTTCTCACTGCCTTCTGCCTATAAAAGCCTTCTCTTCTGTACAGCTCCCTGGAGCTCCTTTCTGTCTGCAAGACGGGATGCTGTCAATTCATATCGATTTTTGCTCAAACTCTTAACATTTTAATATGCCTCAGTTTATCTTTTAATAAAGTTCAGGTGTCTCATACTGTAAGGACCATGTTCTAAGTAGAAATATTTGAATACCTGAGAGAAAACAGTAGCACCAAAGGTGATCTAAAAAGTCAGCAGAGCAGCCAAGTATATTTTTTAATGACTAGAAAGTAAGTTTCTAAAATTAGAGGTTGTAGTTACACCAGGAATGCAGGCAACAATCAATACTTATATCTGGGATATGCACTCTGAGGGATCTGATGTGTTTGCTATAAGCCCAAGGCAGTGGGAAGTACAGGAAGAAAATGAACAAAACAAAAAACCTAAAAAAAAAACCACGCAAAAACCACACACACACTTAGAAATATTTCCAGGCTTCTCACTTCAAAAATAACCAGTTCCTTCTAAACAGTTGTTTTAGAACTGGTCTTTTTCCAACAATGTTAAGGCGAGAAAGGAAATATGAAAAAAGAACGCAATTGCAAATATTTTGCCATAGAGAAAAGGAAAGGGCTTGGGACAGGGCGGGAGGTGGGAAGGAGAAAGCTTCTTATTTTGGTCCAAACATTCACTCCTGTGGGAAATACACCTTTACGCTCTCTAAGGCTCCAGCCATGCGTCCATAGCCCATCTCCTCAAGTTCTCTAGAGAATGTTCATAAGATCCATTGTTCCAGCTTTTCCGTGATCGTGTATAAAAGGCACTGCAAAGCTGGCAATGCATTCTGATACCCAACCATGTGAATTATTTTGAAACGAAGCTTATTCTTTAGATTCGATTTGACACAACGCTACAAAATAATCCCAGCGGGTGCTTTAGAAAGACTAAATCCACTGAGGATAGGATTTAAAAGGGAGAAAAAAGACAGACCAAAAAACTATTTTCTATCACACAATTCAAAAAAAAAAAAAAAAATCCCACCAAGCAATAGTTAGCTTTGGATCAGGATATGGGACTGAAATTGATTGAGTTCCCCCGGGCCACCAGGGAGACTGGAGGACATATTTCTCTGAATGCAGACGTTGGCAATCATACAAAAGTTGTTCTGACCCAACTCTGTGGCCTGGCTGGGTTAATGATTTCTTTCCCCCTAATCATGTTTCCGTGAAGGAGTTTTCATCATTCTACAAAGGTCCAGCACTCCTCGTAAACCAACAGCCTGCTCTATTCAGGTCCGAGGTCTGGCTGCGTCTTGCTCCTATTCAACGCATAGGGGGTGACTTACTAATGGAGCAGGGCCTCCCAGACAACAGGGGTCTTGCTGCGTTCACTTACACCCTGGGTGGTTAACTTCTGAGGACGACAGCTGCTTCTGTCTCCTTATTTGCAATGCGCCCTACACCCTCTTTTTTTTTTCTTTTTTTGCATCAAAGATTGTCAGGGCAGCAGCACAGGGAGTGGAGGCTCATTTCTGGCGCCCAATTTACAAGTCCACAACCCAGTCTTGTAATTCCATCGTGAAAGACAAAAAAAGGTCAGAGAGGCAGGATCACACTTGGAAAGTGCCTGAACACCCCCCGCTTTGGGAACTCTTTTAGTCTCCATCTCGTTGCGTTTATATCCAGATATTAACTTTTTCCTCTGGCACTCCAAACCAACAGACTAGTTCTTCTACCCACAGCTCCCTTTTTCTAAGACGGGTGGCCACAGATTAACAAGCAGATGATTTCTACCTATCCACAAAGCAGCATGCAGGTAGCAGAACAGCCTGTTGGAGACATACGGTTACTTATCTGCCCCCTTACGTTAACCATTGGTAACGCGTAACAGTCCATTGAAAATCCCGGCCTTAATTTCCTACACTATGATTGAACCCTCTAGAATACAAGAAAACCAACAGTTTCCTGTTCTTTAACCCAGGATGTGGACATGAGGATTCGACGGGTAAAAGTATGACCAAAGGTTCATGTAAACCCCATTTACACCGTAAACAGAGTATTGAAATATATTTCTAGGCCCAGGATGGCTCCAGTCAACCTCCAAACGCCAAGCCACCTCTGGGGTCTATAATTATTTCCTTGTTTCCTACTCATTTTCTATTTTTCTTTTCTTTGCTCCTTACTCTTCATCCTATAAAAGCTTCCTGTCCTCCACCCCATTCTGCAGTTCTTTGGACTCGTTTACTATCACCTAAGTTGTCATTTTTAATCATTTTAACAAAAGTAACATTTGGGGTTCAGCATCAACAAAACTAAAGATTAAGATAATAAGATCATTCAAAATGAAAAGAGTCTTTCTACTTGGAGAAATCTACCAGCCCTCAAAAGCTTACAGAAGTGGAGAAGATTTGCTCTCCATAAAGCAGGTAACCTGAATATTCAGCACTTATAGTAGGGGAGTGAGTTGGATAGAAGAATACTGTTAAGATGCCGTGGGAACAGATGCATGGTACTCACAGGCTAAAGAAACTTCATTCAATAGAATTAATCAAATCTCCCTCGTGATGATCTCCACATTCCGCATTCCTGATTGAATACCGCCAAGCCCCCAACACTTGGCTCTAGTTGAAAGCTTCTGTCACCTCCCCCACTTGCTCTAGTGTCTCTTGGTGACCCTCCCAGGGCTTGGCTGGGGCCCCGGGGTGCCAGAGCTGTGATCAGGCTGAATAGCCATAGAATAGATGATTCTGCTGCTAACCCTGGGAGCACAATTCCGTTCTATTTTTGTTCAGCAACACATTGTGCTTTGGACAAAAATAAAAAGACTTCAAAACTACTAAGAGTAATGCTTACACGCAATGGCTATCAAAATATTTCGAGAATACACAAACATCTTACACTAGACATTTTAGAGCGCCAATCGTCTAAGAACTTCAAACATTTTACTTCAAATACCATATTAAAATTTTTAGTTCCTGTACTCTCCTAATTCTCCTCTATAATTCAGTGAGATTAACAGGGTAAAAATATCTTTATATTCCATGCATTAGCTGGAAGGTAAGATCCTAAAAGCAAAAGAAACAAAAGGAAATTGTATTTGTATTTGAAATGAATTCACATAATTTTTGAGCTAGTGTAGTTCATTATTTTTAGACTCATAGAACATTCTCACAGCAACTGTACAACTATTAGCTCTATAAATAATAAAAAAGAAATATTGCTAGTAATTATTCCAAAACAATGAAATTTAATTGCATTACAATTATTTTGATGTTTAAGTAGTATTTTTCTACCTAATGGGATTTCTTGCAGTAGTCGCTTCAACTAAATCTTATTAGGTCAGTAAAATTTAATTAGGAAAAAAATCCCACTCCTGGCCATGATTATTGTTATTCAAGTTCCTGAACAAAGCAAGACATAAATACAAAGCTTTAATGCTTCAACCAGAATGGCATCACAGTTGGACAGGGATTTAAGGAAATGTACTTGTGGCACAGTGATTTTATTCATCCTTCCTGCATTTTTTTTTTTGTTTTTAAGTGTTGAGGAAATTTTAAGGAATTTGTAAGGTCCTTTAAAATGTAACAGATTATCTAGTACACCTGATTTCACTATCCCTTTTCTCCTCCCTGCCTTTAGAGTACCATTTTACCTCCTGGGAACATCTTATTTCTGTAACTGAATTATTTCCTTCTCATGGGAAGGTGGAGTAAATCAATTAATCACTATTGGGTACACCTCTGTAGCTTCTGCTGGGAGGCTTTCTGACAAAGTATCAATACTAATCTTTAATTTCTTGTGGCGCTCTTATGCCCTTACTGATCCATACTTATAAGTGATTTGTACTGGTTCTCAAGACCCAGCATTTGTTTCTTTTTTACCTTATCAGGTTAAACCTGGTAGTTGCCTTGACTGGAAACCTCAGTGATGTTTGTGTTAAGTTGTGTGCACGGTAATTGGCCTGGTGAAGGGAGCCACATCATCTTTCTCACTTCAGGTAAAGCATGTCACACTGGATTATCCCTGTTCACATCTGCCTAGCACCTTGCTTGGCACTTAAAGTACTTGAAGGAATTAATGAACCACCCAAATCACCTGTTGATAGCGATGTCAACTTACCAGCCAGCGTATGCATACATTCCATAATAAAAAGCCAGTGGCAATCCCATAATACTTGCATCTCTTCCTGAAAAGGCATCTTTAAAGTGTTGTGTTTGCCCTACAATAAGAACAGAAAGATTTAGGACTTTTCAAAGATTTGGTTATTATTCATTCTTTAACCATAAACCTGAAGGCGGGGGTGGGGAGGGGGATTGGGAATGAACTATACAGTTTCAGACCTAGCTTTCTTACTCTCTGCTCATTCCCAACTTTACTAATGCTGTATCCATTCTACAGAAGGAGTCCCAA
Organism: Aethalodelphis obliquidens; assembly: GCF_003676395.1. NCBI lineage: Eukaryota > Metazoa > Chordata > Mammalia > Artiodactyla > Delphinidae > Aethalodelphis > Aethalodelphis obliquidens. The sequence continues at coordinate 70,398,949 of NW_020837950.1, forward strand.
AAGTATACTGATTGCCACTAACACTACCTCACATTTATTTTAATAAAATCATGGCAAAGAGGAAAATGGCATTTCAAAAACAATCTCTTTTTTAAGCATGCCTCTACTCGTAACAGAGTTTGACCAGGAAAGAAGACTAAAGGATAGTCTGTAAACTATAGTTTTTAGGAGTGTGATATAATTCTTAAAAATGATGGTAATATAATGTTTGGGAAGAAATATTCAAGGGTCTATCTTCAATGAGAAGGCATGAAACCCAAGAACCACCTTCTCAGATCATTTAACTTACTTTCTGCTTTCTCCCTATAGTTCATTAGATACCAACAGGGGTTGGAAAACCCTGTGGAACCAATCTGTTCCGCACCCCCAAGCTTCTTTTGTAAAGACAGATTTATTGGAGCACACTTAGGTCCACTTATTTACCTATGACTGATACTATCAGTCTATGGCTAATTTCACTCTCCAGCGGAGCTGATAGTTGTGGCAGAGACCAAATGGTGCACGAAGTTGAAAACATTTACTATCCGCCCATTTACAGAGAAAGTCTGCAGACCCTTTCCTAGAGAATGGCATGCTTTCCTTCTAGAAACAGAAAAGAAACTATACTGAACTCTAAAATAAATAGGTTTAAACAAATTTTTGCAGCAACATGTGAACTGAGCACTTTTATTTTTATTTTTTATAATTTATTTATTTTTGGCTGCGTTGGGTCTTCTCTAGCTGTGGCCAGCGGGGGCTACTCTTCATTGCGGTGCATGGGCTTCTCATTGTGGTGGCTTCTCTTGTTGTGGAGCATGGACTCTAGGTGCACGGTCTTCAGTAGCTGGGGCACGCAGGCTCAGTAGTTGTGGCGCACAGGCTTAGGTGCTCCACAGCATATGGGATCTTCCCAGAGCAGGGCTCGAACCCATGTCCCCTGCATTGGCAGGCGGATTCTTAACCACTGCGCCACCAGGGAAGCCCTGGACTGAGCACTTTTATGCATAACAGTTTTCTCTACTTTGTAGAGACTTTTCCTGTATATCTTTTGGATAATTAAAAAATAGAAATTCAGATTTACTTTAGTCAATCAGTATTCAAAGTTAGGCATGAAAAGTCTCTATTTCCCAAAGAAAACAGCAAATGAGATGATCTAAATGGGAAATGTGACTTGTTTCAAAACTGGCCTTCCTGTAAGAAAATAAAAGGCGGATGGGAGGTAGATGATATACATAAGACCCTTTTTCTCTTCACTCAAATCTCAGTTTTTGCCTGTATTGTACAGGCAAATATAACATGCAAGTTTTGAGATCCAAAATGGAGAATATTGAGTTATCCACTAAATGACTTCCCCTCAAAGCATCCAATTCCTAAATATAGTTCATTTTTTAAAATGATACTGTCAATTCAGAAATACCTATTTTACAAAAACATCTCTTATCCTCATAGAAGGAAAATATAAATACTGGAAACCCTGTAAAAACATCTGTTGCATATTGCCTTACCATGATCTGTAGCCTACTTGGCCTTAAGGGACAATATTCCTAAGAGTGCAGCACTGAATAATCAATAAAAGATATCAATTTTTTTTTTTTTTTTTTTTTTTTTTTTTTGCCATACACGGGCCTCTCACTGTTGTGGCCTCTCTCGTTGCGGAGCACAGGCTCCGGACGCGCAGGCTCAGCAGCCATGGCTCACGGGTACAGCCGCTCCGTGGCATGTGGGATCTTCCCGGACCGGAGCACGAACCCGTGTCCCCTGCTTTGGCAGGTGGACTCTCAACCACTGCGCCACCAGGGAAACCCAAAAGATATCAAACTTTGCAAAGACTGAATCCCAAGCACAGATCCTGAAAAGGGCCATTTTGAGAGTATTACAAAAGAGAGGTGTTTCTAAGTTTCAGGAATATTTCGGCTGCATAACAGAGGTCTCACGAAGATGAAAGTTATTATATTCAAAGGAAAGTTTAACAAATCCTCATAAGAGAATACAGAACATACAGCTAGTTTCTGGATCTCATTAGATTAGAATAAATGCACAATCTGTATAAGTAAAATTTCTCTCTTCTTGAAGTTTCATATTAATGTGAGAAATATGTGATAAGTTAGAGACAAAGAGAATCACTGTTTTATAATAATAGAGTAAATAAGCCTGCTAAGAATACTCTCCAAAATATTTAATTTACTTTAAATGTAGTAAAATTCTCAGGTCACTTCTCTGTTAAGTGAGATATAAGGAAACATGGTCACATTAAGCACTGATATTGAAACTGAGCAGGACCCTGTGGGGCCTTCCCCATGTCCCCTGCCTCTTGTTTGTAGAAAACCTTTAACCTTCTAGGCCTTTCCTGAGTTCCAAAGAGCAATTTTATTCAGAGAAGTGAGAAAATGCAGAAACAAAGGAAAGCAGTCAAACAAGACAAAACAAAATAGTAATAGTTTAGCCGTAAAACGAACTCAAGGTCTTTTAGTTACTCCTCAAGGGCTATAGATAACATCCTGAGTCATACCCTTGAGTTGTTTTCCAGATACTAAAATCCCCACCAGGTGGAAGAAGCTAACTGCATGATCACCACAGTCTTGTGGCCCCAAACTGGCTGCAACCTGAGGATCGATAATGCTGACCTCTGTGACCTTACCTGTTACCTCCTCATCAACCAATCAGAGAATGGTGCATGAGCTGATCATGCACTCTGTGACCCTCTCCCCCACACTGTCTTTAAAAAGCCTTTCCTGAAAGCCATCCAGAGGTTCAGGTCTTTTGAGTATGAGCTGCCCATTCTCCTTGCTTGGCCCTGCAATAAACACTGTACTTTCCTTCACCACAACTTGGTGTCAGTAGATTGGCTTTGCTGTGCATCGGGCAAGCAGACCTAAGTTTGGTTCAGTAACAATATCATAAGTATTAAAGGATCATTCTATTGTAATGTCAAAAAACAAATCTAAACAATCTATCGTGACTTTTGCTCTCAAGGAATTTGCAATACACTACCTCTTGGGCAACCTCACCTCACACACATATATAAATAAGTGGTAAAAACTGACTACAGTCTTACATTACATCAAAAAGAAAAAAGAAATGAAAAAAAATCTTTGTTTTAAAGGATAGTATATCATCTTTTGGAACCTAAACTAGAACAAAAGAAGGGTCCATGACCCAGAGTTTCTGCACTTTCCAAAAATGGAAGAAATTCCTTACAGAAGTCTAAAGAGTTAGCCCAGAAAAGGAGAGCAGCAGCAAAACAGATTATTTTCCCTACATTTCTGACAGGTCAGATAAAATATGGGCAGGCCAGCTCTGTGGAGGCCAAGGTGAATTAGAAGAGTGAGCCCACGTCTTCCCTTCAGTGTAAGCTATAGTGTTAAACATCTTCACTGTGTTTACGTTGGCTGATGTTGCTGGATTTGATGCAAACATTCAGCCAGGAGAGCTCTAAGCTCTCCCACAAGGCTTATTAAATGGACGGCAGCAGCTCCCTTTCCCCAGCTACAGAATGACGCACCGTTCCACTTTTATTACTGTTTAATGCCTCTACCATCAGCAATGATTTTTTTGCTTAATTTTGGCATTTCCTTTTGTCTTGTGTAATTCTTCTCTTGCCACTTCATTAAATTTCTCTATAAATTCCGTTTCTTGGAACAGACAATATCAATGTAAACATTAAATACTTAACATGCCCAAGTTATATGTCAGTCCTTTACAAGTTCATCTCACTTTCTTATTTCCTACCATTGTGCCCATTGTTAGTTAAATAACTCACCTGGACCTCCTTCTCATCCAACAACTTCCCCTGAATCCAAGCAACTGCCTGTGCCTTCTTACCTAGAACAACTGAAACTCTAAATGACATCACCCTCAACCATCTCATCTTTGCTTGTTTAATAGTCAAGTCTATAAGGCAAAAACTCCCAGAAAATGGTGTTACATCTCCACAGAAATGCAGATTTTACATAAAAAGTAATGTAACAATAAAACTTACATTTTTACAGCTATCTTTATTGTCAGATAATATTTGTCTTTTTGCGAATGCTATTCCCATATCTGACTCTCCTTCTGTCAAGAATCTATTCTCAAGGTAAAAGGAATAATAACCGTAAAAGAATTATTCATTATTTTTCATTATTTTCCAGATATCTTTTTCTCTCTAATCTTTAACACTGTGGTTGAACTACTTTAAAGTAAAAATAAGAAGACATATTTATCTGTAGTTAAAACTAATGGCTTATTTTTCTTTCCCCCTTTGTGTTTCTGCTACAAATAGTTTAGACCAAGAGAAAATTCACTGATGCCTTATTTTGTTGCTTGGCCCAGTCTTAATCCTCTTGTTGCCATTCAGCTGTAAATACCAACTCAGCCCCCAATGTTGCAGGCTTTCAAATCAATTAGATGACGGTACAGAGTCTAAGTTCCATGAGCAGAGAGTCTAATTAAGGGATTCTGCTAGCACAAGCGAAAGTTAGTGTTAGAAGAGACCAAAAGCAGAAACGTATTTTAAAAAGCATTTACTTTTCAGTCCCTACCTTTAATTAGCTGCATCACTCCAGGGACTATAATTATCAGAATTGCTGTGAGCTTGCAAAAGGTTAGGAAAATCTGGATCCGGGCACTCCAGCTGACACTCATGCTATTTAGGACCATCACCACAGCTGCAAACAAATAGATGAAGTTAGAAAAGGTGAATCATCATTGGTATGAAGACGTCTTAGGTTGTGGCTCTTCAAAGTGCCATCCATGAACCAGCAGTGTTGCCATTACCTGGAAGCAGTTGAGAAATGCTTAATCTCAGGTACCACACCAGACCTAAGGGCTACAAATCTGTATCTCAGCAAGATCTCTAGGTGAGTTTTAGGCACACTGAAGTTTCAGAGGCTTGGATGAAACCTGTGAACAGTAAGAAGTTCTCTCTTGTTCTTTGTATATGTCAATAAGAGTGGACAAATACGGTAGCGCCCTAATAATCATATAAAAATACCTTCTAAGCAAATCCCGAAGTCATCATATGCAATGAGATTGTTGAATGCAATGAGATTGTTGAAGTCATCACATGCAATGAGTCATCACATGCAATGAGATCTTCAGCTTGATACAGCAGGCAACTCTTTCCTCGTTCAATGATTGACCTTGTGCCTAGCCACCCGCCAGCTGGGCATCACACTCAAGAAGGGGCAATGTGTGAGCTGGGACATGATTCTTCACCGTCAGGACTAGCTGTAGACAGCATTTTTTGCGTTTCCTTTCCACTTTCCAATCAGCACAGTCAGGAGTGACTTTCAACCTACCCTAAATGTATAGGCTTCCCAGATACGTTTTGGAACTTGAAAAAATGCTACAAGGGATGAATCCAAAAGAGTTCCCAGAGGCACAGTGGGTCTGAAGCCAGCAGAATTTCCCTTTCTTGGTGATACTGTCCACAGTGTCCCGAGTAGTATTCAACCATTCACTCTCCCCGCACTGTGGACCATGAGAACCTTGAGGGCAGAAGAAGCATTATTCATCTCTGTCTTGCTAGTATCCAGCTGCATCCCTGGCCCAGGAAGATCGTCAACATGGTTTTGTTGAATCAATGAATGAGCTGGATCCTCAGTTTTAAAAAACCAACTTCAGCCAAAGAGGAATGAAATGAATGGCGATATTCTCAAACCGTGCCTCCTATACTCTGCTGGAGTGACTTATTCTAGACAGTGGATTTCAACTTTACGCTCTTTCTAAAACCTTATGCTTAGTGTTAACTTTCTCCCTCCCCCACTGCCCCAAAAGCTACTTCATACCTGATATTTGTAGTTATTATCTATAAGCTTTATTTTTAAAAAGGTGTGTTCTCCCTAAACAAATAACAAAAATGTATGAAAATACTTCTTGGAGGATAAAACCAAACACAGAATTCTTACAGTTCAGGTTGCAATAGGAAGCTTTCCATATGTACAATAATGAGTCATCTTCATAGTTCCAATTGCCTGATACAATCATTAGCTCATTTCAGAATTTAAGAATTGGAGCAAATGTATCAACACAATGTATAATAGCAAAATTTTTAAAATAACCTAGCCCCCAAAGGAAGGCTAATTAAGGTATACCTTTTTAAGGGTTTACTATGCAGCCATGTAAAATCATGATGCAGTTAAATATTTATTCCACGAAAGATTGTTCATGACGTTTTACTGACCAATACAGCAAATTACAGAGAGATGGGTAGACGATAAATTGTTAGGTAGATAGAAAGACAGATAAAGACACAGAGAGAAAGGAACGGAAAAATTCTGAATGAGTGTTTACTAAAACATTAACAGAAGGTATCTACAGATGATAGAATATTGAATAATTTTCAAGTTTAAAAATTTATTTTTCTGCATGATTTAAAATAATTTTTATAATGAACATGAAGTATTAAGTAAAAACTCAATAAAAGCAATTTTCATTTTTGAAAACAACTCAAAGATGGGAAGAATAAGGGACCATGAAAATTTAGATAGGAGGTTACTAATGAAGAAATATTTCAAAGGAATAATGATGAGAATGATTAGAAAGGCTGGAGCCCTGAATAAGCTACAGGGGAAGCTAAGAGAAATATTTCATCTGTGTTTGAAGCTGGAAACATGAAGAAATAGACAGGTCTATTGTTAATCACCAAGTGCATTATTTTATCAGTGAAAAGATAAAAAATAATTATTTTTCTCTCCCCTATACAAAGCACTTATATACTGAAAATAATTTAATGCAACTCTGTGTTCATCTCCATCACCCAGTGATTCTTTTCCTTTTTCTATGTAAATTACTCTGTGATAAATGAGTCATGATAAGAAAGGGATTATTTTTTTAGTTAAGGAGATTCAGCACTGATCTGAAGATAATTGGGTGCATGTTCCCACCAACAACAAAAGAGCACTGTTTTCTTTTAACTAGAGCTCCTAAAACCCCAAAGTATTTTTGAGAGTATTTTTGAGAGTACTCCACAATAGAAAACAGCTGTTGTAAGGAGAGGAGGGGAGAAAAACGAGGAAGGAGAAAAAGGAATAGAGGGCGGGAGGGCAGGAAGGAAGAAAAAGAAGAAAGAGAGGGAGGGAGGAAGGGGGAGGGAAAAGAGAGAGGCGTTCTCGTATTTAGAACCTCTATATATTTGCAAAGAGGAAAGAAGGTTTGTTACGTTCATAAAGAGCGTAGGCATTACATTCAATGCCTATTGAAATAGAAAAAGAATGAGTTTTGGGAATTTTATATTTTGTGAAGTTTTCTTAGAAAAATGGAAGACAAAATCAAACAAATATTATGAATGGATAATCTCACCTTGCTTTCCCCTCAGACAGCTGGAATAAAAATTCTGGTTAAGCCTGATTTCTCTCAAAGGTTTCTCAAAACCCTGCTTTATCCGAGCATCCAGACATTGCCCTCATTATTCCATACGCCAAATTCCAGCTGAGATGTACCTCTATGACCCTGAAGGGATACAGCTTAACAAGTAACAAGGTAGCCAGTACAGAGGCACTGTGAAGGTCCTGAAGGGCTAGAACTGCTGTTTCATCATGTGTCTTTCCAGAGAAATTTAAGTCTATGTATATTGCTTATCCAACAATCCTGAAAAGGGATTTGGGATTCAGTAAATGCAAGTTTTCAGAGCTTCTGGAACAACATCTACAATACTTTGGTTTTTATACACTATCTATCCACATTGTAATCATCAAAGAAACGTGAGCAAGCGTTCAGCCTAGCTTTACTTCCTTTGAGTAATGATGGCTAACTTCATGCATTAAGAATTACCTGTATCAATTTGGGCTTATTATTATTGCTTACCTTAAATGTTACCAAAATGAAAACGGAGGGACATACAGTTTTTATTTACTTATTAATGATGCCGTTTCCTAAGAACTGAAATGCAGCAACAAGGAGTGTTGAAAACTGGTACCATGATTTAAGGACTGGTAAGTATTTCTTTCTGCACTTCCGTCATTCAAGTCTGTCTTTTATTTTGCAGAGTGAGATGACCGAGCCTGGATATATTGGGTTCTCTCCCAGGTTCAGGTTCTCCCTGGCTTCTGGCTTCTGACTGCTCTGTGCTAAACTGGTAAAATATATGGACAGTATATGGCTGAGACATGGTGAGCTAAGGTGAATTGCTCCACTGTTCTTTGTAGCAGCTGCCTGGGTCGCCTCTGTCTCTTTGCATTCATTTCCTGGATACAATAATTTCAGCAATAAACAACCTTTATAAAGCAGAGAGACTATATCTAGGATCTCACTATTGGGAATAAAAATGGTAAGCCTTAAATAAATATATACTATTGTTATATGACAGACATTGTGCAAGGACCTTACGTGGATAATGTTATTTAATCTTATCTCTATGACGTGGTTACCATCACTGGTGTTATTTTTCTGATGAGCAGGTGAGAATCCAGATATTACTTAACTTGCCCGTGTTCACGAAGGTAAGGTGCAAAGATAGGATTGAAGCCAAGTAAGCTGACCCCAGAGTCCACACTTTCACCAGTCGTTCACAGGTAACAATGCGGAAGTAGCTCAGAAGACACGTACGATCTCACTACTATACCTAGTTCTTCCAGACTCCCGGTGACGCTTCCTCTCTGTTAAGGTTCATGTTTATCTTGGCTGGGATTTCAGGACACTTTGATTCCACATTTTATTTCTCACCCTCCTGAAGGGTACGGCTGCTGTTCTGCGGCCCTTGTATATTTCAACGCAACATGTATTTCCCTAAGAATTGCTTGTCATGGTATCTAGTTATGGTAGAAAAGGAGTAGGGATAGTCCAATTTCAGATTTATAGAGAGTCACTCCATGTACAATGTCTGAGAAGCCAGCACAGAACTGGGCCTAGAGTTTCTTTCATGTAATTTAATGATGCCAGGAAAGGACACTTTTAGAAAAGAAAGTACAGTACTGCATTTGTAGAAATGGCTATTCGTTTTTCCCACATCGCCATCATTAGTGTTACTTTGTTTCCTTCCCCCAATTATTCCCACAGGTTATGGGAAGAAGGTAGGGCTCTTTACTCACCTACGTAAACTAAACTAGTAAGAAAATTGAGATGGAGAGAGAGGCTGTTAGGGATGCATCTGAGACTAGATCCCACATTTTATTTTATTTTATTTTATTATTTTGCGGTACGCGGGCCTCTCACTGTTGTGGCCTCTCCCGTTGCAGAGCACAGGCTCCGGATGCGCAGGCTCAGCGGCCATGGCTCACGGGCCCGGCCGCTCCGCGGCACGTGGGATCTTCCCGGACCGGGGCACGAACCCGTGTCCCCTGCATCGGCAGGTGGACTCTCAACCACTGCGCCACCAGGGAAGCCCTAGATCCCACATTTTAAGGAAAGTATTTTTATCATAATATTCTGCCATTCAAGTGTATACTTAAACAGGGTCTAGTTTCAGGAGTGCAGAACCAAAAAACTAAATATCATTTCAAGTATTGAACATACTTCAATGTTTATTGAAGCTACAAGGAGAGTGAAAATTCATGAGGGAGTAATGTCAGTATTGGGCTAGAGGAGAGAAGACAAATGTGAATATATAAGATTTCCCCGTTCAACTTCCATGTGCCTGATACGTTTACCAGAATGGACAAGATTTGGGGTAAGCAAAAACTTCTCATTTTTATTAATTTGACAGAAACGAGGTAGAGTACTTTTAAAAGGGTAGGGGGTGAATTAGTATTCAGTAACGCCCCCCTACCACCCCACTCTCATTTCTCAAGTGGTTGGTTAAGGCACTCTGCTAAGTCTTAAAAATCTGACTCACTTCGCCCTTCCACAGCCATTCAAGATAGATGATCTTTTCACAGGTGTTTTACCAATAAATAAAAACAATGCTTAAAGAGGTTTAATATTTAGCCCTAAATCACATAACTAAGAAATTATGACACTAACTTTCAATTCCAGGTCGTTTGCCTCCAGAGCCTGAGTTATCACCACTACGCTAACATGGTTCAAAAGTTCAAAAATTCATGGTGTTAGATCGGAGCAAACTATTTACCTCCATCTTCCTGCTGCCTGAGAGACCTGAAGATGTGTAATCCTCCAAGTTTAACACACAGGCATTCCATTGGCTTCTCTACTAGAGAAAAATTCTTAGACCTCTTCTCATAAAAATCAGTTGTCAATAAATATTTACTGAGCGCAAACGACATGCTAGGTGCTATGGGAAGGGCTGGAAACACAGCAGCGAGTAAGCCCCTGGTCTCACGGAATTTGATGAGATGTTTTCCCACAAGAGTATAAAGAGCTACCATTTGTAACTTCATTCTTAAAAAATTTCTGGCATTCTCCAAAACACTTTATATACATTGGCTCTTTTACTATCGTTTCATCTTCACAAGACACCTGATGAGACTGGGCACGATTTAAAGGTAAGAACACGGAGGTGCAGAAAGTTGAAGTGATGTGTCCCCAAGTCTCACATCGGTGGTATGTTATCAAGGGCAAGGTGAATCAGGAACACCATTACCTTTCCAGAACTCAGAAATGTCTAATTCGAGTATTTTTCTTTGCCTCCCTTCAAAGATTTCACCGAACAATTATTTGTGTAGGTTCCATGAATGAAGGGGGAGAATCCAGGATGAACCTACTTAGTTCAGAAATACATGTACCCAGCACTAGGGATATTTTAAGTGCAATTCCTAACTCCTTCCTGCTAACTGACCACTCACCCCTCTACTGTCAAATGTTCATGTCTCTCTTCGTTGTTCTATTGAAATACTTCAGTCATGTAGAACTACAAATTCTTTCGTGGGTATGCAGTTCAATTATTCCTGGGGAGCTCTCTATCTCCAACTAGGTCAAACTTCATCAAGTGGGATAATATTGATTCTGAAAACAGTGATTCAGTTAGTATCTACAAGTAAGTGATCATCTCCCATTATATTTAAGAGTTTGGAATGTCGACTCTTATAAGAGTTTGGAAGTTAGAGTCATATTGGGCTTCATATCACTTATATCATTTTGGTCATGTTCCTCTTTTTTAATTTCCTTTTTTTTTTTTTTTTGCGGTACGCGGGCCTCTCACTGTTGTGCCCTCTCCCGTTGCGGAGCACAGGCTCCGGACGCACAGGCTCAGCAGCCATGGCTCATGGGCCCAGCTGCTCCGCAGCATGTGGGATCTTCCCGGACCAGGGCACGAACCTGTGTCCCCTGCATTGGCAGGCGGACTCTCAACCACTGCGCCATCAGGGAAGCCCTTAATTTCCTTTTTTAAAGAGAGTTCTAATATCTGTGCCCATTGGTGAAAATGAACAACTTCCTAATTTAGAGACAATAAAGAAGACTCCTAGTTGAGGAACATTACTAATAATCAAATACTGGAGGAAGACTCTTGTGACCATCGATGGACAGCTAAAATCCTAACACTGAGAGTGACAGCTGCTAACACTAGAAAATGCATGAACACTACACACACCCAACACATAAACACCATTCCATGAGGCTAAGTGCATTCTAATTCAACACGTTATTGGTGAGGAAGGATATTTTCCAATACAGAATCCATTTAAAAATTGGGTTTTCATTTGTAAACGTCTCTTTTTATGTACAATCCAGTTACTATTTTACTAACAAAGTGGTTTTGTTTGCCTCTTTTAAAAGCTTAGCCGTCAGAGCTACTGACCCGGTGCAAAACGGGCATGTAATGTCATATCAGGTATCACTCCACCTCCTTATTCTTTTCTTTGTTTTCCAAACACAAACTTGGCAGTGAACTGTAAGCAAAAAGAACACCATGTGGGAAGCAGTCCCACCACACAAAAAGTCTTAAGAAACTTTGTCTCCAATCCCAGTTGTAGGGTTTTTTTTTTTCTCTTTCATATGTACACCTATGATACTCACTTATGCCCACAGCTGTAATGAGCTTGACTGCAAGTTCAGGAATTTCACACTGAATGAAAAATGGTTCCAGAATGTACCGTCCAAAGGCCAGAGATATCACAGCAGTGGCTGCAGGGCTAGAAAAAAAAAATACATATTTAGGTTAACTACAGAAAAAGAAAAGAGCATCTTCACTCAACTCGTTCTACACTGAGGTGCTATTATTCAGCATGTGGAACATATTAAATACGGAAGTCTGTGATTTCCAGAAGTCCATATTTGATTAGATTGTCATAGACATTCCGAATGAAATACTGTCTACAACTTTGGGGGCTCCTTTTTAAACTTCACATCTCCTTGGGTACAAGGCTGGGTACTGTCAGTTTTGCCCCTGCCTTCCCGTATTTGAATTTTTCTTAAAAATTGAGTTTATTACTTGAGATCCTGACAGAGGTGGGCTTCACAAGAAGCAATCTTCTTTCTCAGTAAGTCAACAGTTAAACTCCAGCACAGCATGAATGCATTAACAGTGCAGGTCTAATGGGTTGGGTCATGGTCAGAAAAGGAACACAAAACCCACCTTAAAAAAACTAGTACTAATAAGTGTTCATTGCAAATATATGCTTATGTGCTTGATATCGTATCAGTCTTGGTTTTCCATACAGACCAAAACTTGAAGAGCCAAGTGATTATTCTTAATTCCACAGAAGTATTTAGATGCAAAGTATACATTGAAAAATAAAAGTATTCTTGTAATTTTACAAATGGAGAAAACATGCATGAAATAAGAAAATGCAATAACTTCAGGTATATAGTGAAATAGGTAACAGACCATTCTATCTTAATTTTTCAACTATTTCTATGCAAAGATTACAGATGCCTTTCAGTTTAAATATATCTATATATGAATGCATATTTGTTAGATACACAGGTAAGTCCATGATATTATCTACTTTGTCCTGCCTGTCTTCCCTTTCAGCTTATCTTCCTTCTCATGGTTATACCACACCCATGTCCAACTCCTAACTGTCAGAAAATCAACCACCATTATATGTTCCAACCTTGACCTGCCAGTACTAGCATGACAGATTTCTTGATTTTTTTTTTTTTTTTTTCTTTTCCAAGAGAACCTCTTCCTCACCCCAACAAGATTATTTTTCTCGGTCGCCATCATTTATAAATTTTTGACGTATAAATTAAAATCTGATCATGACATCGTATTGCTTTCAAAACATGCTCAGGATATGCAAAAACTCTTCAATTCAAGGCTCTATCTGCTCTAAGCTTTTCCTTCCTCTTCAGTGTGCTTCTTCCCACACAAGGATATGAACACCCTTTGCCTGAGACCTCTGCAACTCACTGACGGTTTCTCATACCTCAGGTCTTAGTTCAGTCTTTTGCCCAAGGAAGCTTCTCCACTCCCCCGACCGGGTTAGATCTCCCGGAGTGTACTCTCCTCCAGAACCTCATGGTTTCTCTTTCACAGTGTGTATCACAGTAGTAACTTTATATTCTCTTATGTGATGTCTTGATTCATAACTATTTCCCTCATTTGACCCTGAGATCCATGAGTACAAGGCTGTGTCCAACTTAATCATTATTTCGTCTTCAGTGTATAGTATAGTGTCTGTCATACAGTAGAAACCCAATGAATATTGAATATATAGTCAATGTGTGAATTCAATCAAATGACCCCTGATGTGTGATTTTTTTTCCCTTAAGATTTGTTTTTACAGACTAATTCTGACAAGAGTGTGTTAACCTGATGTACAATTTTAATAGTAAGTATTTAGGTACCATGGGTGTTTTCAATGGAAGAGAAATGTTAAAGTACCTAGGTATCTTGTCACCCCTCAAGCCATTCATGACTCTGCCTATCTGAGAAACCAGTTGAGTCCATTATTACAAAGAAATATATGAACCCATTAAAAAAGCTTCTAGAATATATCTAGGTAATTTCTTCTGTAAACACACACACACACACACACACACACACACCACGAAGTAGCTCTCCTGTGATTAAAGTAACGTTTGATTATGAGCTGCTTGAGAATAGGAACCATGGCTCACTCCACTTCAGGTCTCTTTAACGTGCCATTCACCGTTCAGTAGCAGTTTGTGGAATGAATAAGTGAACGCATAAGCACCGTATCGGTGCTACTGCTGCAAATGGAATGACCATGCTCATCACACTGCCAATACAATCAGCCAATACAGGACTAAAGCAGGACTCAAGTCCAGCTACATCAGGTTCCAAAAGCCTACTGTCCTGGCAGGCCAGCACTCTAAATAAGTAGTGTAGCCATCTGAATGCTGAGTATGTTGTATTCAAAATATTATAACCTTAATCTTTCAGTTACTTGTTCAAAAAGAATTTAATATCTGATCATCAGGGCACTGAATTAAGTGGTATAAGGGTTACAAAAAGTGTGAGACTTGGTCTTATATGCTTGAAATGCTTGCAGTTTTAACAGGGAAACAGAGCGCGGATTCCTAAAATATTAAGTAAGGTTATATGACATCATGTTCAATGTCAAATGAGAAGATGAGACTGCATTTTTCTCAGAATTATTAAGAGAGGAAAGACATACTATAAACTAGGGTGAACAGGAACTTAACTGTGGAAATGACAGAATTTAAGTTGACCTTTGAAGAGTAATATTCAGATGATCAGAAAAGAGTGGAGGCGCATCCCGGGCCAATCCCAGAGTTTAGAAAAGGAACAAAATACCTCTTAATCATTATTTCATTATAACAAACTTTAAATCATGCAGAATTGTCTAAAAGGAGAACAGATTTCACAAAGAAGTAAATACTACTCTAAGATCTTTGATAAAAAAGAGACTCCTAGAACTATAAAAACAAAGATTAGTGTTAAGTCAATACTTACTAGCTCTGCATTTGCCACTTAGGCCCACATGACAGGATAAAAGCTCACAGGAGCTCTCAGCTGTGTAAGTTTGATAAGTTTACAGTAAGAGCAAGTTTCTCTACTTACTCATGTTAAACTCTGCAATCAGAATGTGTTAGTCACATTTCACGGACGCCATCTGCCTTCAAGATACTTTTATACTTCTCAGGTGACATCATAAGTTTCCCACAAAGTTAGAGGAAATTTGCCGCTCAGAGTGACTTAGCATTATTTGGTTTGATTTTAAACCAGGGCTATCAGGAAGAGGAACGTATTCTTACAAAAATAAACTCAAAAAAGCTTTTCGCAACAGTAGTTCACTGATTTGTTTAAGATGAGGATATGAGTCATCTGTGACAAGTGAAGTTTTGTTCTTTTATAGAGTATAAAACTTGGTAACGGGCTTCCCTGGTGGTGCAGTGGTTAAGAATCCGCCTGTCAATGCAGGGGACATGGGTTCAAACCCTGGTCCAGGAAGATCCCACATGCCGCGAAGCAACTAAGCCCATGCGCCATAACTACTGAGCCTGCGCTCTAGAGCCCGCATGCCACAACTACTGGGCCCACATGCCACAATTCCTGAAGCCCGCACGCCTGGAGCTTGTGCTCCACAATGAGAAGCCACCGCAATGAGGAGCCCACGCACCGCAATGATGAGTAGCCCCTACCTGCCACAACTAGAGAAAGCCCACATGCAGCAATGAAAACCCAACACAGCCAAAAAAACCAAAAACAAAAACAAAAGCAACAACAACTTGGTGACATACTAAATTGTTAGGAACAGAAGCTTCCTAGTCACGAAAACTGAGTAAACTAAGATGGCTTAATCGTGTAACCTACAAGAAGAAAAACTCCAGTTCCTATAACGTAACATTTAATTTTGTCTAATTATGATTTACAATCAAACAAAAGGTCTGATTTATCAAGGTAGATTTTGATGCTTCTTATCCTTTTCAAGTCAGCATCTGTCCTGAAAATGTCATGGAAAATAACTGAATATTAACAAAAAGCAGATGCTTTAAAAGTTTGGCAGGGTTGGCAAACTACCGCCAGTGGCAAAATTGTATTAAACACATTCATTGAGAAAGGTATTCCATCCCAGATTTTATGTCCTGAAGTAGACATGTTTACCATATAATCACATGACATGTATATTTCTAACTACTGAAAAATAATCAAGGTGATTAAAAAATGGTATAATGAAGGGCTTCCCTGGTGGCGCAGTGGTTGAGAGTCCGCCTGCCGATGCAGGGGACACGGGTTCGTGCCCTGGTCCGGGAAGATCCCACATGCCGCAGAGCAGCTGGGCCCGTGAGCCATGGCCGCTGGGCCTGCGCGTCCGGAGCCTGTGCTCCGCAACGGGACAGGCCGCAGCAGTGAGAGGCCCGCGTGCCGCAAAAAAAAAAAAAAAAGGTATAATGAATAGGTTTATTTTTCCTTAATTTTTTTGTATGTAGGCTCTTACCGTATAATGAGCAGTTCTACCCAGACTCGCACAAAAGCTGGTAACGGGCCAAAGACTTCCAGAATGTATGTGTAATGACCACCAGATTTCTTTATAGTTGTTCCCAGTTCAGCATAGGACAAGGCTCCTGTGAAATATTTATAATAAAAAGGTGAAAAGTTAAAATATTACCGAGTCATCCAGCAGTAGAATGGATACAACGTTTCTGTTGTGTGAGATGTTACTACCTCCTTTGATCTGAATGACATCCTTTTTCAAAATTAATAACAGTCATCGAATTCCTAAGAGCCTCCAGATTCCTCTTGTAACCTCCTCACATTTGAGATCTAGTTCATTCTATTCAAACAATGTAATCTGACCTGAAATAGTAAGGACAAACTTCTAAAACAATATCATATTATTAAGAATTTTGAATCTCAAACCTGACAAGAGAAAAGGAGTAGATGGATGCCAATATCACTAACCTATTTTTCAAAGAACTTCACATCAAAACAAGGAATTATCACAAATTGACTTCATTATATTGAGAAGCCTTTTAATAAATGATATTTCTGTGGCATGTCAAAATAAATAAGATTCATCTGTTCTCCAGAGAAGTATGGACTCAAGGCTTTGGAAGGCTTCATTTAATTTGTAGGATATGTTTTGCTTGTCCACAAAATGAATTTTGACACAGCTATTCTGTTTTTAGGAAAGTTTTTCTTGCATGTCTTCGAAGTACACACTCCGTATGGCTGAAATAACACCTACTTTTAAAAAAGAGGTTTTATGACGTATTTACGTACGTTAGGTAAAATTAACTATAGGCCAAATTTTAACATTTAGCAATAAACTTCACACAGAGTTGAGCAAGTTCTATAATCTCCCCAAACCTCAGTTTCATCCTCTGTAAAATAAAGAGCTTAATTCTCACATCACAAGGAGTTTGTGTGTTTAAATTTGAAATGGATGCCAACGACAGCGTTGAGCCTGCCACGCAGAAAGCACCTCGTGAAATACAGCTGTATCTACTAACGTGAGCAATGAATTTCCAAGAAAATGAAAAATATATTTTGACATTATGTGAAAAGTTCTCTCCATACCGCCAAGTACTCGAACGTAAGACGTAATTTCTGCCTGGCCTGCTCTGGGGACTCAAAGTGTGGGAACTTATTACTAATCAGTAAAGCTTCAGGTAGAACTGTCCAACATGAATGTAACTTGGATATTCAGCAAAATCTTAGCGTCAGTTACCGTATTCCTGTATCACTTCTTGTATTCCTGTACCTCGTACTGGATCAGAGTCACCTGGGGAGAATTTTTTATTTAAAAACAAACAAAAAACAAATGCTAAGGCTATACCCCAGACCTACTCTCTAACCAAGAGAGGCCAGACTGTCCAAAAGAGGCATCCAAGAAAATCTATTATTTTAAAATTCACACAGGTTAATTTTAAAGTAACTAGTCTACAGATTGATATTTGGGGATCACTGATATAGCCTGTCTATTTATAACGAATTGGAACTAGTTGCAATTCACTCTCTGTTGGAAACCAGTCACCATGTTGGTAGGCTGTACAAAGAAGCAGCCGATATAAAATGTTATTGGAAAGTGTCTTAAGTACCTCAGAATTTATCCCCCAAGAATCAATACCTAGACCTTTGTATGCTTTGCTGAAACTCCAGGATAGTTGCCCCAGGTTTAAATTGAGTTCTGGAGAAATGAAATTTTCATTTAAAGGTCTCAAGCTCTATAACCATTTTACCCAGATGAAAAAAGTTCAGAATAGGTTGTAAGAATCCATGTATTGACCCTGGCTTAAAAAACACCTGTAAATCCAATATACAGATTCTTTACTTTTAGTCCCAGAGTTCTAGAGTTCTAAGACAAAGGATTTTTTTCCTTATATTTTGCTTTGCTTCCTGTTAAGAAGGTACTCCTATCAAAAGTTCCTAGTAACTTAAGTGATAAACGCAATGCAAATATAGATAAGTAGGTTAGTACAGGAGCACACTCACTGCAGTTAGTAATCAAAGAATACCAACTCAAGTATAAACTTAGCTAGTCCCTTTAGCTTTTTTTTTTTCCTGAACTTCTTGAGATGATATACTTATGCAGAAGCATATTTTCTAAGTGCAGGTCAACATCACTTTCATCACTTTAACTAGTTAATGCTCAGAGCCATCCATTTTATTATATCTGAATAACCTTTTATTGTTTACGAAAATGGAATCTCATAGTGGGAGCTGCACGCACACAGTATGCAAAATCCAGGAAACTGGTTATGGTTTCTCCCATCAGACACTGATTTGTTCTGAATATACCACGTGTTGGAGAAGATTAAAGGCTGAGGAGGCATAGTCATTTAGAAAGATCAACAGTTACGTTTCTCTTTGTTCATCTATAAACGTACATGCCACACCATATGAATACCACGAACCCTTTGTAAGCTAAAATAACCCCAAAATAATTCCTCTGTAGATCTTTCTATGCAGCTTTTTTTTAAACAAGTTTTATTTAAAATACCTTCTTCCTAATAACGGAAGTTGGAGTTCTCTTGATGAATGCTCAGACCAACGCTGAAAACACTGCAAGGCCTTAAGAATAAATGGATTGGTCCTTGTAGGACCAAGAGTTAGTACTTGGTCCTAGAGTTTGGACAAAGAGTTAGTACCTTTAAAGAACAGTATCTTTTGAAATCAGAATACATTGTTTGCCAGAGAAGAGCAAATATGTCTTAGACATGTTTCCCATAACATAAATAAAATTTCATTTTCTTGACCATTCACCAGTTTTTGTCACCTTCACAACTAACCCAGGTAGCTTTCTAGTAATGTGCCCACCTCATGAGGGGACATTTATTACCTCTTTACTATTAATGATCAAGTCAATAAAAGAGATCTAGATTTTGAAGAAAAATTAATAATCATACTTCTTCTACCAGTTCTGTTTAGACTAACTCAGCAGACAGGTGGGCCAATGACCTGTGTCTCTGAAGACCAAGTGAACTAGAAATGAAGAAAACAGAGCTGGGCAGACACAGCAAACTAACACCCAATTCCAATTTTACAATTTATATTGCAAAGGTTTATGGGTACTGGGGAGAGATGAAAAGTTGAAAAAACTGTGAACTATGCCCAGACCCTTGCAATATTCTCATTTACAAAAGGAATTGTATGCCATCACACTTCTTTCCACAATAAGGACTTCTGAAAGAATACTGGGAACTGACAAGCGCCTGAAGTTAAAAAATTAAAAAGGAAAAGACTGCCACCCATTTGTTTAGCCAATAAAAAGTCAGTAAAACTTCTGCTGAACACTCAGTTCTGTGTCTAAACAGGCCACACCGGGTTTCACTTCACAGGTGTTTCATTCAGTGCGCCAGCTGCCAAGATGCCCCAAACACAGGTAACTGAGCACAAATGCCTGGTACAGAAAGCTTGCCTGTATTTCACTGGGTCATCAAAGCTAGCCTTGACGTTCATTGCCACAGGGAAAAATCAGAAAATAATCTACCTGAGTCAGCAAAAGCGAGCACAGCCTACAGGTCGCAATTTCAGGGAATTCAGGATTCTGCCAACAGTGGAGAGTGTGCGTGGACAGTTCGCATACCTCCCCCCAGATCAGAAAATCTGGGGGAGCCCTGGCCATTCATTCCCTCCTTAGAAATCACCCTCTGTTCTCCCAGAGAGCACGGCACCCAGCCCCACAGACACACCCCCAGAGAAGCGGCAACACTCACCAAACAGTGACAGGACCCCGCACACCGTCCAGACAACCAGGGACAAGCCCACGCTGCCCGTGTTCTGGAGCACGCCCTTAGGAGAGATGAAGATTCCTGCTCCGATGATGGTGCCGATGATGATGGAGATCCCTCTCAACAGACTGATCTTCCTCTTCAGCACAACTTTCTCCTGCCCAGGTGGCTCCTTGCCACCCAGGGAAGACAGCCTCGTGTTAACACTGCCCTGCAGGTAACCCCCATTGGAGATGGTGGATGCCACAGCCTTTCTGACCATGGTAGTGACCCGCAGGGTAAAAAGCAAACAGAGCAAAAGAAAGAAAGAAAGAAAAAAAAAAAATTAAAAGAATAAAACCTCCAAACTTTCAACTTTGGTGTCTCTTGGGGTGACTGACCGATTTGATCTCTTCCTCTTTGCCTTCAGATTCCTTCTCAGCGCTAGTGTGCTCCCAGGTAAAAACTCTAAGGTGTATTTTCACCTTCCGCAATCTAATTACTCACAGGAACACCTGTGTGCTCGTTCATGGTGTTCTGGTTTCTCCACCTCCCCGACTACCTCTGCTGCTGAGGCTGCGGCTGCCGCCCTATCATTACAGCCCAGCTCAACTTCCTCATGGGCTGGTATTTAAGCTGCTGCCTGTCTCACCAACTTACTCCAGCTAGATGATGATGCAAATTCTCCAGGTTTGCATCAGCCACATGAGAAGGCTCCAGCATTACTCAGCTCTTTTTTTTTTTTTTTTTTACCACGAGCCGCAAGTTGCTCAACTGACCAAAGCTTTCAGAGAACAAAGCACACTCTTAACGGGGATCTTAACCAATCCAGAAGTAGTAAATTCGGAACAGACCTTCCGAGCGATTTCAAGCAACTCCTAGTGAGGGACAAAAGCTCTTCACTCGAAAAGAAAATGAAAAATGAAACAGGAAATGATCACTGTGTTGCAAGGAGTTTCTTTTCTTTAACGTACAAATAAAATCGTTTATACCAACCTTTTGATCACAGAACAGAACTCAAAGCTGCATTGTTTATAACAACAAAATTTAGATTTCGTGATGTTTCCTGCTTATTTAAATTTCTTTTTGGGTTTCCTAGCAACACGGTCAAATCTAATATTTACAAACCTAGAATGATTCTGTATAGCTGCTGTCACGCACATAACAACTGTGAGTTTTACTTAACATTAAAAGATAAAAATTATTTCTTACTACCCATAATAACACCGGTACTTAAAATTGTCATCTGAGTGTGACTACTTCAAAAATTACAGTGACTCCAGAAAAGAGTCATTTTCTGATTCTCATAAGTGCTAGGTGATCTCCTAAACTAAGTAAAAGATAGATTCTTCATTTGCATGTTGTTCCAAAAAATTACACACACACACAAATCTAATTTCAATATTAAGCAAAATTTACAATGATATAAAAACATGCATATAACAAAGGCTTGAGAAGGGATACACAGAATAAAATCGAGGGAAGTGTTAAGATTATGTAGGAATTTTTTCTAAAGTATAGCAACTATTGTTATATTATGATTATAAACTTAGAATGAATTAGAAATATAAGCTAAGATTAAAATGTTTAGTTTACTAATAAGGACCTACTGTATAGCACAGGGAACTCTACTCAATACTCTGTAATGGTCTATATGGGAAAAGAATATAAAAAAAGTGGATATATGTATATGTATAACTGAATTACTTTGCTGTACACCTGAAACTAACACAACATTGTAAATCACCTATAGTCCAATAAAAATTTTTAAAAAATGTTTAGTTTGAAATAGTAAGAAAGGCAAACATTTTAAAACCCTATTAACTTTCTTAACCAAGCATCCATAAAACAAATACTGAAAGAAAAGAAATCCTAGGTGTCACTTTTGGCTGTGGT
Source organism: Aethalodelphis obliquidens (assembly GCF_003676395.1). NCBI lineage: Eukaryota > Metazoa > Chordata > Mammalia > Artiodactyla > Delphinidae > Aethalodelphis > Aethalodelphis obliquidens. Next base: position 70,420,723 of record NW_020837950.1, read on the forward strand.
CATAGGTGGTTTTGGATTCAGTGAGAAGAATTAGATGCTATCATTACCCTGAAGCTACATTTGCAAACGCGATTAAATATGCTTCTGAACAGCTAAGCAAAGACAACAGGCAGAAAACGTGTGTGCAAGGTGGAGGTGGGGATGGAGAGGGGGTCAGGATGACACAAGAAAGAAACAGCCACTAGAAAGTAGCATGGAGAAGGTCAGACTGTTTTCTGTTATGTTGGCACCTGAGGAAGTGATACCACGTCAGTGCTCTATCATCCAGATAACTGAGGCTGCATCATTGCTTACTGGTATTACGTAGCTAAACCCTACGTAATTTGCTTTGAGTATACCAAGTTAGGGTTTTTATCAAGCCAAAATAAATACTTTTCCCAGCTGCATGGCTTTCAAAAAATAAAGATGGGTAGTTTTCCTCATTCCACCTTGTTGAAATGCCAAAAAAAAAAAAGAAAAGAAAAAGCTATAGGAAAAAAAAGGAAGATTCTGTTTCTCTTTCTCCTCCTCCGAGTCCTTCAATCACACAATTCTCTTGATTAATTCACATAATGAAGAGAGGAGAGGCTTTCGTTTCCCGAAAAGGGGACCAGATTAGCCCTGAAGAAATAGGAGTTAAAAGTAGAACGCAAACTAACGCAGAGCCACAGTTCAATTTTAAATTTTGCGCTAAATGACTAAACTCATAAATTGAGAGTAAGAGTGCATTCAGACAGAAGTTAGATACATTCTAAAGGAGGAAAAATATTCTTTTAATATCAAATGACATTCTCCTCCTTTGGAGTATTTTTTTTTTTTTTTTTTTTTGCGGTACGCGGGCCTTTCCCTGCTGTGGCCCCTCCCGTTGCGGAGCACAGGCTCCGGACGCGCAGGCTCAGCGGCCACGGCTCACGGGCGCAGCCGCTTCGCGGCATGTGGGATCTTCCCGGACCGGGGCATGAACCTGCGTCCCCTGCATCGGCAGGCGGACTCTCAACCACTGCGCCACCAGGGAAGCCCCCTTTGGAGTATTTTTAAAAATTATTTACAAAGAAAAGTTACTGAAGTTAGAACAATGGCCAAAAGGATTGTACTATCTATATAAAACACAGTCACATTCAAAACCTCTGCATAGCTGCAAAACGGTTACCGAAGACACCAGTATATCTCATCCAGTCACCCAGAAATTTACCAAAAGTGTAGCTTGTAAAGAAAATATTGAGTTACCTTCTGGGTTACTTTATAAATCAACAGTCCTAAACTTATAAATTAAAAAATTGTATGGTCTTCAAATATGTGTGTATCGTGAAAATTAGTTCCAAGCAAATGCATTTATATCCTCCGTCCTGTTTAGGCCTTATTTTAAGCGTTCCTGTCAAATTGGGAAACTATTCGAGTGCTATTTACAAATATTAATTTAGTGCACAAGAAATAGCCCCCGTTCCCTAAAAGCATTTCATGGAAGAAAAAGATGTGATATATCATGGTAGCTTCCCTTTTCTGGTAATAATTTCTGTTCCATGATTATAACTATGGGCATATAATGAATGACCGGGCCAAATATAATCATCTCCCCAGCTGCAGGGTATAGGAATGTGGCCTGAGCTGGGGTATTTCTAAACAGAATTAGATTTATTATTTTTTTCATCTGTCAGAAGTTGTAAAGATGTGACCCTAGAACAACTGGAGGCCATGTCCCCTGCCATATTGAGAAAATCCTGGCAGAATAAAAGAGAATAAGCAGAGAAGAGAGATACGTAGTCCCAACATCATCAAGCCCTGTTTTCATTCCTAAGGAACTCAGATTGGCTCTGGATCCTGAAGGTCTTCCTTCAATTCTATAAGCTACTTAGTTTCCTGGTTAACTAAGGAAATAGTTATTTATATATTATATATTCCCTGGTCATGCTACACACGAGAAAACAATTGCATTTGGGCGGTAGAGTTAAATGTAAATGGCATATCATTAAAACCTCTAAACTAGGTTAATATGGCATATGGATAGCCACATATGATAGCCCTTAGACACATATGGGTATCAGCACTTGAAATGTGCCTAGTCCAAATGGGGATGTGCTGTGTGAAATATCCACTAGAATTTGAAATCTTTTTTTTTAAAGAACAAAAAATATCTCCTTAATAATTTTGTTATCCCTATTAATTTCTCCAGCGTCATTATATTTTTAATATGGCTACTTAAAAATTTAAATCATATGTGTGGTCCAAATGTGTGTTTCACCTTGTTTCTAATGAATAGTGCTGATCTACAAGAAAACATAGACTGTATTTCCCAAGTTGGTATAAGTGGGGATTTCTTAAAAGGGACACACGAAGTACTAACCATAAAAGAAAGGTACATTGTAATATATTAATATTAAGAATTTCAGTTCATCGAAATATACGATCAAGAGATTCATGATACAGGGTTTCCCTGGTGGCGCAGTGGTTGAGAGTCTGCCTGCCGATGCAGGGGACATGGGTTCGTGCCCCGGTCCGGGAAGATCCCACATGCTGCGGAGCAGCTGGGCCCATGAGCCATAGCCGCTGAGCCTGCGCGTCCGGAGCCTGTGCTCCGCCAAGGGAGAGGCCACAACAGTGAGAGGCCCGTGTACCGCAAAAAGAAAAAAAAAAAAGAGATCCATGATACAAAATACATTATCAAAATACATAATCAAAAGTGAACCATAAGGTGGAAGAAGGTATTAACACCTGGCAAAGATCCCATATCCAGAATAAATAATACATTTCTACAAATCAACAGGAAAAAGACAGATAACCCGGTAGAAAATGGGCAAGAAATTTGAACATACACTTGATAAATACATTTGATGTGAAAATCTACAGTAAATGGACATCTTTTTGGAAAACAACTAGATACTGAAATGGCCCTGAAAAATAGAAAAATTAAGCAAATAGAAAAAACTGAATAACCATTTAAGGTGGTAATCAAGGATATCCTTGGCTCAAAAAAACAAAACAAAACTAAGCTTCATTTGATTTACAGATAAGGCCTACCAAATTTTTATGAACTAAATAATCTTTCTCAGAAAAGTTATTTAAGAGAATGGAGAAAGAAGAAACATTATCCAACTCATTTTTGTGAGTCTAGTGTAGGAGTTGGCAAACTTTTCTGTAAAAGGCCAGGTAGTAAATATCTAGGCTTTAAGGCCACACGTAGTCTCTGTCCAGTGTTCTTTGTGTGTGTGTGTGTGTGAGTGCATGTGAATGCATTTGTGGTTTACAACACTTTAAAAATGTAAAAAATATTCCTAGCTCTTGTGTAGTTTGCCAACCCTTGGTCTAGTAATACCATGACTGCAACTAGGATAAGGTCATGCAGTCACTGCACTAGCTATGACAGATGACTTTGTAAATAATTTTTTATTAAAGCATAGACATGCCCACTTATTTGTATATTGTCTTTGGCTACTTTCACACTACAACGGCCGACATGAGTAATTGCAACAGAGACTGAATGGACCACAAATTGGAAAATGCTTACCATCAGCTCTTTACAGAAAGTGTGCTGACCCTGGCCTAAGAGAACACGCAGGAACTGCCAACCCATTTTTTTATTTTATTTTGTCTCTTCCTAGTAACTGTTCTTGAGTATTCAGAGCTTGCTAGTCCTACAAGATAGACATGCTGCAGCCTTAGGGCATTTGCAATTGCTATTCCCTCTGCCTGAAATTTGATTCCCTTAATATCTACATGTTTCATTCTCACCTGCTGTACTAACTTCTATCACAAATAATCATTCTTTTTCAGTTAGTTTTATTAATTTTCTCTGTACGTCGTTAGATTGTGAGCACTGTCATCTTGGACTGAATTTTTATTTCTGCATCTTGTGATGCCTACCTTGTAATGTGTTACAGACTAGTAAGTACTGGATATGTATTTGATAATTATTAACTCCCAGAAACATAAACAATATTATTCTATAGCTCTACTGGGGGAAAAAAGGGGTGGATTAAGGGGAGAGAGGAATAGCCAAAGAGACAAGTCATCATCTTTCATAGCAGAAAATTGATATATAACATACAAAACAATAACTGTAACCTAACAGGACACACATATTATTTAGAGATATGGACACAAAGAATAGGAGAAAAATCAGGTTCTGGGGGAACATGTTGTGTCTGGGGAGCACCAAGAAGGGTAGGGGAAGGATGGAAAGGGATATAAAAACAGGAACACCAATCGTGTTATAAGCCTTATAGAATAACTTGAATTTTCAAACTGTCTTCTTATCTTTGATAAAAATAAGAGCAAAAAATAAAATAAAATTTAACAAAATATAGCTAGATTTGGATAAAATAACATAAAAATGGGAAGTGGTTAAAGTCAGATTACTAAGGCCTTTTTATTTGAGCATAGGAAGGTAGAGGTATTAATCAATTAGATTATATAAAGTTGTGTATTCATGTGAATAATTTAAGAGTAATTATAAAAAGGGAAGAAAGGAAGGAAGGAATAAATGAGGGAAGAAAAAAAAGAGAAAAGAAAAAAAAGAAGTGATTCATGACTCCCAAATCCAAAGAAAGGAAAAAGGAAATAGAAAAACCTCATTTATTCCAGACTGCAATCAGGAAAGAGAGAAAAAAGAGCCAAGTAAGGGCAAGCTAAACAAAACACACAAAATTAGATGATAAAATATATCCAAATATATGAATAATATCCATAAATTTAAATGGAGTAAAAGCACCAGTTAAAAGACAAAGATTTAGATTGAATTATAAAAATTCCACATTCAGTTAGGTTCTACTCACAAAGAACACATGAAGTTAAAACAAAATAACTTTAAGATAAAAAATTATTATGGATGAAGCCACTGTGCAAATAAAACATATTTATGCACCTGAAATATAGACACAACATAAGTGAAGCAAATTTGATTGAATTACTAAGAAAATCTGATACACAATTGTTGGCAACATCAACGCTTTTATTTTATTTTAATTTTATTTATTTATTTATTTATGGCTGTATTGGGTCTTCATTGCTGCACGCAGGCCCTCTCCAGTTGCAGCAAGCGGGGGCCACTCCCCGCTGCAGCGTGAGGGCCTCCCACTGCAGCGGCCTCTCCCGCTGCGGAGCACAGACTCCAGGCACGCGGACTTCAGCAGCTGTGGCACGCGGGCTCAGTAGCTGTGGCACGCAGGCTCAGTAGCTGTGGCTCGCGGGCTCTAGAGCACAGCCTCAGTAGTTATAGTGCATGGGCTTAGCTGCTCCGCGGCATGTGGGATCTTCCCAGACCAGGGCTTGAACCCATGTCCCCTGCATTGGGAGGTGGATTCGCAACCACTGCACCACCAGGGAAGCCCAACACTCTTATTTCAACGTTTGTTGAATGAATAAGAAAAAGTTTTATCCATTGTAGCCAATTATTAATGTTCTATCCAAATTTCCTCATGTCACTATTTTTGTTTCTGTGTACCTACTTCCTGGCTTGTGATTTTGCTTTATAAAGCCATAGCTGTGACTCTTCTCAGAGGACTGCCCATGGACTAACGGAGTCATTTCCCAGGTTCATAGAACAGGAAGTACCTGGGAGTTTACATCCCTTACGAGATGTCAGCCAATGACCCACTGATCTGATTATATGAAAGTCCAGTATCCTTGCCTTGAGTTGAGAAAAACTCTAAGGTATAGTTTACCCTCAAGAAGTTCTTCCTGCAGAATCAGGCTGGAATGTTACCTGAAAAGTTGTATAACGAAAGTTGTATAACGAAAAGTTGTATATTTGCTTGTCTTCTTCCCCCTCCTTGCCCTGTTTTCTGTATTCCCTTACAAGTTTTCATGCAAGCATTTCTTTAGAAAATCACTTGCATATGATTCCTCATCTCATGATCTTTATAGAGAATCTGAACTAAGATGGTTGATATTGAATATAGTCTAGAATGTAAACTCTAAGAAAGTGATAGTGTAGTTTATTCACTCATCTGTCAAATGGCAGTAAGGACCCCATAACTAATAGCAAGTAGAGCAGTGATAGCCCCTTTCAGGCTGTTGTATTGCAATTACTAAGGCTTTCACCTGAGGTGAACTGGAAAAACACAGCTGGAAAGGGATGCACTGCCTTGTGCAAGTTCTTTGGTATCTGAGAACACAAGAAGCATTCCTCTTAATGTCAAGAATAACTCAAAGAAAATTTTTGTTACCATTATTTAATATTAACTATGAGGTACTAGCCACTGCAATTAGAGAAGAAAAAGAACTTAAGTATTTAAAAATAAAAAAGAAAAGGCAAAAATGTTCACTATTTTATGATTAATTACATGTAAAAAACAGAACATTCAACAATAACAATAAAAAATTCCTACCAGAATCAAAGAATTTATAAGGTAATTAATAAAAACAAATAAATACAGAAAATCAGTAGATAATAAATATATATATCTACAAACAAGTTAAATGAAATAATGAAATCAGTTATGTCATTTATACTGACAATGATAAATTTAAAATCAAAGAATGAACTTAATAAGAGACTTGTAAAACTTATATTTTAAAAAGATCAGCTTCACCACATGGAAAGGTATGTCATGTTCTTGGATAGGAAGACTAATATCATAAAGCTGTCAATTTCTTAAATTAATTTATAAATAGAACATGATCCAGAGGAAAATGCCAAGAGTTTGTTGGTTTTTAAGTGATTCTGCACTTGTACAGAATACTGTTTTTAATTCTGAAAAATAAGAGCATTAAGGGAATACTAGGTTATCAAAATATACTACAGTTATTCATTAGTTAAAATTTGTGGCATCAATACATTAAAAACCAAGTAATAGAAGAAAATACAAATCCCAGTATTGACCTAAATACATTCAGGACTTTATGATAAAAGTGTCATCTCAAACTACAGAGGAAAATATGGACTATTCAATAATGATGTGGGGGAAGCTGGAGAACCATTTAGAAAAACATAAACTTTTATGTTTTACACACCAGTTCTACACACCATATAAGAGGAATAAAATCCTAATAGGTCAAAGGTATAAGTGTAAAAATAAAATCATAGAAGTCCTATAACAAAACATGTTATAGAATTCCTTTAGAATCTAGGAGTGCAGAAGGTTTATCTAACTGACACAAACTCCAGAAGTCATTAAAAAAATGATAATGTTAAGAGGATACAAATTTTAAAATCCATATAGCAATAAACGCCCCCCAAAACTCAAAAAATAAAATGGGAATGATATATTTAATATTACAACCAAAGATCTAGCCTCTTTAAATTTAATAGTTTTATACAAGTAAATAAGAAAAAAAGACAATCCAACAGAAAATGAGCAAAGCATATGAATAAATTCTTCACAGAAAAGGAAACACAAATGACTTTCATAAATATGACCAGATTTTCAACCTTACTCATGTTGAGAGAAATGCAATTCCATAAATCAAGAGTGTGCTCAATAATGAATAGAGCTGGTTGAAAGAGACTCTTTCTTGAAGCAGCTCTTATAGTCCAAATTTGGTAATTTGAGCATCAGGAAAGATAATGATTGCAATGGATTATAGCATACTTTTGTAATGGTGTGTATAGTTTACTTAGAAAAGGCGGGGAGAAGGAAAAGAAGAAGAAAAGGAAAGTTCTCTAAAGAATCACCACTAACACATGTAAAATGATTCATGGATAAACAGAAATTTTGAATGCTTCAATAGTTAGAAATTAATCAGCAGTTTAAAAATCATGTATAACAAATGGACAAAAAGCATACTGGTAGTTTTATAGGAAAGATCCATAAATAATCAAAGAACACATAATTCATGTCTTAAGCAAACTGTCACCCAGAGTAGTAAAAGAGAAAAAACTCCCAACTCTTTAATTATACTCCCACTGTATTTAATAATTCATAATTATCATCAGGCTATCTCAGTAATATAAAGTAGTTACCCTGTTTTATTTTTCATCATAACAATTTATTTTTCATCACTGCTGAGATAGGGAATTTCCCAAGACCTAGTACCTAGCACATAGAATTCCCTTGATAACATATTTAGAATTATAAAAATACCAAAAGAATTTAAGTATTTATAAATTTATCACATTAAGTTGACATTTTTCTGTACATTAAGTTGACATTTTTCTGTACATTAAAAATCACTGTAAACATAGAAATAGGCCATATCTGAAAGTTAATATTTATATTTCCAATAAGAGAAATACTTAGTCTAGAATATATAAATTTGCAAATCTATGAGAAAAGATAATCCAAGACAGAAACGATTTAATCAAACTATTCCAGAGAAGAAAACCCATTTGGCAGAAAACATAAAAATGTGTACCGCACTAGGTACACAATCACTTTATTGACAAATGGTAGTAATAAATTTGACTGGAAGACCAGCACCACTTAGGAAAATCAAATGAGGTTTACTAAAGCACAGAGAAGGAAGCAAATGCACTCAAGGTATACCTCAAAGTTCTCAGCTACATTCTTCAGCACAGACAGAAGTTCAAGTTCACCAGGTGTAGACCATAAGATATGAATGAGATGAGCGAGGTCCCCCTGGCTTTCTGTTAGCATGACATCTACTCTCCAGATCTAGCCTTACATAATCCTGGAGCAATTCTGCATGTAAACCAGTCTGAGTAAGTGCCAAGATCACCTGATCTGGGCCAGGTTTACCTCATCAATCTCAGAAGTGTACAATCTACAATTTGATTACAACTTACCCTATGTTTTACTCCTAGACATGAACAAACCTTCTCATCCAGCCTCCTAAGCCTTCCTGGGGTCAACATAGTCTCATCCAAGACAGAATCAGAAGAAAAAAACACATTCTTCTCAAATACACATGGAACAGTTATCACAGTTGACCATACACTAGGCCATAATACAAATCTCACAACTTTTCTGAGAAAAGATATCATACAGATTATGTTTTCTGACCACAACACAATCAAGTTAGAAGGTGCAAATAAGAAAATTAAAATCCACATAAAAAAAATCATTGGTCAAAAAATAAATGGTAAGCAATTTAAAAATCCTTAGAGATTAATAAAAATGAAAGTACTATACCTAGATTTGTGGAGAATACTTAAGGCCTTTCGAAGAGAGGAACGTATAGCCTTAACTACTCACATTAGAAGAGAAGAAAGATTAAAAATTAAAGAGTAAATGTCCAACATAAGAAATTAGAAACAAACAATAAGCCCAAAGAAAGTAAAGAAGGAAATAATTAAAAGTATGAAATGGAAGTAAAGAAAGGAAATAATTAAAAGTATAAAATGGAAGATGAAATAAAGAAGTCAATAAACTCTAAGTTGGATCTTCGACAAGTGACAAAATAAAAGCTAGCCTCTGGTAACACAGATGGATGAAAAGAGAGAGAGTGCACACATAATTTTATGAGTGATAAAGGAGACATAATGCTAATGATGTAAGTGAACTTTAAAAATAGTAAGTAAACATTATCAGCAACTTTATTCAAGTTTCATTGAAAACCTAGGTGAAATGGAAAAATTTTTAATAGAAAGGTAACCTAACAAAACTAACCTGTGAAGACAGAGAACACCTGAACGGCAATATAATTCTTATTAAAGAAATTGAAGAGTTGTAATATGTTAACAGAGCAACACAGATGGTTTTACAGGTGAATCTTACCAAAACTTCCAAGATGAGTACAGTTGGAAATTTGCTCACCCTACAACCCACCGATTCTCCCCATAGCAATTTAATTAAGAGAAAGGCTGACACATACACTGCGAGAGGTCCTCAAGAACAGCTAGAAAGCAAAAATTACAAACAACCCAAATTCCCTTCAACTGCAGAATTGTTAAATTATGTTTTATCTACACAATGGAGTGTGAAAAAAAAACTATAGCTGCATATAACAACATGGCTGAATCTTACATAATGTTAAGTAAAATGAAGTCTCCAAACCCTTCAATTGGATACTCTTTTCATGAAGTTTAAAAACGAGCAAAAGCAAACACACACACACACACACACACACACACACACACAATTCCTAAATGGCAAGGAAATGATAAACACTTTAAAATTCAGGGTTATGCGATGCAAAGGGAGAGGATTTGAGAGTTCCTATGTGTCCATGACATTATTTATAAACAAACAGGTAAATAACAATACGGCCATGCATGGTCTAACATGGTTTTGCATCTTGAACCTAGGAACATAATGAATGTAATGCTTGAGATCCTAAAGGAAATAAAAGAAATAATTGTACCTTCTGGTCTCCTAGTAACAAACCTTAACCAGCTAATTTACACAGGGCAATGAAAGAAAAACTAACATTTTACCCCTCTCAGGTTGACAAATATTTACGATGGATAACATCCACGTTTGGTGAGGTTATGGGGAAAAAGAAACCTAAATATTGATCTGAGAGTGTAAATTTATACAACTTTAGAGAGCAATTTAGAAATATCCAGAAAATGTAAAGTTGCACTTGCCCTATGAGTTATGAATTTCACTTCCAGAAATCTACCGTAAAGAAATTCCGATACAAGTGTTCAAAGGAGACAAGCACAGGATCTCTCATTGCAGCAATGTTTATAACATCAAAAGTGTGGAAACGACCTAACTATTCGTCATAGAGCAATGGATTAACTGGCTTATTCCTATAAAATGCGATAAAACTGGTAAAATGTATGAACCAAATGTGCATGTATCAACATCTCAGTGAAAAAAAGCAAGTCGCAGCAGGATACACACAGTGTGATTCCACTTATGTAAAGTTTAAAAGCACACAATACGATTTTGCATAGCGTTTATGAATCCATTCCATATGTAGTAAAAGAACAAAAAACACAAACGGATATAAGCAACTCCAGAAGAGTGGTTACCCTTGAAGAGGAAAGAGAGGGAAGAGTTACAGGAACGAAGCTTTGTTGGACTCTTTAATGTTGTATTTCTTTCAAATAAACTGTGATCTCCAGGAAACACCACATCTGTTAAATAACGTCTGTTAAGTCCAAATTGTGCACCCTGTGTTTCTTACATTATTTTCTAATTTTTCTGTATGTTTGAATGATTTCATCAATAAAATTTGATTGAATTATATGACAAAATAATCTATTTCAAACTTTACCTGAAGTCCCAGTGAGCACCGTCATGTCCAGGAAGGATTCGTAGCACACACCAGTAAGGGAATCGTTGGAATCTGTGGAATGGTAAGATGTGTCTGGTCTTGCTTGTAATTATTTTACTTAACTAAGCCTAAATTGTGACTTGAAAGAGATTTGGGGAAGAGTACTTAGCCTCCCGTAACGTACATTTTTATCAGTCATCAGGGAATGCCTGAAAGCACTCTTTTGTAACAGATGGCTGAGGTTATATTAAACCTAAACAAACTAAAATCATTCATAAATGAGCAATTTCAAAACACCTAGAGTAATTAAGAGCTTTAATTTTTTGTACTGTGATTTTTTTGGAAAAGGTGTGAACTCCAGAGGAAGTATTCAGAAGCAATGAAGGAAAATTATAAATATAAGTTATAAATATGAATACGTGCAACTGAAATATCATGATTCTTATGGTGTTTCCATTTCAAAAACTCAAGCTATAAATGAATCTTGTGCTTTAATTTCAATCATAACATTGAGTCATCACAATATAAGTACAGGCAAGTCTCAACTTGGATTTCTACTCTTCGTTCTTTTAAGAAGCAGGAAATCTTATAATCTCTGAAAAGGATACACCCATCACCACTACTGACAGCACACCTACAATACGATTTATGTCAACATTCAGTGGTATAATTTGTTAGAGGTCCCGTACTTCATACTTTGTACCAGGAATGAGCTTATTAAAGGAATTTTCCAAAAGATAATTACAAACAAAATCATTGCTGAATGGAAGGGAGGGTGGAATCTTTGTCTCTAACATAGACCAATTCACACATTTTATCTATTAAACAAAGTAAGTTAAAAACTGTGAATTGAACCCTAGTTAATTCAGTCATGAGTGATATGAAAATCTCACTGTGAAATTCAGGCCAGAATTCACCAAAATAATTTCTATAAAATGGCTAACTCACTCTCACAAGTGTCACAAAGAATGAGAAATAAATTGTAAAATCAAAAACTAATAATATAAAATTATTTTGCTGAAATTGGATTCTTTTCAAATCTGTTTGTTAAGTATTTGAATTAATTTTGCCAAGCAAATTCTCTTTCCGCTTGAACATGCTGTGAAAGTATAAAAATAAGATATGAAGTCATATACCTGACTGTATGTAGCCCTTAGATGAGAACATCCACTTTGGAAGAACCAAGCCAATTCGTTGACCTCTTTAATCTATGCTTTTCCCCTGTGCATCTCAAACATTTAATGAATATTTACCAGGGGCCAGGCATTATATTATACAAGGTGGGAATATTTAGTGGTTAATAATAATAATAGTAATAATAACGTGTGTTATGTACTTGGAACTGAATAACCACTTTACAATCCCTTCCTTCACGAAGTTTACGGTCTAGTAGGGAAGAAGCAGCTAATGAACGTAGTTCAATTATAATAAACAATTAGAAGGAATCCTATGGGAATCTAAATGACAGGGAGATGGTCTGAAAGTCAGGGATGATGTTCGTGAGAAACCGCAGGAACAGAAAGTACACCACACCTCCTTGTCTTGCCCCACTTGTCCGATACTGCTTTTCTCTGAACGCCAATGCCGTACCCCGTGGACTTCACTCAGCCTCTTCCTACCGCTTCCCCTTTCTCTCCCGTGTCCTGACTTGCCCTTAATAATAAGCTCATACTTGGCCTCCATCTCCACATTTAGGCAAATATCCTTCATCCCACTGAATATGCAAAGACTCACAGGAGCACACACGTGCAGTTATTTCCCTGCATCAAATAAGCAAACCCAAAGAGAATGCAGGAATTGCTGATTCAAAGCTACCTTTTCCCCAAATTCTTACATCGCTCCTAATTCGCAATCCATTCTCTTTCCTTGCAAGGAAGAAAATGAGAACAAGAGGGCAGGAAGGAGGAAGGAATAAAAGAAGAGAAAAAAAGAACAGAAAGGAAAACTGGAAGAGAAGGAAAGGAGGAGGAGAGAAGGGCACCAGCAGAAAGTTGGTGATCAATTTTGAAAGCATAGGAGAACTCTAACATGCCTTTTTCCTCCCTCTCCCTTTTTCCTTCTTCCTCTTCTTTCTTTCACCTTTCTCCTTATGTTCCTTTTTATCTCCTTTGGCCATCGATACACACAAATGCACGAATTACATAACCTACATCATGCGATTAATATAGCCAGAGTTCCTTTCTACATGCAGATGACATTGCAATGCAAAAGTCAGTCCCTGGATATGAGGGCTGCATAGTATCGAGGTCACCTTTCTGACACTGGAGAGTTTTGCCTGGTCATCTTCCTTCCAGAGAGAATGCCAACCGTTGGAAAGTTACCCAGTGGCTAGTTATCCCTTAGCGACTTTCATCTTCTCTCTCATTCTCAGGCTGCCTAGAGCACCTCAAACTTCTTATCTGGCCACCAGAGCAATTGGTTTGCCTTTGCCTCACGCCTAGCCCAGCCTGTTCTTACACCAAGAGACATCATTCCACAAACCAAATGGCCCATCATAACACTTGTCTCAAGAAGGTGCTTGCTTCACCCAAGAGGAATTGTTTCTTATTTTTTAAACTAACAGGTTCTTTTCTCTTCCTGTCTGTAATTTTGAAAGTGTAATTGTGAATTAAAATAAAAAAGAAAGCAAAAGCAAACAGAACAAATCAGTCTCAAAGGAATAACATTGAAAGGTAAAATATACTGTCAGAAGTATGTTTAAAAATTCTGGCTAGTACCTTATAGAAACAGTACTTCACGGAAGCAATTACAATAGAATTCTCTCCAACAAATACAAGTTTTGTTCAGTTAGACGTGTGTGTGTGTCTTTGCATCCAAAAGTCTCTAAGATAGTAAGAAACAGTCTAATATGTGGCATACCACGCTGTGAGGACAAAGAAAAAAAGAATTAAGACTTCAGGGAACAGTCAAGCAGTAGCAGAAACCTCAGAAATATAGGCACAGTCATTGGTACCGAGTCCAAGCTTGCACTATTTGCTGCAAGACAGGCCAATCAATTGAGAGACGAGTTTTGGGGGCAAGAAATAGTGTATTCATTCAGAAAGCCAGCAGACTGAGAAGACGGTGGACTAATATTCCAAAGAACCATCTTGCCAGGATTGGATGCTAGTTTCTTTTATAGAACAAAGAAGAGGGGCTGAGGAAGTAAAGTAAAAAGGTGATAAGTTATTGTAAATATTTCCTGGTTCCAGCCAGAGTGCAGAGGGAATCTGTTAATATCTTCTTTCCTACAGCCATTCACAAGTCAGCCTGGTCAGGATGTTTCCTGTGAGCTAAACAAAAGGTATTTTAGCTTAGCACTCAGGCATGGGGGGCAGGGTTCCCAGAGATGGGCCATTATGTACATACACTTTAAACTATTAGCAGCATCCCTTTAGTGATTAACTTGTAGCCAAAGCAATAGAATACAAAGGTTAAAGTGAAAGAAACAGATTCAATATGGTATCATATTTGTTCTTCCCTATTACCTTAGGACTCCGAAAGTCAAATAGGTTGTGCAAATCAGTGTGTGTCTGTACGGTGTTGGTTGAAAAGGTGGGATGGGAAACGTGAGAACCGCTAAAGCAGCCACTCAAATGACAACCATACACCACATATCCAGATGGTCTATTTGTTCTGCCTTCCCACGAAACTCTGAGTTGGTCAATCTGCCAAGTTAATGAGCAAACTGCAGCATAGCAGTCTGTCCCATCCGAGCCTGTGATGATCAAACACCACACTTGCGAAAGAACCAAAGAGGAAACCCAGGCTAGAGCTAACCAAAAACATATATCACATCCTGGAAAAGTGTCAATGAATCTGGAATGAACACTTTAAAGAAAAAACTAAAGGAAGAAAGCATCGAGACTTGACAGGTGTTCATGACAAAGCTGAAAACGATGGGGTAGATGATAAGTGAAGCTGATGCAGAGTGTGTTGAATATTTTGAAGTAATGCAGGTAGTTATGCTTTGCTTGGGGATTACAGGCTCCAATACAGCATGATTGACAATAACTTACATTTGCAAAGCTCTAAGTTGGAAGTGAGTTTTAATTTGACAAAGCAGCCTTTTCCTTCCATGAACGTCAAGTCAGAACGCAGCCATTTCAGTGAAATAGCCCGTTGCAACATTCAGTGCCCTTGTCATAAGAACTAGGTATTTGGCCACATTGTTGTGGCTTCGATTTCTTGATAGGAATGGTAGGAAATTGGACCATTATAGCTTTGAAGTTTGGGTATTCATTATGCCAATGAAGTAAGGGTTCGAACTGTACCTATTAGTGTCAGTACCTATCATTATAGTACCATAGTACCTACCTATCATAGTACCTAGTACCTATCATTTCCTAGCAAACTGAGTCAACACTGGTTTGCATTTTAAGAAAAGGAAGGAAGGAGGGAGGGACGAGGGAGAGAGGAGGTCATCTTTTAAGTATATGTACGTGGCTAGGTGTTTTATGGTCATCTTAATTGAGAATGCCATATGAGAAAAGCATCCAATTACAATAACTCATGTTTCTCTGACACATTTTAAATATGAGAGAAAGAAACTGAAGCCAGCCATTTTTATGGGTTGGAGAGAATCAAAATATTTTTGCTGTTTTAAAAGATGAAGGTCAGGCAATCTATGGCGTGCAAAGTGTTTCAAGGAGAACATGTTCGGCGGCACACTTAGGAAAATGGTAAATCAGGATAAATTTATTGCTGCCCTCCTTCAATCATCCTTTTCCCTCCTTTCAGCTGAATATATTTGTTGTGTGTTTGGTCTACTGAAATCCTCTGTGGGACTCGAGGGACATTGTTCCAGCTAATGATTAAGAACTCTCCAGACAATAGGGGCTTCTTAGACAATGGGTGAATTTCCAGGATGTCCGGCCCCCTTCCGAGAAGGAGGGAGATAACAAAATGTAAAAGAGGTGTCTGTCAAAGACCAATCAGGCAGCTGGGGACAAGTTCCCTCTCTGGTCCGAGCCTAAGCCGGGACCAATCAGCAGGAAAACACAACCAAATCTATAATTTACATACGGGGCAGTGGGAACCTATAAAACTGACATATTCGCGCCCAAAAGGGTTCCTTCTTCGACCTCCTGCGTGAGGACCAAGGAACCCCGGTGCACCGGCCTTCAATAAACCTCTTGCGTTTTGCATCGGCTTCCGACTCTTGTTGTTTCCTGGGCGAGTCGAAACTCCTAGGAGACCGCGCAGGTCTAACACCTCCAACTAAATCCACTTTTCACTAAAGTGCCCCATAACACAAAATAATCCTTTCTTTGATGAAAATGCCTTTTCTTATACATATAACCAAAAAAAAGCAATTCTATTGGAGAAATCCATACTAAGTGTGAACGGCTGATCTAAGCCCAATCCTCAAAGGGGAATTTTCTAATTAAAATCAACCGATGGTACAGATGGGAAGGTTTGTTTGTTTGTTTGGGTGTTTTTGTTTATTTGTTTGGCATGGAAGCATTCAAAGCACTCATTCTGACAGAGTAGACTTTTATCCCATGTGTTTTCAAAATAATTACACAATAATTCAATAGATTTTTCTGTTGGTTGCTGGCCCTTGCAAAAAAACTGGCAACCTATCCTTCTGTTTGTAGCATAGTGGCATCTTCCTGATTTCATGGCACTCCTCCCCCATTACTCAACCCAGGTGCTACTGAGGACAGGTATTGATACCGAGCAAAGCCTTCCTGTGTCCCCCATTTCTTTGATTACAGGAAATAGCTTTCATTCAGCCTCCATGACCTACCCTGAGTTCCAATGGGCAGATTCAATCAGTTGTTAATTACGGGGGGAGGGGACGCCAGACCAGGGAGAAAGAAACAATAGTGCAGCCTCGGGGCAAGGTCCTGGTTCCCCATCAACAGATGCGCACAACAATATCTCTGAGCCGTTCTGCCGGTACCGAAACCCCCTCCAGGTGGGAGAAGTTAATAACGAGGGTATGCTGCCCACAAGCACGTAGACCCCAGACCAGTTGGAACCTGAAGGTTGATGATGCTGACCGCCAGCCCATCCGAATAATGTCCATGAGCTGATCACGCCCTCTTTGAACCATTACTATAAAACTCCTTACTATCTCCTCCAAGTTGGGACACATAGTTTTTCGAGGCAGGAGCCCGCTGTGTCCCCCTTTGCCTGGCAAAGTCATAAAGCTCTCGTTTTCCACTTCACCCAGACTCTGTCTCCGAGATTCGATTTGGCACGGGTGTACAGAGAGGCTGAGCTTTCGGCATCAGTAGTGAAATTTCAGCCTCAGTCACTGGGAGTTATGATGAGCAGGTCTTGCCACCATTTCCCCCACAGTCAAGAATGAGATCACCCTGGTCATCCACCTGCCCAGACTGCTCCTGCTGTCCCAGACCCACAACACGCGAGCCCAGATCGTGTGAATGATTTTCTGCCTCAGTTTCTCCACATATGCTCTTCAGCTGTAACTAGACCCCGACCCTGACTGCATCTCTCTGTGAGCCCTTGACTTTCCATCTCTCTCAGGAGCCAGAGCTCCATAAACATCCCACCTACCACCTCCAGCAAACCAAACACACTCAGCCCGAGCTGTTACCTGTCACATGGAGCTAACATACCCTCATAAGGCCATGAGGAACAAGTGACCTTCTGAACACAAAGGACTCAGCACAGTGCCTCACAGATTATGTAAAATGCCTTTGACTTCCATTCTAAAGACAAAAAGTCATAGGAAAACGCTAAGTCTAGATTTGCACCGGGCCCACGGTTTATTTAGTAAGTGTCAATTAAAAATTTTGATTTTAAATCCCTGAATAAGGTAGTTTTGTCCTTTGGGGGCTCCTCCAAAATCTCTTCAAGAAAACAAAAACAGAGAAGAAAAAGCTCCATTCCGAGACTTGTGAATATTTACGTATGATATTAAAGGATTCTGGGAAGATATGACAGTGAAGGGATCTCCCTGAAGCCCCCATGTAAGCAGCACTGAAAGACCTAAAAGCCACAGCTAATATCTACAACAAAATTAAGTGACAGAATCTCCTTACAAACCCCCGAATATAAGTCAGTGGCCACAAGCCATCCAAAGCAGTAAGAACCAGAGCGTCAGCAACTGCTAAGGAGAAAGTAATGGAAAGGTAAAGGGCCCTGACAGCTGGAGAAGCCAAATATTGCCACGAGATACTCACTGAAAAGCCGAGTAGGGCCGGCTGTAAGCAGCATCGAAACTGCAGGTGGGGACTTCCCTGGTGGTCCAGGGGTTTACACTCCCCACTTCCACTGCAGAGGGCACAGGTTCAATCCCTGGTCGGGGAAGTTCTGCATGCCATGTGGCATGGCCAAAAAAAAAAAAAAAAAAAAGAACTGCAGGAGGTGGGCTTTGCTGCTCCAGTTCATAGGTGAGCGCAAAGGGACCACAGAAAGATGTGGCTGTGCTGGAGGATTCGGACCCACCGGACTCCTGAAATTGACCACATGAAGCTGCCTTCCGGGATGAAGAGCCCACTAAGGAGAGCCTCTTGAGAGCAGAACGTAAAATGAAGACGACAGGGACTAGAATAGAGGGGGCAGGTTGGGAGGAAGAGCACTGTGGTTGTACATCAGGAGTTCAGGGACAGACCCACCCATAACATGACATTGGAGCAGAAATCCGAGGGGAATAAGGAGTGTGTTAGTTTCCTACTAGGACCCTAGTAAATTACAACAGACTTAGCGGCTCAAAGCAGCAGCAATTTATTATCTTGCACTGCCAGAGGTGAGAAGTTCAAGATGAGCCTCACTGGGCTAAAGTCGAGGTGGCAGCAGGGCTGGGTCCTCCCGGAGGCTCTAGGGGACAACCCCTTTCCTTGCCTTATTCAGCTTCCAGAGGCTCCCTGCTTTCCTTGACTCAAGGCTCCGCCTCAGTCCAAGTTCTTTTCTCCTATTCTTCTCTCTGATCTCCTGCCCCTATCAGAAGACCCTTGTGATTGCACTGGGCTCACCTAGATAATCCAGTATAATCTTCCCATTTTAAGATCCCTAAACACATCTTCAAAATTTTTTTTTGCAATATAAGATGACGTCATCACAAGTTTCAGAGATTAGGATATGGATGTCTTTTTTTTTTTTTTTTTTGCGGTACGCGGGCCTCTCACTGCTGTGGCCTCTCCCGTTGCGGAGCACAGGCTCCGGACGCGCAGGCTCAGCGGCCATGGCTCACGGGCCCAGCCGCTCCGCGGCATGTGGGATCTTCCCGGACCGGTGCACGAACCCGTGTCCCCTGCATTGGCAGGCGGACTCTCAACCACTGCGCCACCAGGGAAGCCCGATATGGATGTCTTTGAGGGGACATTACTATGGATGTCTTTGAGGGGATATTATTCAGGAAGCAAGTTTAGCAAGACTAGCCTTTCTCATGAAATGCAAAGTAAGAAATACCTTCACTTAGGTAAAGCTGTGATGGGTCATTATGTTCACAATTCTACGAGTTCCTCGGGCCTCTCAATTGTTTTGAAAACAATCACTGCCTTCTGGGTTTTAAGTGCGTCCCTGGAACCTGAACAGAAAACGTTTCAAAGATGAGAAAGAAGGTTTAGATTTAAGGCAGATATCTATTCATTTCAATCTATTTCAAAATCTGCTATTTCGCTAGAGAGACTTAGGAGGATACCAAATTGTACATCAAAGTGAAAAAAAAAAAGGAAGATATATACTGTACATCAACTTTTCACTGTGAAGTATGAAGTTAGCTGTGTGTTTGTCATATACAGCCTTTATTATGTTGAGGTAGGGTTCCCTCTGTGCCCACTTTCTGGAGACTTTTTATCATAAATGGATGTTGAATTTTATCAAAAGCTTTTTCTGCATCTACTGAGATGAACATATGGTTTTTATTCTTCAATTTGTTAATGTGGTGTATCGCACTGATTGATTTGAGGATACTGAAAAGTCCCTGCATCCCTGGGATAAATCCCACTTGATCGTGGTGTATGATCCTTTTAACGGTGTTGTTGGATTCAGTTTGCCAGTATTTTGTTGAGGATTTTTGCATCTATGTTCATCATTGATACTGGCCTGTAATTTTCTTTTTCTGTGGTATCTTTGTCTGGTTTTGGTATCAGCATGATGGCAGCCTCATAGAATGAGTCAAGATGTAAAGAGAACCCATTTATGAATCCATGTTTTAAATGGCCTGCCATTGCTGAGCATTGATATGTTAATTTAAGTAATTTCTGGTATGATTTACAGAAAACTGTTTGCTGCCCTTTGGCCCTGCTACAAAGTACAGTAGGTGGAAACGGGAAGAAATTTTCATTCACTCGTGGTCATTAATACAAAAGGCAATGCATTTTATTAAAAACTAATAATTAGTCTTCATAATATAAAAAAAGAAAGAAAAACATTTTAAACACATACACACATATAAAATGTTTAAATCTCACCTAATATCCTAGGAAGGAAGACATATTAGAATCTGGACCCTGGAATCAGCTCTTCTCAATGAGACTCACTAGCCCTACAAGTTGCTTAAACTCTGTAAACGCATTTTCCTGCCTATAAAATGGGGATAAGTGATGGACTACCTCTTAGATTAGTTGTGACGATTAGATGAGGTTATGTAACGTTAACTCTACCCAGGGCTTATCCGTTGGGCAAAGCTTTCAGTACACACATGCTACTCCTCTTTTCATTTACTTTTCCATTTCACATTTTAAGATTTTAAAGAAAATCATGTTCTCTACCTCACAGATCACTGAGAACGTGAAACACAGAGTAATCGTTGCTCTAAAATGTTGAGTCCCATCCGGTCGCTCCCTTGGTTTCCAACTGATGGTCTGTGAAAGCAGTCGTCCTTGTGATGGCCTGGAAGTTCCCTCAGTCCTCTCTGACAGCATTTACTGCTCCTCCCCTCAGTTCATTCCTGTATCGCCTTTCCTGCCAGTCTTGGGGAATGCCAGTTCCTCCCTGCCTCCGGGCATTTACCCTTGCTCTCTACTCTGTCTGGAACATTTGAGCCCCATGAATCTGCCAGCTCCCTCCTTCTTTCCCGTCTTGAGCAGGGAGGCCATTCCTGACCACGCTGGATGCAATAGCTCTTTTTCCCACTCAGAGCTCCCAATCATCTTCTGCTTGACATTTCTCCAAAGCACTTACTCCCTTTCTGTTATATGTCATAAGTTACCTATCTATCTTACCTATTATTTGTCTTTCCTACCCACGTATAGACTCTAAGACATCAGGAAATTTTGTGTCGTTTGTTCATTGCTCCATTCCCTTTGCCCAGAACAATGCCACAGAGGTATAAGATATTCTGGTGCCGTTAATTAAACTGATGGCTTCACTTTTTTTTTCCATCAAGGGAGAGCCAGACCAGGGCCCTGTCATTCACTGCACACTTCTAACATCATCGGAACAGCATGTTCCCCTCTATTATCCTCAATTGTCAGGCAAAGTTTATGGGGCTTCTCTTACAATAATTTTCACGCATACCTACCTTATATACTTTACCTCTTAATTCTCACAGAGCAAAACCAAATAGGACTGAAGTATCTTCTATAATGGGAAAAGCTCCAAACTTCCTATTATAATTTAATGACATGTTTCTCTCCCTTGTAACAGTCATCTCCTGCTACTGATGCTTTACTCTGCTAATCATATATTATCCCACTTCATGCTCACAATAACTCTATGGGGTATATACTACAATCCCTGTTTCAGAGAGGAGGGAACAGAGCCTCAGAGAGCTTAAGAAACCTGACACAAGGTTAGTAGGTCTCACGAGGAGTGATTTCAACTTAAAGACGTCTTTCTCCAAAGTCTCTGTTCTTGGCACTTTGCTATACTGCCTCTTCAACTGTGGAAGATCTGACATCATTTTCAAAGAGTCTTGAAGTCTAAAACCACATTCTTTTCTTGTATCCTTAGAGACAAATTAGTATTTGAAGTGTATGCGCAAGTATTTCTACTCTGTACAATTTCCAATAAAGATAAATGCTTTCTTTTTATGTTTCTGATAATATTTGAAATGCCAAATATAGCTTTTCAGCAAAACCTCCTCTGTATCCTTGTGGAAGGCAGTCATCACTTCTGCTGATAAAGGGATGGCATAAGAATAATCAGGATATCCATTTAAGATTTAAGTTGGATCCAAGTAGAAACTCATTTATAAAGTTGACTAACCAATAGAGCAAACCACTGGAAGCGACCCACTTTCAAAAGCATCTAGACAAAACTAAAACAAAAAAAGGAAGGGAAAAAAAAAAAACACTTGGGTCAACACAGATTCTCTGTACTATGAAAGAAATTAAAATAAAGGTGGAGAAAACATCCCACACGTGTAAAAAATTCTTCTGCATGTGTAATATCAGATAGCACATAATGCTCACAGAGTTAGTTAACGTTGAATTGCCGTCAATGGATTCTAGAGGGGCTCATTTTCCCGACAAATCAATGTGCATATTGTATCTTCCTAAAGGAAAAATGCTCAATCTGAAAAAGGATTACTGGGAGTCCTACCAAGGAGATTACCAGTTTATTGGAGCACAGCCTATATTTTATTCCTGCATTTTATTGAGACTGTTATTTTAGCCTCACAAATATTTTTCAAAATCTATTCCCACCTCTTTCTCTTTTGGCTTTCTGAAAAGTATCAGAGCTCAGCTGCTTCAATTTTAGGATACACGCTTCAGTTTAGCATAGTACCTTTAACAATTATGTCTAAAATGTTGCAACCTAATCATAACAGAAAAATACTATCATTTTGAGTTGAATGTCTTGCATAAATTACTTGCGACAATCTCCGAGGATAACTTTTAGCTGGAGAGTTGAATCATTCTCCTATTTAAAAAAATTACATCTAAAATATATCCCTAATATTTGTCCAATTATCATTTGCTTGATGAAAGTAATCTTGTGCCTAACTGGCAAATCACTTTATTGTGTATTTGATTACTGCACTTGTTGATTAATAACTGTTTTAATTGTCTAAATTGCAATGTACAAATATAATATTTGAAAACTAGGAAAAGCTAGATATTTTAAGGTCACTTTATTCAAAACCACAAAATCTACTATGAAAGACAATTCTATTTCCTCATTATCTAGGGTTAATTTTCAAAGGCATTGACTTTTCGCTCTTTTCTTCATTTATGATTGATACAGGCACCAGTTTATGCTTGTTATAGAGAATCAGAATCCCAATCTTACTTAACTCCCATTGCTCCATGTCACAGATCAGGGAGATGTGAAAGCAAGTGTTAGCTTTAGCAAAAGTCATTAACTTCCAGACCCTTAGAAACAGTGCTTGTTCCAACTTGTTAGAGAACCTTGCTTCCAACTATTTCTGCAAAGTTCCGGTGTAAAAGATAAGATTTTTGGTGGCCCTTGGCTCAGTGAGAAAAGACATTCAAAACTACAGTGGATGAGGGATGAAAATTCTTAAAGGATCAATTAAATTCAAACAGAATCTGAAATTTTACTACACCCAATGGATGTTCTTATATTTTGAGCAGAATCGGATGGCCAAACACAAAAAAATGTCTTCATTAGGACCCCATTCTCAAGGCATATCTGTGTGCAGTAAAAATAGGTACCTCCCGAAAGACAAGGAACAAATAACAATAGTTGACCTACAAATGTAGAGCATCACAACATTGGCAGGATGATTTATTCTGATCTTCAGATACCATAATGTGTCTCAGATTCACAAATAATTCCAGCTGCGACTGTGCATCTACTCTCTTGACATTGGTGATGTCACTATCAACAAGGACTTAACTAGATCTTGATTAAACTTACCTTCATTTTCATAGGCAAAATATTTTCTGACATAAATTGTACCAATGTTTACTTAGGTCAGTCTCCCAAAGGCAACAGAAATAAAAGCAAAAATAAACAAATGGGACCTAATCAAACTTACAAGCTTTTGCACAGCAAAGGAAACCATAAACAAAACAAAAAGACAACCTACAGAATGGGAAAAAATATTTGCAAATGATACAACCAACAAGGGCTTAATTTCCAAAATATACAAACAGCTCATACAACTCAACAGCAAACAAACAAACAAACCCAGTAGAAAAATGGGCAGAAGACCTAAATAGACATTTCTCCAAAAAAGACATACTGATGGCCAACAGGCACATGAAAAGATGCTCAAAATCACTAATTATCAGAGAAATGCAAATCAAAACTACAGTGAGGTACCACTTCACACTGGTCAGAACGGCCACCATAAAAAGTCTACAAATAACAAATGCTGGAGAGGGTGTGGAGAAAAGGGAACCCTCCTACACTGTTGGTGGGAATGTAAGTTGGTGCAGATACTATGGAAAACAGCATGGAGGTTCCTCAGAAAACTAAAATTAGACTTGCCATATGATCCAGCAATCTCACTCCTGGGCATATACCCAGACAAAACTATAATTCAAAAAGATACACGTACCCCTAGGTTCACAGCAGCACTATTCACAATAGCCAAGACATGGAAACAACCTAAATGTCCATCGACAGATGAATGGATAAAGAAGATGTAGTACATATATGCTATGGAATACTACTCAGCCACAAAAAAGAAAGAAGTAATGCCATTGGCAGCAACATGGGTGGAATCAGAGATTACCATGTTAAGAGAAATAACTCAGAAAGGGAAAGACAAATACCATATGATATCACTTATATATGGAATCTAAAATATGACACAAATGAACTTATCTATGAAACAGAAACAGACTCACAGACATAGAGAACAGACATGTGGCTGTCAAGGGGGAGGGGGTGGGGGAGGGATGAAATGGGAGTTTGGGACTAGCAGTTGCGGACTATTATATACAGAATGGAGAAACAACAAGCTCTTACCGTATAGCACAGGGAAATATATTCAATATCCTGTGATAAACCATAATGGAAAAGAATATTTAAAAAGAATGTGTGCGTGTATATATATATATATACATATATATATATATATGTATATATATATATATACACACACACGTATGTATATGTATAACTGAATCACTTTGCTGTACAGCAGAAATGAACACAACATTGTAAATCAACTATACTTTAATTAAAATAAATAAATAAACTTACTTCTAATTTAAGGACCATCTCATTAAGGTGATCCTAATTGCTAACTTTTTAGAGATTTTGCTATGTTCATTTAAGTGCTGGGCATTTATTTGTCCACTTAATCCTCATAACAAGAGCATAAGAACTTGTTTCAAGGGGTTATCCTAAGGTCTAATGAGTTGATATATGCAAAGTGTTTAGTTCCTGGTTCATATAAGAATTCCAAAAGTGCTAACCATTTAGTAAACAAAATTATTATCTACATTTTACAATTAGAGAGAACCCTTAAGTTTGTAACCATGCCCTTGTCCACAATTCTGTGTTCAGTATGAACTGCATGAAATTAGAAATCATATGCAGAAGAAAGGACACACCTGTCTTTGGAGTCAGATTCTCTTCCCATACGATTCAACTCCCTTGATCTCATTTCTCACTAACCTCCATTTCATGCCCTCTCTGACAGCCTGTTGCTACAGAGTGAACTTTGAGCCCCTAAACAGGCAATTTCTTATTTCTGAAACAAATTCCAGGAAAGAATATTGCATCTTATGTCTAATTGTTCGTTTCAAGGTCTCTATTTCCTGAAGCATTCTAGGGTTTACTCCATCTCTTTTCAATCTCTAACCCACCTCACAATCCCTGACCTCTCAATATTCTCCATTTTTTTCTTTATATTGAGGGGTACGCTTAGAAACACATCTTTCATTCTCCCTATTGGATTCTTAGGAAGTAGCAACGTTGTCTGCAGCCTTGGTTGTTTTCTACAAAAGCCCAATTTATTAAAATTGTAAGCTTCTAAGGGTGCCTGTATCAAGAAGCTGCACCTTTGTCTGACACGCTCCAAATAAATGATACTTATCAAAATTATTTAAAAATGTTGATTAAAATATTCGAATTCCTAAGTATACCAAATAGTGCCCAATTGTGAAGCACAGTCCAAGATTCAATCTACTTGTTTTTCCTCCATTTAACAGGTCTGAAATGCGAAATCAAAAGCACAACCTCTATCATTAATAAATTGTATGCTCTGTCTAATAAATGAAGTAGAGTGTGCAATTACACAAGGAGTGCACAGTGTTCAAATAATAAATCACCTTGGTATTTAGAAAATATTGTGCCATGAATCAAAACCTTTATTAGAATCATAAGGTATTTTATTTATGTTACATCAGAGTGACTGTGAAATAGTACACAAATTTTCAATATGAAGTTATGTAAAAGTTTCCTGATTCACAACTGATACACATTACTATGACAGTCTTACAACCTAGAAGGATCCCTACACTATAGAGTGAGAGTGATAGATCAACAATAGCCCTTGTAGCCCATTCTACACAGAGTAGTAATGGGATGTCAGGCAAATGACTCGCCTTATCTCCCACTGCAATGTTTTCATTTACAAAATGGGTGGGTTAACACGGTCCTGCCTTGTTTCTAAATTCTATCAAAAAATCTCTAAATAGGCCATAGAATTTTCAAAAAATTGATAACATATTATTCATAAGAATGATTTAATTTAGTCACCATGTCTATATTTAATATCTATGGTGTTCCTACTTCATAATTGAACATCAATGCTACAGGGCCACACTTCTGACAAAATTAAATCATATTCTAGGCTACTTTAAGCAGTTTTGTAATTTATCCTATTAGAATGTCTCTATAATAAATGTTTTCTTGATCTTTATAGAAAACTAATATCTATATTAAGAAAGCTTTAGGGAGAACATTGATAATATACAAGTGTTGCACATAACTTTTCACTGGGTGTTTTTGAAAAATTCACTGTCTCTTTAAAGTAATTACAAAAACTAAATATATTTCAGAGGGGCAGGAATGTTTCTTTCTATTATTAGGAAACAAATTTTCCTCCTAAATTCTCTCTCTCCCCTTTGCCTCTGGGCCTCTATTTTCTACTCTCAAGTTAAAAATGCTGTGTGAACTAGCAAACACATCAGAAAGTAGACACAAATGCATCACAGTAAATCACATCCATTTTCCAAGCATGGACATTGGTGCAGTTTTTATGAAGGGTATGTTTCTTTATAATGATCTCTGCCCCCATCAGCTCTGCTTGTCCATGGCCTTAGAAAATATATTCAGACAGGAGACACATTCAACACCGAACACCAGGATGCCGGCGGGGCGGAGGCAGGGGATAATGACTTATTACAAATAACTCATTTTGGATAATACCAGAGATTTATTCAACCAGATATTCCTGGGTTCTGATGTCCGATAGCTGTGCAAGAATGCATACATGGTATATGCCTCTGCAGTGGCTGTCAGAAACAAGAGCTTTGAAATATATTGTTTTTTCAAGTGGACTTTTGTAATGGAAGGGAAAACATCAGGGAGAGTGGAAATCAAATTACTTTTTGCTCTTCCCTTCTAACCACTTTAAAACGGACTCAGAGCTTGTTTTACTAAGGAATTTGCTAGCATCACACAACTCCACTTTCAAAATAAAATGAACAGGGATGGTTTGACTATAAACACATCAGCTACCTTTCTGGATTTGTCCTGGCTTATCTCATCACTAAGTTTTTGCTTGACGTAAGACTGATGATTCCTTTTTAGAATACTTATTATATTGACAAACAAAAACAAAAACATCATTTGAAAGAGAAAGCCAGAAAAAAAGAAGATCCAAGTTACGGAGTATCGAAAGAAAACCTCCATTTAGCTCTACTGCTTTTCTTTTTAAGGTATTGATCCTTATTGTTTATTTAGATGTTCAGAGCTAGGAAAAAACAATACAGTTATCTAACTCACCTCCCCATTCTCAAGAAACTTTTATTAATGAAATGCAAAAATTATTTCTGCACCATAATAATTCAATATTTCCTATTATGAATGCTCCTTGATTGTCCTTAACATTGCTATTTATCCCAAAGAACTTCTTTTCAACAAAGTAAACCTTAAAAGTGCATAGCAATTGGAAACTTTATTTTTGAATATATTTGCGAGTAATACTGTCCAACTTTAAAGCCCTAGACTTAGGACTCAGTGCAAATCTTTTAATAGTTACCCAGTGACCTCGGGGTAGGTCACACCTCATCAAACTGATGGTATTACGTGCTGTTCAGTGTCAGGCCTGCTGAATAAATTAGAAGAAGTGTAAACTGAAATATGGGCTGCGTCTTGCTAGAATGAATATTCAGATGTTAGCTCTGTTTTTTAGTTTGATATGTACCCTTGATCTTCAGCTGCCAGAGCAACTTTGGGTGTTATGTTTTTTGTGGTTTAAAAAGTATTTACAGGTGTGAGACAACAATTCTTTTAAGCAAAATGGTATTTTTTCACAATTCACATAATCTAATAAATAAAATACTTTGTTTATAGACAAAGCATTGTTTTCACTGGGATATAACATCATAAAATAGTAAAAGAGAAGTCTAGTCTTTTATGGTCCAATGTTTAAAAATATGTATGTATATATTTATTGTTTATGTATATACTCACCCACATAATGTACATTAATTGTAAGTCACACAACCAAAAATGAATACATTGAGTGTAATTTTTAATTTTTATTCAAAGTCTGAAAACTAAACACAAAGTTTGACAACTTGCAAACCACAAACAGGCATTTACAATAATCAGAAATGGAGAAGTTTTTCTCCTTTTTTCTGGTATTAATTCTGTGGAATCCCTTTAGAATATCAAAGTAATGTTTGGAGAGAAAAAGGAACCAGGAAGTACATCTGTGATCATTTTCTCCACTGCATGGGGAAAAAAAGTTTTAACAGAAATTTGTGGGAAAATATCATTGTCGATATAACAAACAGGCAGGTAAGAATAAGGAGAAGAAAGGTAAAACATAAACTAACGCTGTGTTGAGATAAATCTTTATCTTGTATCACATTCCACCGGATTCACTCAAGGCTACCCAGGATTATGTCTTTATTGGCCTTCTTAATTTTTTCCCAATAAAAACTCTCAACATACGATTTGCTAAAATCTGCATTGCTCCAAAACAAACTATTTTTAGAAAACTACATTCAATTTAATGGGAACAATTAGAACCACAAAGCTTCCAAGAGAATTTTAGAAAACTAGTTAAATCTTTGTGAATTTTTAAAATAAGAACTCCTGTTATGCACAGACCATTGGGTCAATATTTATTTTTAAAAAGAAATATATTTGTAAAACACAAACATGATTATGCTTGGCTACAGCATTTTACATTTTCCAAAATGTTTTAATGCACTTCACCTTATTTAGTTGTCATACCCCTATATCGTAGGTTGATCAGTTATTATTATACATCTTGAGCATTTGCTGTACCAATTTCTCTCCCTGCTTTCAACCAGCAGACTCTTTTGTTCTTTTCCATGACAACAAAAGAAAGAACCTGAGCTTAACCTGGTAAGGAAGTCATAATTCACTTTCTATGCATCTGTTTCCTAAATCCTAATCGAAATATTAGCTATCTAACTTTGGTCCCTATTTAAATATCTGAACACTGGTATCTTCAGTTGTAGGGGAAGACTACTCACTGTTGGTAGGGACCTATTGTTTTTGTTAAAATGCTTTAAAAATTGAGACTACTTTATGTACATATTATATGTGCCACAAACATCTGTATTTATATATATATTTATACAATATACTATATATATATATATATATGAGATCACTATTTAAATTACAAATTCTAAAGTGTAATAGGGAAGAACAATTCTGACTCCATATTAGATCTGTTCCCTCTGCTTTAATCTTTGTGCTTTGTTGCCCGTGCTTAGTCATGCTGGCTCTGCACCTTTTGTAAAAGAATGTTGCCTATAGCCGGAAATATACAGGATCAATCATTCTCAAGACTCTGACCTTTAAGCATCCATTCACACAGAGATAAAAAGTTCCAGAACAGAGGATAACATTTGTTTTGTTGGAGGTTTGTAGGAACATTGTGACTTGACTTGGGCAGACAGCTTTAAGAACAAAGGATTCTGACACCAAGAAGTTTGCAACAACTAACCACGCCTCTCCCTCACCTTGCCTTTCAAAGCGCTTTGCTGAAACCTTTGGGGAGTTCGAGATTTGGGGGGCACGCGCCCCTGTCTCCTTGCATGGCCCTACAATAAACCTTTCTCTGCTCCAAATTCTGACGTTTTAGTTTGGCCTCACTGTGCATCGGGTACATGAACTTGCACTTGGTAACAAAAGTGCAAAATGGGCAGTTGCAGAATTCAATGTGTTGAACAATATTTTATTCCCAGGCTTGGAAAGATGACTTCTTGACTTTGGTATTCTACCCATAACTTGGCAGACAGACGAAAAAAAGAATTTTCATCTGCGATTCCTCAGATGCTAGCCTTATTTAAAATTATAAGCATTATCAGCTGTTTTAAATACCTAGACAAAAAAATCATCAACAGTACAAAAGTGATTTCAAGATTTAATTCTTCACCTGGATGACGAAAAACGAAATGAATGTAAAGATGTTCAGTATATAAACACTGTTGGCCCATATTATTCTAAGGGTATTACTGATGGTTGGTTGTCAAGTGAGCGAAGAGACTGTCCCAGACATCTTGGCCCAAATCATCCTCAGGTTTCTCACAGTTAATCGTGTGTCTGGGTTTCCTAGCCAACAGAAAGTAGGGACTCAACATTGGTAATATATAGGTGACCCTACCCCAACTATCAAACTGTACCTGTTGGTTTGCCTGAGAGCTGAAATATCTCCCAGAGGAAAAAATGAAACTTACAACTTTGTCCTTCTAAGTATCTCCTAAAGCCTGTGGAACTGGGAGAGGGCAAGCAAAAGGATTCATATTCACAGATGCTCATACCCTGAGAGAGCATATTGTACAAAGGCTCAAGGAGACGGCACAGGATGCTGGATTTCATAGGAGGACCTGAGCATCAGAGGAGAACCCATCCACATTCAATGACACAGGGAAGCACTTTGTGTGCCCCAGGCAGCAAATGAAGTTTAAGTTTCGAAGACTCTCAGTGTGCCTAAGAGAGCTTAAAGAAGTGTTCAAATGGTCATGAAGTTTTGGAAACTCAGCAAACGTAAGATGTTTTAACCTCAACCACTGAAGACTACTAACTCTCTCCATCCCAACCTCTGCTCCAGTTGGAATGGTTGCAAAAGCATGTTTGGGATCCAGTAAAGTAGAAGTTGAGTCGGGGATACATTTATACTGAGTTTAATGAGATATATTCCTGTGGTTCTCAGTCATGTATGTGTGTGGTTAGGTTACTGCCAGCTGGGTGAGGCTTCCAGCAACACGCTACCTCATAAACACACCCAGTTTCATGACGCAAACAGGCAGATCCAGAGATTATATCACAATGGGAGCAAATCCTATAGCACCTAGGACCAGAGCATATGGGGAGGTACGTGAGACGTGAGATGTAGAGAGCCAGAAGGTAGACTGTGGAAAAGCGTTCCAATTATTAGATAAGTTAAAATTGTAAGCAGAGAATTTGATTCACATTGACATCTACTCAAAAGGAATTGACTCCTGTCAAAAATACACCTGATAAATAAATGTATACAATTACAAACACACTATAGCGATTTTCTTAAATTTTACAATGCCCCAAAATGGACATGATGGCATTACTAGGAAGTGGTGAAAACATCAATAAAAACAAATTTTAATCAACCATCTCAGAGGAAGGGTGGAATTATCTTTCTATACTTTATAGAAAATGTTATAAAATCTTTCTTCTATGAAAAGGTGTTCAAAGAGTATTTAGCCCAAAAGTGGAGGAGGAAAGTATTCTAGTGGTGTGGGGAGTTTTTGATGGCCTCAGCATTAGTCAACTTTTTAAAATGTGCTGTGGTTTTCTAATTCTGTATCAATGGTCCCTTTCATACATAAATTTGTACTCATACTATTGTATCCTTTTCTTAAAGAGTTTCTACAAAACCGTGTAAGCGCCAGGCTCAACGAGACCTATATCTTCCCCTAAGTGGGTCATTAATAATAATTTCTCCTCATTTATATCTGAATCAGGATGTTGAATAGGACTCTACCAATAGTTTGAGATTGCTATAAAATCCCAAAGCTGAGGACTATCTGTGCTAAATATCACACACACTCTTGAAGGCCAACCGACACATCTCCCCAGGACCTACCAAGGGTTCTAGCTGCCACCCTAAACATCACACACCCTACCCCAGCCTTCTAGCCTTACATAAAAGCAGACTACAACATTCAAAGAGAATGCATAAGAATCGAGAGTCATTAGTCTAGGGAGAGAATGCTACATGCCCTTCTCCTCCCCTGCAGGTCCACCTCCCAAGCCTTCTCCATAGACCCCTGCCCTGAAAGGCAGCCTGTGTGGGCTGCATCCATGGGTTCTCATGCTCTCTGGCTGTCCTTGGGTGCCACTCTTGGGGAGAATGGGCAGGAGATGGTGGAGAGAAAGGAGAGCTGTAGCGTTAACAAGAGCTGGCTGTACCTATTGGGTGAAGAATACAACTCCTGCTGAGTGACCTCTCCACACAGCTCTGTCTCCAGCTTCAGTAACCATCCTCTCCCTAGTATTTCAGTCTTAGGGGTAGTAGCTGCAAGAGGTCAAGTGTATTGAATTCTCCTTTTGGTATTCCTATATCTTTCCCACACCTTTTAAAATAGTCATATTTTTAATGCATAAAAAATTTTATTGTTTTACTTTCATCAGTTTATCACAAGTTAGATTTTCATTTTCTCATCCATAGGCTTTTCGAGGTGAGTTTTTTCTCCCAATTTTTTTCTGGGAAAATGTACCGACGTTGACTATATGAACTACTTCTAAGTGTACAGTTCAGTGGTATGAAGTATATTCATACTGTTGCACAACAATCACCTCCATCCATCTCCAGAACTGTCTATCTTGCAAACTTAAAAACTCTGTACCCATTAAGCAGTAACTCCCTATTCTTCTCTCCCCACAGTCCCTGGCAAACACTATTCCACTTTCTGCCTCTAAAAAGACAACCCACGGAATGGGAGAAAGTATTTATAAATCATATATCTGATAAAGGATTAATAGCCACAATATATGGAGAACTACTAAAACTCACCAACAAAAACACAATCTGATTTTTAAAAAATGGCAAAAGCCTTGAATAGACACTTCTCCAAAGAAGATATACACATGGCCAATAAGCACATGAAAAGATGCTCAACATCACTAATCATTAACAAAATGCAAATCAAAACCACAATGACATACCACATCATAACCCACTAGGAGAAACACACACACACACACGCACACAGAAAATAACAATACAGGTGAAGATGTGGAGAAATTGGAACTCTAGTGCACTATTGGTAGGAATGTAAAATGGCGCCAAACTGTGGAAAACAGTATGGTAGTTCCTAAAAAAAAAAAAAAGTAACGATCATACGCTCTACCAATTCTACTTCTAAATATGTATGCAAAAGAATTGAAAAAAGGAACTCAAAGAGATATTTTGGACATCCATGTTTATAACAGCATTGTTCACAAAGCTAACATAGCAGCAACCCATGTCCATCGACAGATGAATGGATAAACAGAATGTAGTACAAATACACACCGGAATATCGCTCAGCCTTAACTAGGAAGTAAATAGTGTCTTTGTCCCTTTAAAATTTTTTTTTAAAAAACTCTCCTTATTTTGACCCAATTCAGATGTGGTATCTATTTCTTACTGTCACCCAAACCAAATATATCTATACAAACTATGTAAGGGAGTTTTCAAGAAAACCACTCAACGAGATTAGATATCAACCAAAAGGGAAAACAGCCTTTCAAATACCTTTAGACTTCTGCTCATTCAGAGGACTTGCTGAGCTTCCCTCTATGCTGTGGGGTCTCCTGCCAGAGGCAGGAGCTGAGGGGACCCAGAAGAGGTGAAACAGGAACACAGTCTCCCAGGTCAGGGACTTGAGCACTGGGAAGTCACCTGCAGAGCCTCCGAAGAGTATGCGTGTGCCCCATGAGGTGGCCCCCGTTGGAGCTCCTGCCACTAGGGCAGGAAAGCAGAACCCTGAGAATCAGTCAAGAGGAAATGGCTTAGTATCATGTGCTCAGTTACACAAAAGACATTTTTCTCTTTCTTTTCCCTTTTTCCAAGCTCCAATGCCCTGGAGGATCCAAAGGATATACGAGTAGGGTTACCAGATAAAATACAGGATATGCCCAGAGAAATGTGAATTTCAGATCAACAGCAGCAACAAAAAACATTAGTGTAAGTATGCACCACGGATTATTTGGAATATACTATACTAAAAATAATTTGTTGCGGGGACTTCCCTGGCGGTCCAGTGGTTAAGACTCCGCGCTTCCAATGCAGGGGGTGTGGTCTTGACCCCTGGTCAGGGAGCCAAGATCCCGCGGCTAAAAAAACCCAAAAACATAAAACAGAAGCAGCATTGTAACAGATTCAATAAAGACTTTAAAAATGGTCCACATCAAAAAAAAAAAAAAAACTTAAATATTTTTTACAAAACAAAAATAGTTTGTTTATCTGAGATTCCAATTTAACTCGGACGTTGCTTTTTGTTGTTGTTTTTGTTATTTTTTGTTTTCTAAATATGACAACCTAACGTAAGAGGAAGGAGACAGTGTCTCAGGATGAGAACTTTCCCCACCCGGACCACCACACACACAGTTTAAGGCTGATCATTAAAGGGGAGGAGAAGAGAGAGTTTTAGATCAGAAATGAGATTGAATTCTAAAGTATTCTAGACCAGACTGGACTGTTTTCCATAGAAAAGGAAGAGGAAAGTTCTAGAGTCCGTCATAAGTCCCCTTAAAGGGTGACAAGGAGAAAAAGGAAGACAAGTTCACGTTCTTGTGCCCCACCAATTTCAGATTTGTTCAATAAGACTAACTAAATGTCCAGAATTTGATAAAATGTCCAAATGCAACCCTGGATTGTCATTAATGCTAATGTGGAGCCTATCTATCCATACACAGATAACTACCATCCCTAGAAATAGATGCAATGAGTTTTTGGAATAGTGGCCATGCCTTTCTTTGAGGACAGATCCAAGAATTTTTTTTTTTTTTTGCGGTACGCGGGCCTCTCTCTGTTGTGGCCTCTCCCGTTGCGGAGCACAGGCCCCGGACGCGCAGGCTCAGCGGCCATGGCTCACGGGTTCAGCTGCTCCGCGGCATGTGGGATATCCCCGGACCGGGGCACGAACCCGTGTCCCCTGCATCGGCAGGCGGACTCTCAACCACTGCGCCACCAGGGAAGCCCCAGATCCAAGAATTTTTGATGAGGATTCTCAGAGACCAGTTCAGGCTTGAGAACTACCAGAAAACTGGGATGGGGATGAAAATGAGGACTTTCCAGCCTCTTAGGTAAAGCCCCTGTGCGGACATAAAGTGCTCGGCTAGAAGTTCAAATGGGAACAGCATGAATGCAGCCTTGATAGACCTTCCTGAGGATGCTGATTCCTCTGCCACCTCTGGGGACCCCTCATGAAAAAGGGGTGTCTAGAAAATGATTCTTAGACACCGCCTCAGATACTCAGTTTTTTCAAAAGACTGAATCTCTTCTTTTTTTATTTATTTTTAAATTGAATTCTTATTTGATACTGAACCTCTTCTTAAAGAAAGAAAAAAAACACTGTGTGAGAATGGCCCACATCTTATGACCTGACATCCCTCCCCAAAGTGCCTGGGCACGCCATCAGAGAAGCAGGCTCATCTAATAGAATGGACAGAAGAGTGTGCTCTCAAGCCTTTTAGGGAAACCAGGAAGGCACAAAACTACAGGGAATTCTGGACGTGTCCTGAGGGAAGAAACTTTGGAGCCCTAGTTAAAAATTCTTGAGATGCAAGCTACTGTTCTCCTGAAGTTAATGAAGCTAATTTGGGAAAAGGAGGAAAGGGAGGTCAAAGTCAATGAAGACAGAAAAAGGGAAAAGATGAGAAATTGTTACCAGTCATGAAGATCTCCGGCAGGGTTTTAAGTGGAACAGATGATTCCTTGGAACATTGTTCAGTGATAACTTTAAAGGCCTGAGACTCAGTAAATGAGACAGGCCAACCCTGCTTTCTAGATTGAACGCTCAGGTATCAGATGCCAAAGTAGTAGATCTTCTTCTCTTGAACGAATGGACTACTCCTCCAAGGTGAAAACTAATATAGAAGGCCTACCTTGTAGGGATAGAGATAAATTAGCCTGCATAAAACTGTTGGAGAGTCCCTTTCTGAGAAAGCAGCATTTAACATGAGGAGTCAGCCCTGCAAACAGCAAAAGGGAAGAGCAACTCAGACCGAACAGCACGTGGTATGGCTTCAAAGTGAAAAGCAGCTTTGCGTGTTTGAGGTACTGAAGAGAAATCCACTTGGCTGGAGCGCGGTGAGAGAGCAAATGGCACCAAAGAGTTAGGGAGGCATGTTAGAAGTTGGATAAGAAAGCGAAGAAATAAGTGAATAAATGTGTGATTACTACGAAGGACGTTTGCCTTCCACTTGTCAGTCAGATTTGTGAAGAAAGGATGCTCTAGGTACAAAACGAGTCGTGGCTGTTTTATCCAGGAAAGAAAAGTAACATGAATCCCTAGCATCTACAGACAGAAAAGAATTTAAAGTCTTGGGGAAAGACAGCATGAATGTAAAAACTAGATATTGGTTCCATGGTAGAGAGACACCCTTCTCCCCTTGCTCCAAGAAGGCTGACGAGGCAAGGACTTCCCACCCCAGAAGCCTCGCGTTTGGAAAGCATCAGTGCAAACAAAAGCTCCCTCGTTTCTTTCCAAGAAACTGCAAGAAGACCCTCACTCACAACAGGTGTTAACGGATAGACTGTAGGCTCAGGATTTCCTTAACTGGCAAAGAACAGCTCCTGCATGACTGGTTTTTGAGAAGATGGTAGTCCTTGCCATTGACAATTAGTAAGTGTCATATAGTCAATAGTGAGAAGAATTATCTAGGTAACTATGACCGTAACTGTCAGCTTCTTGAGACTAAGTCGAATGAAGTCATGAAAATAGATCTTTAAATCATAACATTTTGAAACTGGAAGATAACTTGAATACAAGTCATCAATCTCTCTATGTCGCAAATTAGGAAAGTGAAAGAAACATAAAGCAAGTGATTTACATACAGCTATAACAGGTTCAATGACTGCTAATTCAGACTCAGTAAGAGACTCAGAGACCAAGGTCTATAACAATTCTTTGCTAGCAAAATGTAATTCAGAAAAACTGAATACTAGTTTTGAATGACCCTTTTATTTCAAGGACAAACATATCTACAATTTTAGTATAAATCGTAACAGATACATTTTTATACTATAAATTGTGTAAAGAGGGGTAGCAATTCAGGAATAAATACTAAAATGAATAATTCTAGAGTTTGGGATTATGAAAATGTGGGGATGTCAGAATTTCCAAGCACATTTTTTAAATCCTGTATCTCAAAGTATATTGAATATCTTTATAAATACTCAGCTCTTCTATTTCAATTGTTTTTGTTCCACAATCAGGAACACGTTTTTCTCCCTCGAGGGTGAAGTTGTTGAAAATATATACAAACTGCTGATTTAGATAATGCGATCCTAGTAAAAAATTTATCACCTCTCTGAATCTGCCTAATCCATTTCAATCTGTAGTTCCTTTTGCAACAAAATGATGTTGTAGAGAGAATGTGGCCCCCTGAATGTTAGTTTACATGGCAAAGGGGAACTTACCGTACAGATGGGATTAAGTTGTTAAGCAGCTGACCTTTAAACAGGGAGATGAGCCTGGAATATCCACATGGACCCAGTTAATCACAAGGGTCCTTAAATATGAAAGAGGGGGACAGAATAGTCAATGTCAGAATTACACGATGTGAGAAGGACTTGAACGACCACAGCTGGCTTTAAAGATGGAAGGGGGCTAGGGTCAAGTAATGTGGCCAAGCTGGAAAAGGCAAGAAAACACATTTTCTTCTAAAGCCTCCAGAGAGGAATGCAGCCCTGCCGTCATCTTGATTTCAGCCCAGTGAGATCCATTTTGGACTTCTGACCTCCAGAAGTCCAAACAATTGGACTGTAAGATGATACATTTGTATTGTTTGAAACTACCAAGTACGGTAATTTGTTACAGCGGTCACAGAAAACTAATACGCACGACAAAGGAGTACATATAAAATGACTCAGGTTCACGAACAATATTCAATAAGTGGAGTTAAGGAAGATAACTGAATTTGGAAATTACCTTCTCTACAATTTCATGCCACACTTTCCCAATGAAAAATCAATACATTTAGCTTCTAAAAGAGCCTGAAAGAAGCAGTATGGTAGGCACAGAATATACAACTTGTTTAATGTTATTTTACACTAACCACATTCTCTATTCTTCGGAACAATTACTTCTTTTAAACTTCTGCACTGCCTATTATAAATTTAAAAATAAAATTAATCTGTACCATTTTAGTTATTTAAGTATTCACATCAGTCACTCAATATTTATTGAGCTTTCTCTGCCCAGCTGTTCTCGCAGAATTTATAATCCGTATTAAGAGGCTCATTTTTATTTTTTTAACATAAAAAGAGTGGTACAATAAAAGTAGGAATTGTACAAATAAATCATATGGAGTGATTTGAGAAGATTCTAATAAATATTCATGGCAACGTTATTAAAATGATGTTTATATTCAAGACTTTAAGGAATAGGATTAAATTAGTCTGACATGTTTGCAAACTTTCAAAAACTGAAAATACAGTTAACGGTGCTTTTAGGCACATGATACAAATGTGAGTGCTTACTTTTTAGAAAAATAGTTTGATTTATATTTGTTTTATATAATAATGTCAATCATTATTAATAAGTGATTGACATTTATTACTGCTCACAATTTGAATAGTGTTACTCATAAGAGAAAACCATCATTACTCATTACATATTACAAAATCTCTGATTACTTGGGAATTTTTGCCTTCACATATATTGCAATAATTATTGCTTTATTAGAATTTACTTTGAAACTACAAAAGCAACAGATGTTTGTTTAACACACAGAGGAACATAAATATAGTAAAGAAAAACATGACAAATCTTGTCTTTATCACTTTCTCAATTAAGATACCAATATTAACAGCCTGATAAATGTTTTTCTTAGATTTTCTCTATGCTAATACAAACTAACAGAAATGTACTTCTAAGTGTTAGAATGTGTTGTTTTTACAAAAGTGTGATCTTTTGTTATGCAAAGTAGTCTTTTTCTTGCATTCATTTTCCTCTCAGTAATATTCCATGGATGTCAATATTTTCACTGGCCACATAATATTCTATAGTTTGGAGAGTAAACTACACCATAATTTCTTCAACATTTCTCTATTAATGAATATTTTAGATTGCTTCCACAGGACACAGTGATGGTCCACACATCTTTTTATCTGTATCCTTACATATTTATGGTTTATATCCTTAAGATAGATGCCCCAAGTCATACTGCTATGTTAAATGGAATGTACAAGTAATATTAGTAGATATTATCAGATTACATTCCAAAAGTTGTGGAATGTAACTCACAAGAGGAACGCAGGAAAACATCCATTTTCCTATCATCTAAGTAAGTGCATGTTCAGTCTTCTAATTTTCAACAATCTGATAGGTGAAAATGGAATATTGCTGACCTTTCACCTGGAAGTCTCTCAGATGAAGCTTCTTTACATAAGTTTCTTTTCTAGTTGCCTTTCTGTCTCTGTGGAGGACCTGCTTTTGTTCAGTTTTTGTACGGAGCAGTCTCACCTTTCATTTCTTTCTTAACTGGTAAGAGCTTTTTATATTTAGGGATATTCACACTTATTCTACCATATGTGTTGCAAATATTTTCTCAGAAATGATTTTTTATATTTTGATGTTTTATAAGCATCTTTTGCTATGTAGAAAATTTTAATTTCTATATACTCAAATTTGTCATTTTCTACTTCTGTGGTACCATAATTTTTTTTTTTTCTTTTTTTTTTTTGCGGTACGTGGGCCTCTCACTGTTGTGGCCTCTCCCGTTGCGGAGCGCAAGCTCAGCGGCCATGGCTCACGGGCCCAGCTGCTCCGCGGCATATGGGATCTTCCCGGACCGGGGCACGAACCCATGTCCCCTGCATCGGCAGGCAGACTCTCAACCACTGCGCCACCAGGGAAGCCCCATGATAATTTTTAATGCAAGGAAAGTACTGATTAAGTACATTGCAATGGTCCTTCTAGTTTCCCATGTATTTATTCAATACTTAAAATATCCTGAAACTGACTTAAGTACCTAATTGTCTAATATTCTATTTCACTGAAAATTATTTTCAAAACACAACAGTTCTGCTTTAAAATTCCTAAATAATTTCTAAAATGGCACGCTTCTGTAGAATTTGAATTTAGAGAATAGATTTTTATTTGATTATTGAGATTTACTCGAGAGTTGACATTTGCTGAGGCAACAGTGGTGTTACTGACTAAATTGCTCCCTAAAATATTAAGAATACTCTGTTCGTATCAGTATGAAATGTTGTGCCTGAAAATAAACAAACGCACCCATGTGTTTGCCTGGAAACAAATGAAGAACTGTAGAGATAGATTACTAGTTTGGGAGACAGCTACATTAGCAGGCAGAGACAATACCATCTGCAACTTGATATGGGAAAATATTTAGTTTTGGGTAAAATTTTGTCACCTTCTCTGTTAGCTGAATCTTCCTAAACCTGTTTCCCCCTTTTATGGTAGTATGAAGGCGTAGATAACTAAAGTGAACTTTTTTTCTCCCATGAAAAATCCAAAAGAAGTCTAAATCTCACAAGAAGACCCTCTTTATTAGCAAGGAGATAAATTTACAAGCAAGTGGATGGCCAGTTCCTCAGGGTCATCACGTTAATTCTGGCATGTGGCAAGTGTAGAGACCACCCAGTTGCCCACTACCCTGACTAAATCAAGTGGCTGAGAGAGTTATTTGCAAATCTGAATGGCATTATATGAAAGATCTTTAAAATATCATAATTTCAAAAATGATTACACCATTCTATTCCATTCAATTGAAAATTACCACTGAGTGACCAGTGTTTCTCTATTTGATAACCACTATTTGGTCCTTAATGGAATACAGTTGTGCAAAGGAATCAATAAGAAAACAGTGGATCATAAAATTATCACTTAATTGTCCAAATGATAATAGCCAATACTTTGTGTGTATTATGGAACAGGAACCATTTTGAGTGCCGTTAAATAGGTTAAATAACATGCTTAGGTCACAACATCAATAAGTTGCAGACGTGAGATTTAAATCCAGAAAATATGGAGCTAGAGCCTATACTTGTCAGTATTATGCCACAGTGCCTTGTATAAGCATACAGATAAAAGAAAATTATTCTTTTCCAAAATATGGTCAACGCTTAATAGCTTGTAATATTAATCTACTGGAGTATTTTTCTTGGAATTAAAACTTCTTTGGGTTAGCTAAGTTTATAATAAAAGGATTCTATTTCATTCAAAGATACTATTGTTACAAAAAATGTGTTTATATGTTCTGATTTTAGTAAAGGCAGATCAGGTAATTTGGCAACCCTCCTGCTAAGAACAACTAGAAAATTTAGGGTAAACATTAAAAAAAATCTGTTTAAAGATCTCAAAGATCTTAAATAAGCAGTCATGAATTTCAAGATCAATATCTGGGGGTGGAGAGAGAGGAAGAAGCCTTCACTGGCTAAGAAAGTTATTTATAAGTCTGAACACCATTATATGAGAGATTTGGAACTGGCGTCATTCTGAAAAGCCATTAGTCATCATTACACCATTGTATTCTATTCAGTTGAGTAGAATGTGAAAAGTGAACCTGGCATTTAGACCCTCTTTTCTCCTAGGGGAATCCCCTGGTTTCTGAATTAGCATCTATCAGGCCTAGAAGCTGAGCAGACCTTTTGACATCCTTGTGAGGCAAAGGGGAAAAGTTTTAGAGTCTAAGGTCCTGGTAAATCTCTTCTGCTTTAGACTGGAAACCTAGAGGCTACAACTTAGAGTAACCAGGAAATGCACCAGCCCTCACAGGGGTTGAAGCTTATCTTTAAATGCGGTAAATGTGGTAAAACAGTCTAGGATAGAAAGAGTTCTTATCCACCTGAGAGAAGCCAAGACTCAAATTATTGCTACAAATTTTCACACTAATATCCAGTACTCAATCACAAATAAATAAGCACAGGAAGAGATGGGTTAATTTGATCAAAAACAAGATAAGCAACAAAGAGCAGAAACTGACCTTCAGAGATGCAGATAAGCAAAAGAGACTTCAAAATAAATATTCCGCTTAAAGTCAAGAAACTAAAGGATGTAAGTAAGAGTTTTGGCAGAACACCAGAAACTGTTTTAAAAAAAAATCAATAAAAATTTTAACTGAAGAGTACAAAAAAGTAAAAGTCAGTGGGTAGATTTAACAGAAAATTAGACTTGATTGAAAAAAGAATTAGCAAACAACAAGATAAGCAAAAAGAAAATAAGCACCCTAAAGCATGGAAAGACACCCTAAAGAATGGAATACACAGAAGACACTATAGAAGACATAAGAGATATGGTAAAGAAAGTGAAATGGTCTATTATATGTGTGGCTGGAGAGCATAGAAGTAATGGGACGAAAGGAATATTTGAAGAAATAATAGCTGAGAATTGCTACAGTCATATATTTCCAATTCTGTACTCTACAGTCTACAAATGCTACAATCATACATTGAGATACTATACAGAAATAACAATGAATGAATTCCAGGGACTTCCCTGGTGGCCCAGTGGTTAAGACTCCCCCTTCCAATGCAGGCAGTGTGGTTTTGATCCCTGGTGGGGGAGCTAAGATCCCACATGCTTCGCAGCCAAAAACAACCAAAGCATAAAAGAGACGCAATACTGTAACAAATGCAATAAAGACTTTAAAAAAAAAGGTCCACATCAAAAAAAAAAAATCTTAAAAAAAAATTTTAAATACAATGAATGAATTCCAGTTGCGCCAGAACAGGTTGGATTAATTTTATACCCATAATATTGAGGCAAGGAAGCCAAGCAAAAAAGAGTATGTGCTAATGATTTATATGTGTAAGAGAAAGTTTGAAAACAGACAAAATTTATTAAAATGTCAGAAGTCAGAATGGCAGCTATCTTTTGTACTGAAGAAGGGAATACTGATTGGAGGGTCACCAGGCAGGCTTCTGAGTGCCGACAC
Source organism: Aethalodelphis obliquidens (assembly GCF_003676395.1). Taxonomy (NCBI): domain Eukaryota; kingdom Metazoa; phylum Chordata; class Mammalia; order Artiodactyla; family Delphinidae; genus Aethalodelphis; species Aethalodelphis obliquidens. The sequence continues at coordinate 70,463,887 of NW_020837950.1, forward strand.
TGTTCTATTTCTTGATCTTTGTGCTTTACCCAAGCATATTCACGTGGTAATAATTCCTATATATTTTATTACTTTGTATATTTTTGACACACTTCATATAAAAACTTAAAAATAAAGGAAAGAGCTTCCCTGGTGGCGCAGTGGTTAAGAATCTGCCTGCCAAGGCAGGGGACACAGGTTCAAGCCCTGTTTCGGGAAGGTCCCACATGCCGCAGAGCAACTGAACCTGTCCGCCACAACTATTGAGCCTGTGCTCTAGAGCCCACGAGCCACAACTACTGAGCCCGTGTGCCACAGCTACTGAAGCCCATGAGCCTAGAGCCTATGCTCCGCAACAAGAGAAGCCACCGCAATGAGAAGCCCACGTACTGCAACAAAGAGTAGCCCCTGCTCACCGAAACTAGAGATAGCCCGTACACAGCAACGAAGACCCAACACAGCCAAAAAATAAATAAATTTATTAAAAAAATAAATATAGCAAAAATAATCATTATAATATACTTATTATAGAGTAAATATTAATTCCAAAAACTAAAAGAAATTTATTTGAATACGGCTCTTAAATTAAGAATTACATTTTACAATTTATATTTTAAATATGAAACTATATGTAAGACTATAGATCATCTCAATTCTCTGTCTTTTTCATAGTTTCTATAATTTAGGACTTCCATGATGAAAGAAAAGAGTCAGAAGTTTAATGCACCTTATGTCAAAAAAAGAACTTTGTGGTGACACTTATACAATTTTTCCTCTTTCTTCCATTTTTCTGATTCCCAAATGGTCAGATAGAATATATCAGTACTGAAAGCTGCCTGTGACTATCTTTACTTTTTTAGAATCATGAATTTCTCCTATATACGAAGTAAGATATGCAGAAGGAACTTGCTAGCCACAGTATTCATTCTGGTTTGGATCTAAGGCAGCAGGTAACGAGAGATGTCTATGTTAAAGTATCTGATTAAGTGGACTGAGCAAATCGTGATTGCTTGCTTGACATGGAATCTGTTGTACAAAAATCTTTGTGATGAGATCTGACCTTGAATCATACTTTAATGAGACCTGAAGAAAGTATATATAATCTTAAGTAGCTGAAAATATTTAGTGATTTTAAGAAGAAAACATCAGTATTCCAAACACAAAGCAAATGAGTAGAATTATCTTCCCATTATAAGGTGTGAATGCTAAAACTGAGGGGTCATTTCACTGTTTAACCAACCTCTAGGAATAGGAAACCTAATCATTTACAATTGAAACTGTAAATAACTATTGATAATCTAAAACATGAATTATTCTGAGACTTGCCAAGAGAGATCTGAAAAGACATTTCTTCAATCAAGTGTAAGAAAAGCAATAACTATCAACTTCAATAATAAATGAATGCTGAAATGTCAAGAAAAATGTTATAAGGACTGATCTATATATGTCTGCATCCTTTTTAAAACTTTTTGGTTAGTTTTATCCTCTTTAAAGAGGGCAACTTGCAAAAGAATAACAAAATTTAAATGTACATCCCTGTAAAATTTTTCATATAAATAAATCCATGAGTCAGCGGGTACACAGAGATTCATTTGTACCTCTATTACTGTGTTTATCATATCATGTTAAAACTATGTATTTATTTATTCTCCCAGTGTACTGTAAGCAACCATTAGGAAGGAACAATACCTTGTTTATATCCCCAGGACCTTACATGATATGGTGCTCAATAAACATTTGTTGAACTAAACTGAGCCTTAAAACATAGTCTTATTCCTACAATCCCCAAACCTTAACACTAGTTCCATTGTCCTGTGTAAAATAAAGAGCAGGCAAATAAGCCCTCTGGCAGAGACTCAAAGTTCATTCTCTCCCTTTTTTTTTTAACAGAACACCAATTTTCAGCTGTACACTTGCCACCCAATAAAAGGTCTACATTTCCCTGCCTACTTTGCAACTGAGTATGAACACATTAGCCTGGCCATTCGGGCAATGAGTTCTTTCAAAAGGAGAAGATAAATAGACAAATTATATATTAAAATGTATGTTAAAAATTAAAATATAAAACATACTAGTAAAAGTAAGTATACAATCAAATTCAGAATAACATCACAATATGGTGGTGTGTTAACCATTTAACCCTAGTGTAAGGGTAAAAGGACAAGCCACTCTAACTATAGCTATAATAATTTGTTAATTGATACACAATATAAAAAGAGGCAAATTGTGACATCAAAAACATAAAATAGGGCTTCCCTCGTGGAGCAGTGGTTGAGAATCTGTCTGCCGATGCAGGGGACACGGGTTCGAGCCCTGGTCTGGGAAGATCCCACATGTCGCGGAGCAACTAGGCCCGTGAGCCACAACTACTGAGCCTGCGCGTCTGGAGCCTGTGCTCCGCAACAAGAGATGCCACGACAGTGAGAGGCCAGCACACCACGATGTAGAGTGGCCCCTGCGAGCCGCAACTAGTGAAAGCCCTCACATAGAGACAAAGACCCAACACAGGCAAAAATAAATAAATAAATTTATTTAAAACAAACCAACAAAACATAAAATAAATGATATATCAATTATAACCCCAAAAATAAATAAATAAAAGAAAAAAATTAAAACCAAAGTGACAACTCATAACAAAAAGCCATAAATTATGGAAGGGAGTAAAATGACAGTGTTTTTATATGTGATCAAAGTTAAGTTAATATTACCATAAAATAGTCTGTTATATCTACAAGATGTTTTCTATAAACCTAATGGTAACCACAAAGCAAAAGCCTACTATAGATTCACAGAAGATTAAGGAAAGGGATTCAAAGCATAACACTATGGAAAATCATCAATTCAAAAGGAAGGCAGCAAGAGAGGAAGACAGAAACAAGGGAAATTACAAAACAGCCAGAAAATAATTAATAAAATGACATTAATAAGTTCTTACCTATCAATAATTACCCTAAATGTAAACTGATTAAGTTCTTCAATCAAAAAGTACAAAATGGCTGGATGGAAAAAATAAACAAACAACCCTATGTTGCCTACAAGAGACTCACTTCAGCTCTAAGGACATACATAGGATCTAAGTGAAGGGATGGAAAAATAAATTCCATGCAAATGGAAACTAAAGGAGGAGAGTGGGGTAGCTATACTTATATCAGATAAAATAGACTTTAAGCCAAACACTGTAACAAGAGACAAAAGATTAGCATATAATGATAAAGGGCTCAATTCATCAAGAGGATATAACAATCATAAACATATATGCACCCAACACTGAAGAGCCTAAATGCTAACAGATCTGAAGTGAGAAATAGACAACAATACAATAATAGTAGGGGATTTCAATACCCCATATTCAATAAAGGAAAGATCATCCAGACAGATAGTCAACAAAGAAATGTTGAAATTGAACTACACTTTAGACCAAATGGATATAACAGACATATATATAAAACATTCCATCCAATAGCCACTGAATACACGTTCTTCTAAAGTACACAAAAAAAATTTTCTAGGGTAGATTACATAATAGGTCACAAAATAAGTCTTAGCAAATTTAAGATTAAAATTAAATCAAGTATCTTTTCCAACCGCAGTGACTTGAAACTAAAAATCAACAACAGAAGAAAAGCCAGAAAGTTCAAATATGTGTAAATTAAACAACACACTCCTGAACAACCCATGGGCCAAAAGAGAAATTAAAAATATCTTGAAACAAATGAAAATGGAAAGACAACATACCAAAAGCTATGGGATGTAGAAAAGCAGTTCTAAGAAGAAAGTTTATAGTGACACATGCCTACATTTAAGAAAAAAGAAAGATCTAAGACATACAACCTAAGGTTACACTTCAAGGAATTAGAAAAAGAAAAACAAACCAAGCCCAAAGTTAGTAGAAGGAAGGAAATAACAGAGATCAGAGCAGAAATAAATGAAATAGAGACCAGAAGGACAATAGAAAAGATCAATAAAACTAAGAGCTGGATTTTTGAAAGGATAAACAAATTGACAAAACTTTGGCTCGACAAATGAAGGAAAAAAGAGAGAAAACCCAAATAAATAAAATCAGATATGAAAGAGGAGACATTAAAACTAATAACACAGGAAAACAGAGGATCATAAGGGACTACTAGCAACAGTTATACTCCAACAAGTTGGGTAATCTAGAAGAAATGGATAAATTCCTACAACATAGAACCAACCAAGACTGAATTTAAAAAAAAAAAAAAAGAAAGAAAGAAAATAGACAATGTGTACAGACCAATAACAAGTAAGGAGACTGAAGCAGTAATTAAAATTTTCCTAACAAAGAAAAGGTCAGGTCCAATCCTTCTCAAACTCTTCCAAAAAGTTGAAAAGGAGGGAATGGTCCCAAACTCATTTTAGGAGGCTAGCATTACCCTAAACTAAGTCAGATAAGAACACTGCAAGAAAAGAAAACTTGATGAATATCCTTGATGAATATAGACGCAAAATCTCTTAACAAAATATTAACAAACTGAATTCAACAGCACATAAAAAGGATCATATACCATGATCAAGTGGGATTTATCCCTGGGATGCGCAGATGGTTTAACATAGGTAAATGAATAAATGTAATGCACTACATTAATAGAATGAAAAATAAAAACGATATGATCACCTCAATAGATGTAGAAAAAGCTTTTGGCAAAATACAACATCCTTTAATGATAAAAACACTCAACAAACTGTAATGTAGAAGGAGTATACCTCAACATAATAAAAGCCATATATGAGAAGTTCACAGCTAACATCATACTCAATGGTGAAAGGTTGAAAACTTTTCCTCTAAGGTCAGGCACAAAGACAAGAGTGATCACTCTCACATGTCTATTCAACATATTACCGGAAGTCCTAGCCAGAGTAATTAGGCAAGAAAAAAAAATAATAAAGGCATTCAAATCAGAAAGGAAGAAGTAAAATTGTCTCTGATTACCGATGATATAATCTTATATATAGAAAATCCTACAGACTCCACCAAAAACTGTTTGAACTGATCAACAAACTCAGCAGTTTCAGGAATCAAAATCAACATACAGAAAACAGTTGTATTTCTATGCAGTAATAATGAAATACCTGAAAAATAAATTTTAAAAAGAAATCCCATTTATAACAGCATCCAAAACAATAAAATACTTAGGAATATATTTAATCAAGGAGGTGAAAGTTTTGTACACTGAAAACCATAAGACTTTGATGATAGAAACTGAAGAAGACACAAGTATCCTATATTCAGGGATTAGAAGAAATAATATTGTTAAATTGTCCATACTACCCAAAGCACCTATAGATTCAATGTAATCCATATCAAAATTCCATTGCATTTTTCACAGAAATAGAAAAAAACAATCCTAAAATCTGTACAAAACCACAAAAGACCCCAAATAGCAATCTTGAGAAAGAAGAACAAAGCTGGAGGCATCATACCCCCTGATTTCAAACTATACCTTTAAACTATAGAACGCAGAACAGCATAAAAATAGACACATAGATCAACTGAACAGAACTGAGAGCCCAGAAATAAACCCACACATAGAGGTCAGCTAATATTTGATGAGAGGGAAAAAATAGTCTCTTCAATAAATGGTGGTGGGAAAACTGGATAATCCCATACAGAAGAATGAAATTGGACTCTAATGTTACACTACTCGCAAAAATTAATTTAAAATTAATTAAAAACATAAGAAGTTGAGACACAGATGTAGAGAACAAACGTAGGGACACCAAAGGGGGAAAACCATGGTGGGTGGGGATGGTGTTGTGTTGAATTGGGCGATTGGGATTGACATGTATACACTGATGTGTATAAAATTGATGACTGATAAGAACCTGCAGTACAAAGAAACAAACAAACAAACAAATACTAATACTAAACTTTCTTTGGGTTATTTGTATGGAAATATGTTAATATAAATGTTTCAGACATTACATAAAATTTCTAAAAATCTTATATGTTCTGGTATAATGTTATGTCATAATTCTAGTTATTACTTTAAAATGTATATCTCAGAAATAACTACATTTCCTTGTCAATTGCATTATTATGAACTTTCATCAAATCTTTAACTGTGGTCATTTTTAAGTCTTTTGTCATTTACAGACAGTTCTGGGTGTACACTGACACTTTTGCAAATATGTTCCTATAAAAGGGTTTCATCTTCGAGGAATTCATGGAAAAGACTCTGACAAGTACAGGTTTCTGGTAACTGACTATACTGCTGAACTGAATGAAAAAGCATTTTCAGAACTCTAATGGAAAACTGATGAATTCATAAAAGTGCTAACAAAAGATCAAGATGAAAAAAAAATTAATTACACGGGACTGAGTGAACTGATGAGGAGGATTACAATTTTTGCGACTTTCTGTTTGAATAATAAAAAAATAATCCCACAAGGACTCAGAGGCAAAAAAATATACAAATCAATTTCCACTGCAAAGTAAAGGAGCTGTTACAGTGGAGGATTCCTGGACTGAATGTCAATATTATGACATAGTTTGAGTGTGTTTCATGTTTGGTAATTGCAATCATTGTTGCTTTTGTTGTTGTCATCCATTTACAATGCTTGGTGTCAGTTTATTTATCTCTTGTAAAAATAAAATACAGCGTGTGTGTGTGAAAAAAAATTAATTTAAAATTAATTAAAAACATAAGACCCAAAAAACTCCTAGAAGTAAACACTGGGGAAAACTCTTTGACATTGTTCTCAGAAACAATTTTTTGAATATTACACCAACATAGCAGGCAACAAAAGCAAAAATAAGTATATGGGACTGCATCAAACTAAAAAAGTAATTTTTTCACAGCAAAAAAAAAAAAAAAAAAAATGAAGAAAATAAAAAGGTAATCTACAGAATGATAGAAAATACTTGCAAGTCAAATATTGGATAAGGGGTTAATATCCAAAATATAAAAGGAATTCATACAACTCAAGAGCAAAAGCCAAACAATCTAATTTAAAAATGGGCAGAGGAACTGAATGGACATTTTTTTTTCCCAAAGAAGACATGCAAATGGCCAACAGGTACATGAAAAAGTGCTCAATTTTACTAATAATCAGGAAAATGCAAATCAAAACCACAATGAGATATCAACTCACTCATGTTAGAATGGCTATCATCAAAAAGACCAAGAGATAACAAATATTGGTGAGAATGTGGAGAAAAAGGAACTCTTGTGCACTGTTGGTGGGAATGTAAAATGGTACAGCCATTATGAAAAACAGTACGGAGTTTCCTCAAAAAATTAAAACTAGAACTGACATATGATCCAGCAATCCCACTTCTGGGTATATATCCAAAGGAAGTGAAATCAGGATCTCAAAGAGATATCTGTGCTCCCATGTTCATTGCAGCATCATTCGCAATAGCCAAGGAAACAACCTAAGTATCCAGCTATGGATGAATGGATAAAGAGTATGTGGTACATATATATATAATGGAATATTATTCAGCCATGACAAAGGAGATTCTCCCACTTGTGACAGCACGGGTGAACCTGGAGGGTATTATGCTGGGTGAAATAAACCTGAGAAAGACAAATACTGTATGATTTCACATATATGTGGACTCTAAAAAAGCCAGGCTCCTAGAAACAGAAGGTAGAATGGGGGTTGTCAGGGGCTGGAATTGGGGGAAATGGGGAGATACTGGTTCAAGGGTACAAAGTTCCAATTACAGGATAATCAGTTCTGGGGATGTCATGTACAGCATGGTGATTACAGTTAACAAAACTGTATTGTATATTTGAAAGTTGTTAAGATCTTACATGTTCTCACCACATAAAGGAAATTGTAATTATGTGAGGTGATGGATGTGTTAACTAATGCTACTCTGGCAATCATCTGGCAATAAGTAAGTGCATCGTCAGCACATTATACTCCTTAAACTTGCATTTTGTTCTATGTCAATTAAATCTCAGTAAAGCTGGGGGAAAATAACCTATGAAATAGGTAGTATTGCCATTACTGTATTATGAGTGAGAAAACCAAGGCACAGAGATATTAAATAATTTGCCCAAGATCACTTAGTGAATGGTAGGTCCGGGTCTTGAACCCAGAAATCTGGCTCCCAAGTCTGTGCTCCTAACCGCTATGACTGTTTCCAAAGTATGTAGGTAATGGAGATCTAAAAACAAAAAATTTCTCTGAAAATTCTTCAAGTTGTATACTTGTGATTTGTCCCTATTTCTGTGTGTATGTTATACCTTAAATTTTAAAATTTAGTTTAAAAAATATACTTTAAAAAGAACTATGGGAATTTTTATCGTGCTAGGTACAAGAGGAATATAAATCCAGGGTCTCTGACTTGCAGAGGATTCTAGGCAATTAACACCTGATACTATTAGGAAATAAGAGATGATGGAAGGAGTGGAAGGTTGCAGATTTGAAAGGAGATATCTTAGTTAAAATATCATTTTCTTAACCAAAAAAGCTTTCTTTCAGATCAAAAGATCCTATATATTTAAAGACAGAAGAGGAGAAAAGAATTTGTACGTAAAGGAAGACAAAGTTAAAAGCAAGAGCCTGTGTGATTCGGCAATAGATAAATAAATCACACGAGGTTGGCAAACTATGGCCTATGGGGCAAATTCATCCCACTGCCTATTTTTGTAAGTACAGATTTAGTGGAAGACAGCACTGTGGCTTAATTTACTTACTGAGCCATTGGGACAGAGATACCATGGCCTACAGAGACTAAAACAATTACTATCCGGCCCCTTACTGAAAAAGTCTGGCAACCCTTGATCTAGAAAAAGTTAAAAATTTTAATAATCCATATTTTTAAATAATATTCTGTGAAATGAGATCCATCTAAAATTTTTTAAATGTCTTCTAGAAAGCCAGTGTGGCTGACGTTACTTCCCTAGTCCTTTGAGTGAACGTATGATACATGTGTGTTCTTAGTGGTAACTGCACTTCCAAAATCAAGGCCACTTAACTGTTAAATTAGAATCAGGGGTATAGATATAAAATGCTTTAAATAAAATGGAGATTAATTAGGAATTCAAATGCATTAACATTACGTGAATGGTCAATTAAATAACTAATTACGTTGAAAAATTAGTTGCCTGCTTAAGTAGCTGACTGTACCCCATCACATATTTTTTCTCGGCCCACACAGGTGCCGCATGTCTCCTAGACTTCAAAAATGATTTGGCCTTCATATTTAATGATCGGAATAGCCAGACATTTTTTAACTGTTCAATTATCTATTCATTCTACAAGCATATAACGAATGACAATTTTGTGCTAGGAACTGTATTAGCATTTAGGAGTATAGTGAAAAAGATGGTCCCTCAACTCAAAAAACTCACTTTTCTCTCATATGTTTTAGTTCTCATTCCAAAAGCTACACATCCCTATGGCATTAAGTTTATACAGTAAGCTGTCCATATCTGTGGATGTGGAGCCCAGGGATACAGAGGACCAACTGAATCCCTATAATAGGATACACAAAGAAAGAAACATTGCTACTATGACAACTGATGTTGAAGGAAGATTTGCTTGGTTGGTAAAACATTTGTCTGGGCCCACTGATTGTACCCATGTTGGCTCTCGGGATGGTGTGGAGGAGAGAGGCTGAAAGTAAAATGGGCAAATTTATTCCACGTAACTAAGTACCGTCAACTTTTGATTCCTCCTGGTGACTTGGAAACTCTTCCTTAACATTTGGGAAATAGAGATGGAAGGTGGATTTTGGTTAGGGTGAGGGTGAACCCCAGCAATACGTGGGAAGTCTGGGACCCAAAGAAATACATGAGTGAGTGATTTCCATACAGGAAGAATATCTGACCAAAGTGAAGAATTGCAGAACGTCTAATATTCAAGTTTAATTGATCTCTTAGTCTGTACTTTAATGAACTTCCATTTTTTTCTAGATTTTCAGTTACCCAACCCAACAGCCTTGGGTTAATGATTCTTTGGGGAAATGAAGGAGAAATGCCCAACCTTGGGATAAAGTCCCAAGAACCAGGAAGAAGCAGGCAGAGATGATGAGAAGCAATCCAGGATAGAGCTTGGAGTTGAAGATGCAGGCAGGCATCCACTGGGAGAGTATAAGTGCCAGCAGGCAGGAGTTCTCAGAAACCCTAGAAATGACACTGAACTTCTCACAGTGGTTGGAATGGGGTCTTGAGTGTTTTATTTGGACATAAAAGAAAAAGGCCCCAAGAAGCCTTGGGGACTTGGAAACTTTCAGCTTATTATTATGAGCCTGATTTTTGCCTCATGTTATGCATATTTAAATCACATTGACCTTCCCCAGTGGAGCACAAGCACATGTCATATTTATCTTTTCATTTCTTCTGTACCAAGTTAGTGTATTATAGAGCAGGAGCTCGTTAAATTAAGGAGGAAAAGGATTTCAGAAGCAGCAGGAAGACTGCATAAAAATGATGATCTTTGTTTCAACATAAGAAGCAATATGGAATTGGCTGAGGGCTTAAATAAATTACTTTTGTCTGGTTGAGTTTCCCCAACTGAAAATAGTTTCTCTACGGTTAGGAGTGGGGAAGGGTGGGAATTGTGTCAGGGAGTAGATGTTCAGAATAGTTGTAAATGAAGTTGCAGAATGGAAAGAACTTCTTCTGTAACAAAACCTCAGTCTGGGAGAAAAAAAAGTGAAAGAGGGGAATATATTTGCCTTTTCAATAAAGAGAAAATAGGAATCCCTAATGCTAATGTTGTAACAGAGAAGAACAAACGTGACTCTATAGTGAATCAGTTCCTTTAGCCCTAATTCTTGTGCTCTGCTGCCTGTGCTTAGTCACGCTGGCTCTGCACCTTTGCAGAAGAATGTTGCCTATAGCCTGAAATACACAGACTAGCCCATTCTCAAGGCTCTGATCTCTAAAAGTATAACACCGTGCCACTCATATAGAGATAAAAAAGTCACAGAACAGAGAATAACATTTGTCTTCTGGGGGGTTTATAGGAACACTGTGACCAGATCTATAGGGACAACTGCAAGAACAAAGTGTTCTGGTACCATGAAGTTTCCAACAACCAACCACACCCTCTCCCCTTTTAGTATAAAAGAAGCCTGAATTCTAACCCCTGTAAGATGATTCTTTGGGACACTCGTCCACCATCTTCTCGGTCTGCTGGCTTTCCAAATAAAGTCACTATTCCTTGCCCCTACAACACATCTCTTCATTTATTGGCCTGTTGTGCAGCAAGCAGTATGAGCTTGGACTTGGTAACAATCTGACTTATTCTGTGGCTCATATATGATATGAACCAGAGATTTCTAAACATAACTGTACAATATTGAAAATATGCGCTCAGGTTCAATCTCTGGACATTCCGATATTTTTGGTCTGAGTAGACCTTTGAAATCTATATTTTTATTCTATTTCCTACAGCACATTGAAATCCTAGAGGAAAGTTTCTATTCCTACTGGTCTTTTTTTTTTTTTTTTTTGCGATACGCAGGCCTCTCACTGTTGTGGCCTCTCCCGTTGCGGAGCACAGGCTCCGGACGCGCAGGCTCAGTGGCCATGGCTCACGGGCCCAGCCGCTCTGCGGCATGTGGGATCCTCCCGGACAGGGGCACGAACCCGTGTCCCCTGCATCGGCAGGTGGACTCTCAACCACTGCGCCACCAGGGAAGCCCCCTAGTGGTCTTTTTAACCCCAGGTCTCGCATGCTTACTGAGTTAATAATGTGTTCTCAATGCAACATCTGACTCTTGCCTTCAGAAATTCAAAATTTATCAATAGAGATAGTTTAATCTAATTTTCACCCTGTTTTGCTTTAAATGAATCTTCCCAATGCCAGTGTTACGTATACCTAAGACACTCATCATCCTGCCCAGTAAGCAGAAAACTTAGGGAATGGCTAAAATAAGGCTCTCGGCTAGGAAAAAAATTGGTAGCAAAAAAAAAAAAAAAAAAAAAAAAAAAGGAAAAAAGTGCTGAATAAGTAACTTTTATTATGTCATTAATGGACAAGATGATATTAGTAGCAGCGGCATATAGAGAAAATTTTGTTTTCATGCTTCAGACTTTCAATCTGTAATTGTTTTCTTGCATTCACCTTAAATACTATAACAGATCAATCAATTCTATCCATAGATAGAAATAGAGAGAAATAAAAAGATAGAGATAGATAAAGAAACAGTAAGGAATCTTACAATTTAAAACATGTCACACAAAAAATCCAATTAGAAAAAGAAAGGGAAATCCAGATTTCTCAGTGTAAATTCTTCATTTGTTGTTTGACTTTAAATGTAATAATGTCCATTTCTGGCATGTAATTATGTGGTTCTGTTTCAGATGGTGATATAATAAATGTGGCTTCAGTACTTTTATTCATCCTCTGTTCATGAGATTCTAAGTTGGGGCATCAGCTTTGTTTAGCAACTTAAACTGAGAGGATACAAGACATTTTTTAAGAAAGCTAAGAACAGGAAAATTGTCGCGAAGTTCATTTTCTGATAGAAGATAGCAGGAAAGTTTGGAGTCCACACAATACCCACAAATGTTATGACATGGGAGTTCCAATGACTTGAAACTTCTGAAGGAGAAAAAAGTCTATTTCCCCCAATTGAAAAAGCCCAATTCTGGAATAGTTCTATTCACACCACACCAAAGCTTTCAAAGTATTTATATAACATTACCACCCATGTTTCTGAGATGCAGCCACTTAATTTTCATAAACACACACACACACAGCTTTCTGCAAGAGGATGCATTTTACAAATCATGAGTATATTCTATGCAGTCTGTTCTCCATGAGAACTAATAGTAAGGGTATATTTTACAACTGAGAGCATGTTAAAAATGAGAAAATACTGCATTCAATTCCCAAATTTAGTTAATGATCCATTTTTTCTGTGTAAATGAAACTGTGCTACACTGATGCTACGAGCCTAGGCCTAGAGAAAAAGGAAATTCCTTGGAAGTCAAGAGAACTGGGAAAGATCAGGATGATATGACTGTGCACTTAGACCAGGTGTAATTAATTTAACAAGTTATTGGGAGATCCAAAGGTCACAGCTGTTTCAATACTTCATTCAGTTCCCATGAGTCAGAAAGGTACTGCCCTGTCCCTGTTAGATTAACAAAAACTGACCAAGATAAGCAATGAAAATAAATTAAAAGAAGAAAATTTGAAGAGTTCTAAAATTAACCAAGGTAAGTCCCACATTCACACTTTTCCAGAGAAAGAGAATAAGTGTTTTGTAAGTGTGCTGAAACCTACTCTTACGGACTCCCTAAAACTGATTTCTAAATTTTCAGGAATTTTGTGAGCCAGTTGTCAACCTAACAGTAGCTTGAGTTTGGCCATAGTGGGAGTATCTTCAACAGGGAAACCAGAAAATGCTACAAGTCTGGACCTTCTGTTCCCCCAGAGAGCCTTTTTATTAAGAAACATTTGCTTTGGGACAACTGCTTCTCAATTTCAAAATGTATTCACTTTTTATGGTTCTATTTTTAGAAATTATCTGGAAAACACATGAAACTCTATGTTGGGACAGAATTTATTACCTTAAAAAGCAATACTTTAGATCAAGAAACAAGTTGCCCAGGGCTTCCCTGGTGGCACAGTGGTTGAGAATCCATCTGCCAAGGCAGGGGACGCGGGTTTGAGCCCTGGTCTGGGAAGATCCCACATGCCGCGGAGCAACTAAGCCCGTGTGCTACGGCTACTGAGCCTGTGCTCCAGAGCCCGCAAGCCACAACTACTGAGCCCACATGCCACAACTACTGAAGCCCGCATGCCTAGAGCTCGTGCTCTGCAACAAGAGAAGCCACCATAATGAGAAGCCCACGTACCACAAGGAAGAGTAGCCCTCGCTCGCCACAACTAGAGAAAGCCCGCGTGCAGCAACGAAGTCCCAATGCAGCCATAAATAAATTTATTTATTTATTAAAAAAAAAAAGTTGCCCTAGTTCTGACCTAGCCTCATCAACCAAATATCATTTTAACATATTTGCTTATCAATATTTACAAAGATACATGAAGTCTTCTCACCTTAAACCAAATAGAAATTAAATTAAAACTAAATTGCACACACACACACGCACGCACACACACACTGACATGGGCCATACTCTTCCTATCCAAATACAGTGATTATCAGCCACAAAGAAATATCATCCACAAAGAAGACAACCCTTTGGGCATCTGAAATCTACAGGCAAGATGGCAGAGCTCCTAGAGCGTAACCCACCTAAACATGTCTCCCTGAAGACACCACAAGGTACTAAATAATAATCCCTCACTTGAAATCTGACTGCCTGCTCCAATGAAAATACAGGCCTCTGTGAACCCTGAATTGGGGATAAGGGATAAAATGTCTGATTCTATTTAATATTCTTGTATATGAAGATTTCATGTGTGAATGTTTTGAGAAAAAAATATTAAAAAAATTTTTAAACCAAGACATTTTAAAGCATGAAAGTTGGTCCAAATATGGGACTAAGTGGGTCATAAATATCACAGTCTCTCTTCAATACTACAATAAATATTGAGTATATTTCTTGGGAGCCTAACAGTATGCATATAATTGTTTTTCATATTAAAAATTGACCTGGTCTCAGTTAATCTGTTTAGAGTGAGGCAATCTGTGCACCATATCGGGAGAAGAAGGCTATGGCCAATAACATAACATAAATAGAATATACATTTGCTACATGTTCTGTAGGAAAGAAAAAGCCCTTATAAAGCCTTTATAAAGCTTAAGACTCTTAAATCAAATCTTAGTAGCAACGTTAAACAAAATCTCTTTTCTAAGCAAAAGCAATGAGAATGCCAGCTGATGAGGAGCTCAAATATTCTACTGCACCTATTGCGTTAGGAAAAATGGCATATTTACAGAAATGAATAAAGGTTGAAAATTAAAATAACTGTGGATGAGTTTTCAAATTTAATTTTTAAATTTAAAATTTTAGTTTGGTCATGAATACTAAATATCCATCTCTAAAAGTCTGCTCTAATGTATACTGGTTCCCTTGCTGTCCCTAAAATACTTCAATTATCCTCCCACCTCAGGGCCTCTGCACGTGGTACTTCCTCTGTGTGGAATGGCCTTCTCCCTGATATCGGGATGGCTCACCCCTCACTTCCTTCAGGTCTTTGCTTAAACACCACCATGTGAGTGTGTCCTTCCAACATAAAAGAGCAAATGACATTCCCTTCCTCCATCCTGCATTTCTTGTCTCTTTTAGCCTTGCTCCAAAGCGCTTATCATCACCTAATAGAGAATACATAGGCTTAAAACAATTTTTGTTGTCCATTTATTGTCATGAGAGAAGGATCATTATCTGTTTTATTTACTGCTGTACCCTGAGCACCAAAAGCAATGTCCACGTGTAGTGATAGCTTAATTAATAAATCTGAAATAAATGAAAATAGCCACAGGGTCAGAAGGAACCCAAGTGTTCTCTGACAGCTTCAAACATTAATTCATTGCAAAACCACAACTAGAATTACTGGCCCCCCAAACAAAAAAGTGTTGTATTTAAACATAGTAAACACTATTTCTCCACAATCACTTTATTGAATCTTTACAATTGTATTATTCTAATATAAGGAGAAAAGGTTTTTTTATATACTATCAAAAGAAAGCTACTTAAAAGTTTACTCCATCTACTATGCAAACCATTAGGAGAATAAAGGGCTTTATGGGCCAAAACTTTACATGGGTGGAGAAATTAAATCAGAAAATCAATAGCAACTTATATATATTGAATATATGTTTCCATTAGACAAAAATTTAATTAACTTATGAGTATAAATTGAATATCAATCTATAGTTTGATTCCCAGTTACTTAAAAGGAAGATCCTCCTTTAAGCCCACAGTGATGGCTGATAATTTTGTTCTCATAGACTTTAACTTCTGAAGTGAATGATAAACATCCCTAGAAGATAAGAATAATCACTAATACCAGAGTACTTTCTATGTTTCAGGAGCTGTGCTTGCATTAATCACTATCCTATGACAATTCTGTAGGGTAAGATTTTCTTTCCGATTTTCATAGATCTTTTCATAGGATTTTTGCACTAAATTCATGTTGAAGCGATCAGAGAATCTTTCGGTTCCTCCTGACCCTATGGTTACATTAATTCACTTAAGGTGTATTAACTGAGCTGTCACTACATGCAGACATTGCTTACGTACTTAGCAGTGAATAGAACAGATAATGATAAAATTGAGTAAATAAATAAGGGAAGAAATGACAAATCTCCCTTACAGAAGAATTCAGAATAATTTATGTAGATATTCTCCTTTTGAGGGTGTGGAGTTGAAGGCTTTCCCTATTCTTGAGTGTGGGCTATGTTTACACACTTACCAACTTTCTTCCAAAGGGTAGAGTGCAGAAAAGGGAGAGAGAAGGCAGAACTTTACAGTGGAGAACCCTGGCCACACTTCCTCAGCAGGTGATCAAGGTTAACATCATCAGTGATAAGTCATGTTGATAGCCTGTGTACTTGACATGCTGTGATGAGAAAGGTACTTCACCTCTGTGGTCTTCCTCCAAAAGCACATAACCCTAGTCTAATCATGAGGGAAAACCTCAGACAAATCCAAGTTGAAGGACAGTGTACAAGAAGACCTGATAAGTCTGCCTCAAAATTGTCCAGATCCTCAAATCAAGGAAAGTCAGAAAAACTGTCACACAGAAAACTAAGGGGCATGACAACTAAATGTAATGTGCACCCCGGAACAGAAAAGGCCATTAGGGAAAAAATTAGTGGAATTCAAATAAAGTGTGGAATTAAGTTGATAATAATGTACTAATGTTGGCCCTTTCGTTGTGACAAGTGTACCCCTAGTCATGTAAAATGTTAACGATAGGGGAAACTGAGATAGGGACAGATGGGCATTCTCTGTGTTATTTTTGCAACTTTTCTGAAAATCTAAAACCATTCTAAAATTAAAAGTTTTAAAATATATATTTAACATAGTGAACCCCTCAGACAAAAATTCAAAGAACTCGGACTCCCATTCCCGAGCATATTCACCCACCCCCACCATGACAGCAACAAAAGTGATGTGAAACGGAGTCCAAGATATTCAAACTGGAACCACCACGGAGAGTGGTTTACCTTGGATGAGTGGGGATGACTCTATTGGCCAGACATAAGAGAGAGGCTGGAAAGTATAATGACCTGGATGAAAGATTTTGGTTTTTCTAATTTCAGGGCTGGAGAAAACTTCAAAATCTCAGCTGAGCACTAGAGCAACAGGGAAGCTTTCCTTTCCAGGCATGAGAAAGGCCTCATCAAGAATTTCTGTTAACTTAGGATAAAAATCAAGAAGGGGTTACTTTGGAGATGTTGGGAGTAAGGCAAAAGAAGGGAGCTCTGGGAGCAGAAAACCATTGCTGGAGAGACCTTGGGGGTCCCGGGGCAGAAATGCTTATCTGCTCAGTGGAATGTGATTCTGAGTGCTCTAAGGGAGAGATTCCTGACTGAGGGAGACTAGGACCCAAAGGGCACTGTGGGTCCCGCCGGCACCATACTGGAATTGTAGACCCGAGGTTCGTCTGTTTTGTTGCTGTGAATTAAATCTCTGAAATCCACATTAAGAACGTTTTCAAGTTAGGATATATTTTTTCCCACATGGGACAAGCCAGTGAATTTTCATCCTATCGTAATGTAGATTTACAGCCTGGGTCACTGAAATCTTGAATGTAAGGAATCAGCTGTAATTCTCAATTTAAGAGAGGCCCAAACCAGGAAATGAGGACCAGAGGAAGCAGCATCGTGAGAAGTAAATTTAATTTTTACCTTGATTATTTTGTATCTCTTGCCATATCTACACTGATCAAAGAAGAAAGGAAAAATTTTTTTGATTTGAAAATGAAACCTGTCCTTCTGAAAAAGGACCAAAAGGGAGACACGCATATTTCAGGCAAAATAAAAAGTGTGTATCTTTCTACTGGGCTCTGGTCACGTACTGCTCATACGTATAATTGTCTTCCCTGGCGTAATAATTTATTGCCTATCAGTTCACTATTTTGTAGGCCCACTTTTCTCTCTTTGGCTGCATGGGTTACTCCATTTGTGGTAATGAACTGGGTTGTGGGTAATCACACCATCAAGACCCATCTACCTTAAGCCCCAAAGCTTGAGACCCTCTCAGTATTTAGTCCTGCAAAACAGAAAAAAAGCAACGACCTGCAGAAATAGAGACCTGAGAACTTCTGGAGATATTAACCTTAAGCTTAACAGGGAGTCATTAATAAATAACATGCAGTATAATTATCAATATGAACCACATTTAGTCATTAATACCTTGCCAACAAAAGAGAAACGAAATACTGAGTGGAATTAGACAGAGGTTATATTCCGTTCCCCTTGAAGACCCTGCTTTGAAGGGGAAATCACAAACTGTTGAAAATTATAGAAGAGCCATTTCCCCAAAGCTCACAGAGTGAGTCGCTTAGCAAATAGGATTCTTAGCACGCATCCATCTGTGCTCTTACAAGCTTTACCTATGCTTCATTCTAAACGTCCAACTCCGCCCATTTAATTACAACGTTTCACCTTTCATGGAAGTATCCAAAGGTTTTGGCAGAAGTGTGTCATTAATAAAAATGAGTGGGAAAAGTAGTTAAATATAGCCTCTTTCATATGTCATTCTTATCATCTGGGATTCTTAGGCTAGAATTTGTTGGTTGTAACCTCTAGTTTCTGCTGATGAATCCCATTTTTTGATGACCTGTCCTTTATTGAGTAAGGGAAGGGAACTAGTAATTACCGGGCAATCACCATGGTGGATGGATTATCCCACTGGCTATCTCATGGAACTCTCTAAACAAGTCTATGAGATCAGGCTTGTTAACATCAACGAATAGACCAGAAATTTCAGGCTCAGAGAGGCCAAGCCACTGACCCAAGTCTCAAAGTAATAGATTGAGAATGCACTTACTGATCTTTCCAGCCCCTAAGCCTGTCCTTTTCCAATTCTGGGAGCTAAATGTATCTAGAAATAGAATATGAAGGTCTTCTTGATGCCTTGTAAGTGACCATAGTAAAGTAAAGTAAAGTAAAGTTGTAGTTATTTATATGACATTTGATCAATGCCCCATAATAGTTAGCAGTTTGTCAATGGTTGAGAGAACAAAGGATAATTGCACTTCCCAAGTGCAAGTCACTGATTCAGAAGGGAATCCAGTCATTGCCAGCACTGCTGGCCAGTTGAGTCTGTGATAAAAGGAGAGAAGCAAGCTCTCACCATCACTCATAAACCCTTTTCACCAACCCATCCCCACTGCACCAGCCACGGAACAATGCCTGGATGTTGGAGGGAAGGGTTACAATTTCCTTCCATAATTGTTACCTAACACAGCAAGTCTAACCCTCATCATGATGTTCAAGTTAAGCTAGAATGAGAGCAGACGCACCTCAGGATATGTTATGGGATATCAAAATGTAATATGGTGTTTTTTTTTCACTGTCTTCTGCTAGGAGGGCAAACACTTAGCAGGATCTGAGATTTCCTTTTTTTTTTTTTAAGGAATGGAATATTAGTTTAGTCACGATCCCATACCTGTACCATCTATGGTCTCAGTGACCCCAATCTGACTTTCTCCAGCAGGGCATCTTCTGGAGTGCTCTGAACACAGTAAGTATTCCATGCTTTCTAAATTGAATAAATGTGTATTTGGATCTCAGATTCCATTCAAACTACTCATCAGATTCTGTTCACATTGCTTCAATCTTAGTCAAATTTTACTGTAAACACATTTTTAAGACAATTGGGATAATAATAAAAAATAACAATAGTAAAACAAATACTCCATCTTAAACAAGTTTTAATGCCTAACACTAGAAAAAGGACTCAATGCTTATTATAGTCAATGATTTCTCTCTACCTGATGAGAACAATACAAGGAAGCTTTAGATTTTAAGAATTCCTTAGCCTCAAGGATCACATAGGTAGTTAGACTCGCCTACTATGATCAGAAGAAAAATGAAAGAGAAACAAAATTATCATAGGAAATAAGAACTTGGCATAAACTTGTCAAAAACAAGTCATCTATTCAAATAGAATTAAATCCGGATCCCCTAGATATACTATCTCTCATAAGAATAGCTCCAAAAGAACACATCCACCCAATTTCAGGAAATGTCCTTCCTGCTCTGTGGTACTTGTTTGAACTCTAGCCATCTTTCAAATCTCATTCCATTTCCTTCCCGAAGCCATTAGCTCTTATTCTGTCCCTTTCTCCATTTCCTAAATGCCATGAAAGTAGGGTTGTGCCTCACAAATTAACATACAGGACACGCTTCTATGACACTGTAAGGTGGTACACACATTTTCATGTGTAACTCTCATCTCTGACACAAGAAACAGCCACCGGAATGCAGAAACTGCTCCTACATTCCTTCCCTGTAGCTAGCAGTGAGCTAGGCACAAATTATACTCAATAAATGCTCATGGACTGACTTCTGGGTGAATACCAAATGATCTGCTGGTTTGCTGTGTAATGCTGTGTTTTGGCATGTATTCATCTCTTATTGTTTTTTTGGAAGTTCTTTATCTCCTCTTGATTTATTTTCTGAACTATGACATGCAAATGTTTTTTTCCTTCCTCTCATCAATCTAAATGCTACACCTCATTGAAATCTATCCTTAAGCCCTGCCTCTTCCAGGAATTCCCTCTGATGCCCCTGTGTGTAGCCATCTTTCCTTTATCAGATGTACTTTAAATAATGCTATCAAGTTGGTAAACCCCTACTACTTCACACTAGTCTCCAGTGTTTTCCATTGTCCATATTACTTCCCCAAGTAGATAATAAACTCCCTCAGCTCAGGGGATGTGCCTTCTACTTTCTTTGAATCACCCACAAAAATCATCCATGAAATCTAAAGAAATGTGGATTGATTGGGTTTCTGATTCTGTCACATTTTGTGGTCTCTTCTAGCCTCAGTTAGCTGACCCATCATATACTTTTTTTCCCCAAAGTGTGATTGCTTTTTACTTTACAACTTAGCCATAAAGGGATTTTATTAATAGCTCAAACAACCTAATATGTGTGAGACATTCCTCCTGGATTTCCAATATGGTGTTTTTAAGAAGGTCCCAATTCCTGGAGATTTTAAGGTATTTTTAAAATTTCTCCCTTCAGTTTTTTCTACTATTTGGCCACAGTTTCCTTTTCTAAAATCAAGTAACCAAATAACGGACTTTTTTCCCCATTATAGCCAGAATATTTAAATAAATTTCATTATGTTATGATAATTGCAATAAAGGCAAAATAATTACAAAATCACCATGAATTACTGCAACCTCTCCCTTTTGTTCTTTGTACACACTCACTGTATTTGTCTTTGTGGGTTCTGAAAGTCTGTCTAGAGAAGTAGCCCTCTTATCAAATCACGGAATGACTGACAGAACCACTATATTTTTAAAAAGTCACATTTTCTCCCATTTCACAAATCTGTAGGTATATGATTACACGGAATACGTTTTTATCGTTAAATTAACAGTGTGCTTACAGAGAAAAGCATAAGGTTTTGAGCTTCCTAAAAATTGTTAAAATTGAGGTAATAACTAGAAGTTTTGCTTCTTTGTTTATCGTAGTCTCTAAAAGAAATACATTAATCCAACATATTTGATATTCACGTATAAAGCAAAGGAAGAAAAAATAGTGTGAAAAATAGTGTGTAAATGTTAGTGGATATGAATTTTACTGGGATTGATGTACACTTTTACAATCATCTGCAGAGAAACAGCACTATTTAATATTTTAAGATTTTCAATAAGGAATCTGAAAAACACACACACATATATGAAATTGTCAGTTGCTTAAGTTAACAGATAAAAGTTCAATTGTATAGATTAAGACCTGATGATAAACAAGCACCTCTTCTAGTTGCTTTATTGGTTAAAACAATACATTCTTTTACTATCAATACCAGAGATTTATAGATTTCTGAGCTTCTCTCCATTGTAATGGTTCTTGCTCTGTAAATAATATATGCTTTCTTCAAAGTAACTGTAACACTAAAAGAGAAAAGTGTGAAGTTATTAAAAAAAAAAAGACATACAGAGGGGATAGAGAATATTGAAGACAGAAGATTATATTGAGAAGAATAAATATTGAAAATAATTAACTATATGCTTCATAATTAACTATATGAAATAGACCCAAAGGCTTGAGTCCTTTCTTTTATTTTTCTGAGCATGGAGTCATGTATATATAGACTGTTGTAATAGGTAAACATGTCTGCCTGCTTCTCAGTTGCTAGCCCAGTCCCCTTCTTTTCCCAATTGCCTCTTCTTCTCTTCAGTGTCAACTCTCTTAAGCCCCTTCCTCAACTTCTTATCTCTTAGTTTCTAAATTTACAATTAATTTGATGAGAATAATAAATTACTTCATGACCATTAAAGCAACTGAAAGAGGCAAACGTCCTTAGAATTTGATTTAAATAATTAATGTTCAACTCTCCTGACGCTAAGCAATGAAAAATTCTGGGCATAACAACATGCTGTCTGCATCCTGAGAGTGTCTCTCTGTAAGGCACAGAAAGGGTTGCTGCTTATTTGCTCTCTTTGAATCCTTCTCTACTGGCACTGCTCAGTGTGCATCACAGGCCTATGGTATCTTATGTTTCCACAGCGCGGAGGTGAGATGGAAAAGTAATACTGCCACAAAGCTCTATGAACAATCTAAAGAGGGACTCTCATTTCCATGTCTGTTGACCTTATATGTGCTGTTTTTTATGTCTCAAATTCCTTCCCTTCAGGCTTCCCTGGTGGCGCAGTGGTTAAGAATCCACCTGCCAATGCAGGGGACATGGGTTTGATTCCTGGTCCGGGAAGATCCCACGTGCCGTGGAGCTACTAAGCCCGCGTGCCACAACTACTGAGCCTGCGCTGTAGAGCCCGCGAGCCACAACTACTGAGCCTGTGTGCTACAACTACTGAGCCCGCGTGCCTAGAGCCTGTGCTCCGCAACGAGAGAAGCCACCGCAATGAGAAGCCCGTGCACCGCAACGAAGAGTAGCCCCCGTTCGCCGCAACTAGAGAAAGCCTGCACAGAGTAACAAAGCCAACACAGCCTAAAATAAATAAATATTAAAAAAAAAATTCCTTCCCTTTGTCAGTCTTCCTTCCCTTCTTCCTATTCCTCCATCAGGACTCAACGGAGGCACCCCCTTTCTTGTTTCTCTGCCTCTGTGCTCCCCTGCATTCATCTTCTGTGGTGCTCACTACTACTCTGTAATTGCCTGTCTACTTGTCTACCTTTCAAACCATTCTGCCAGCCATACTGAGAGTCCCCTTTAAGTGGGTACTCGGTCTTTCAGCACTGTGTCGCTCCTAGATATCCACCATGGTGCCTGAATTACAAATGTGAATGAATAGATAAATGTCTGTATTCATGAACAGCTCCCTTCTTCTCACAGGATAGTCTGGGCTTGTAGCCTGGTTCCAGACTTGCCATCTTCCTCCCTTTCCTCTTTATCTCCTGTAAACTCCCTCAAGTTGTCTGGGCACTCAAATGGTCCAGTCATCCAGGACTTATCCTTTCTCACACAGGCTGTGTCTTTCTTTTTTTTTTTAATTTAAAAAAAAATTTATCTTATTTATTTATTTTTGGCTGCGTTGGGTCTTCGTTGCTGTGTGCCAGCTTTCTCTAGTTGTGGTGAGCAGGGGCTACTCTTCATCGTGGTGTGCGGGCTTCTCATTGCGGTGGCTTCTTTTGTTGCGGAGCACGGGCTCTAGGCGTGTGGGCTTCAGTAGTTGTGCCGCGTGGGCTCAGTAGTTGCGACTCGCGGGCTCTAGAGAGCAGGCTCAGTAGTTGTGGTGCACGGGCTTAGTTGCTCTGCAGCACGTGGGATCTTCCCGGATCAGGGCTAGAACCCATGTCTCCTGCATTGGCAGGCGGATTCCTAACCACTGCGCCACCAGGGAAGCCCAGGCTGTGTCTTTCTAATTAAAATACTTTCTGTACTGGATGCAGGGAAAATCAAGACTGGGTTCAAATGTTGCTGCCTCCTTGTTCCCTGAGCACTTTGTTTATAACACTAATATAGCATGAATTACATTGTCCCATAGCTAGTAATATATCTGTCCATCTTTCCCATCGCCCTGAACTCTTCAGGGAGAAAGAGCTGTTCGGTTTTGTCTTTTTACCTTCAGAGAGTTTAAGTGATTTGCTCAAGTCCACAAAGCTGGCAAAAAAAAGCAAAGGCAAACCCAGATATTCTGCCTGTAAGTCCGGTACTCTAAAAATATTTTTCTGAACTTCCCTTTCTTTCACACCTGCCCAGGGACTTTATTACTTTTAACAATATTAACAATAATACCAAATGTGTGTGTGCACACACATGGACACACACAATACACATGTTTTTCTTTGACTGTTCTTATAAATTATGACACAAATAACCCTGGAAACCAAAATAAATGTAGATAGTAAATATAGAGGCCCTGTTGGGAAGAATTCTAAATAGAAAGCCAGACACCAGCTTTACTCCTAAAGCTATGCAAAGTTCTGTTGGTAGTATTTGCCATTATTACGTAACTTCCTTTACTGAAGTTTCCCTCCAAACCCTTAACGTTCTGATGCACAAGATGAAGACTGATGACAGCTGTCTAATTGTTTCATAAGGGAAAAAAAAAAACTTTTGAAATTTCCCTATATGAAAGCCAGTTTTTGAGGAGAAACTGTCAGTTAAGCTATAATGGAGCCCACCTACAACCAGCCAATATCTGGCGTATTTTCTGGACAGCAGACCTCTTGCTGATAGAGCTCAAATACTCAACAGAGTGCTCTGGGGCGGGATGAGGGAGAGAGGACTTTTTAGATAGGCCAAGGCAGCTTGAAATAAGTACAGTCTGAGAGCAGGTCTTGGAATCTTGAGGCTTTCTGAACTGTAATCCTAGCTCAGACACTGATCCCTCCTGCAACCTGGGATAAATGACTCAACCTTCTTCCCTGGGTTTCCAGATCCTCTAAATAGGGAGAATAATCCTGACCACAGTAGGCTAGCATATGAATTAAACATCTGAGAGGTCTGATCTTAAGGAAAGGCAGAATGAAGTATCACATTCCTTACAGATAGTAGTGACCCTTTCAACTTAAGCTACCCGGGACAATTTCTGTTAACGGGGTAAGAGATGGCTGATTCAGGTATTCAGGTATCCTGGAAGTGTTGTTTAGGCCTAAAAGGAAGTCAAAAAAGACATAAATGAAAGAAACATGAGGCTGAAAACTGAAAACAAAAATAAAAACAAAATAATGTCTACTTCACCCAGAATCACCATATTTTTCTATCTGTGACAAGATAGTGTTTCAGTTTGAAGATAGTTGACATTTCTGAGCATTGCTCCTACTACCTACACTTATCAGCATATTTTGTTATTTACTTCAATAGCTTACAGATATACTTAGTTGGAGAAGAACTCAAATTATAATCACCAACAGTTCAAGGATACAACTTTTTGATACCAGGAGAGTCTATCAAAAGTGCCATTGTGGATTATACAGAACATTAAGATTCTCTAATCTTGCAATAAAATTAAAGTATGTAGAATTGAGTCACTTATAAAATAGGTGAGGGGATGTGTTTTAGAACGTCATACAGAGTTCCAAATTCACTCAATTCCAGATTAATTTTCCCATAGGAATAAATGCAAAAGAGGGGAAATGCATTCTTGGAAAGATGAACTGTAAAGACACTCTAATGCATATTTACTTTTATTCTTTTCTGAGCATTAGTTCTCTTATCTCAGAGTCTGCTTTCCTATATTAACAACAAAACAAAACATGGTGGTGATTTGTCCGTTGAATCAGTTATCTATTGCTGCATAACCAATTACCCCAAAACTTGGGGCTTAAAACAACAATATTTATTAGCTCACTTTACTAGGAACCTGGACATGGCTTAGTAGGGTTCTCAAGCTTAGGGCCTTTCACCATCAAGATGCAATCAAGCTGCAATCATCTCAAGGCTTAAATGAGGAAGGATCTGCAACCACACTTACTTGGTTGTTGGCAGGATCTAGTTCCGCATGGGCTGTTGCACTGAGGCTATCAGTTCCTCACTAGCTGTTGGCCAGAGGCCGTTCTCCATTCCTTACCATACGGGCCTCTGCGAATGGCAGCTCGTAACGTGGCAGCTCACTTCACCAAACAAGCAGGCAAGAAGAGTTAGAGAGAAAGTGAGAGAGAGAGAGAGAAAGGGAGATAAAGACAGCAAGACGGAAGTCAGTCTTTCGTAACTTAATTTCAGAAGTGACATCTCTTTTGCCATATTCTATGAATTAGAAGTGAGTTGCTAGGTCCAGCCCACATTCAATGGGGGGCAATTATACAAGGCTATGAATACCAGGAGGTGGGGATCAGTGGGGGCCATATGAGAAGGCTACCTGCTACAGACTTCTGTATAGCTTATATTACATCTACTGTCCTTTCCAACAGTATTTATACTCAAGAGTGTTTTTCAGAGTTAGCATAAGCTTTACTACTTAGGATATACTTGTATGACATTGTTACAAGTTGTAAAAGAGCTCTCAAAGTACCATAGTGAATGTTAAAATAACATCACAAAAGTCCCCCAAATCACTCAGGGAAGTACAGGAGCACAGACATATCACCAACAGTGTGTATCCCAGGAGACCAACAAGGACGGCAGGGGTCTATGCAGGGTATAAGGTGGCATTACCCTGTGACGATAGCATCAGCTCAGTTTATTGAATTCATTCAAATGTGTTTTCCAATACAATACCGGCTTGCAAATAATGCAATTCTTGAATATTTGGGGGAAGAACGCTTAGATTTTCATTAGTTCATATTCATAAGTGAGATTTTATTAACATGCCGTGTCACACTGTTCCAAATTTGTATAAAATATGACCACACTCTATGTCTCCGTATGTGAATATGTTTGTAAAAATAAGGCCTATATTCCATAAATGTTTGTATGTGGAATGTTTCTGAAATCTGATCAGTTATTTCATTAAGATCATGGTGTTAATTCAAAGTCATATTCTTGATAGTCGTGTAAGCTACCTAGTTTTGCAAAAGAAAAAATATATTGTTCCTGAGAGTGTTATCCTATTTATGTGTTGTTATGTATATATATATATATTTGTATAACATATGTAATTGTGAGTGTGTACAGATTAGAATGTGGACAGATTGGAGGAAAAATGTATTACTGCTCTTACGAAAACAACCCAAGGTATATTACCTACAAAGAGAGGGTCAATGTCATGATTTATACATGTCGTCTCAACAGTAATCATTTGCTTGGAAAGATAATACTTAATTAAGAACACCTATTCAACTTCCACTCTGATATTGTTGAATACATATTTAATGAGAAATGCCACTTTTAATATGTTTACTAAAAGAGTTCTGTTACAGTTGCAGAAGACACTTTTGCTCACCAGCCACTCCTTTTGTACAAATTTCTTCCTTTTTTCTGAAATGCTTTACATTTGTTATTTTCAAGCATATGGTTATTTAGCTTATCCCTAATTTAGTGGTCTGAGATAAGATATATTACAAAAGACGTACTTCCATTTCTACATCATCAAAGAGAACAGATGGAGAAAAATAGGATTTTTTTTCCCTCAAACTTGCTATCTATGATGAATTAGTTGCTGACTTTGTGGGGAAAAATTCCCTTCCACAAGGGTTTCAAAGCATCATTCATGAATGTAAGATGCAGAAGTTCACTGTGAGTCAATGGTTTGAGCTGTGAAAACGCAATGCAACTTAGATTGTGTTAACAGAGGAACAGCAACTATAAAAAAAGGAAAAAAAATAAATTAACCATTCCTCTCTTCTGTTCACTTATCAGACCGTATCTAAAATAAAGTGTTGACAGCAACAAATTAATGAAAAATGACCAAAACCTCAACAGAAAAAAAATGAGCAAAGGATGTAAACAGTAGGAAAAATAAAAGTTCTTAAACATTTGAAACGATTCTCAAACTCATTTATATTCAGACAAACAGAATGAAAGTATTTTTTATTCATCAGATTTGCAAAGATCAAAAAGTTTAAAAGTTTGTGGGTGAGAGCAGAGGGATGCAGGTAACTCACACACAATGGAACTGGTTAGATTGCTACAGAAGGCAATTTTGCAATA
Organism: Aethalodelphis obliquidens; assembly: GCF_003676395.1. Taxonomy (NCBI): domain Eukaryota; kingdom Metazoa; phylum Chordata; class Mammalia; order Artiodactyla; family Delphinidae; genus Aethalodelphis; species Aethalodelphis obliquidens. The sequence continues at coordinate 70,491,948 of NW_020837950.1, forward strand.
TTGTCAAAACATAAAATGCATATACCTTTTGACTTCTAGGAATTCTCCCACATATACATAGAACATGTGCAAAGATGTTCATTGCGGTATTAGTTATAACAATGTTAGAAAGCAATGTAGATGTCCAACAATAAGAGAATGGTTAAACAGACCATATGCAGCTGGTTAAAAAGAACTATATGCTCTATATGTCCAGAATTGGAACTACATGGTATACAGTCACCCCTCCTATCAGCGGGGAATTGGTTCCAGGATCTCACATCCCCCGGGATACCAAAATCGGCAATGCTCAAGTCCCTTATATAAAATGGTGTCTGGGAAACCTGGGGATCCAAAGAGCTGACTGCAATGTGAAGATAAAGCATGATGCTTTTAGTGGTATACTTAAAAGGCTACCATTTATGCACAAAACAATAATATATTCAAATACATATTCTTGTCTATCTCTGGAAGAATATCTAGTAAAAGTGGTAGTCTTAGGAAAGAAGGAAGGGTAGGAGAGAACCCTTTCACTGTTTACATTTTTAATATTGTATCAAGTTTCTGTATTTCATTTTCACCTAAACACATTAATTATATGTATAAGGCAACATTTACTATTTAATATGCACAAGTAATCTCATCATAAATTGTCCCTTTCCAATGTCCGGAGCCAGTTTTAATAACTGCACTTGTGAGTTTATACCTCCAAAACCTATAGATCTGAAATTCTGAGTAGTCTTTGAAAACTTGAAGCAATGAATGAATTGCTGATTGGATGAGCCATTTATACCCTTTAATTAGAAGATAACTATTAAAAGAAATTGTTGACTTTTTTATTGTAAGCATAACCTTTCTTCCAACCTGCCTTTCCAAACTTTATTCCATATTGAAGGGGCAAAAAAGAGAGCTAGATAGAGACTTAAAGCCATTTCTTTTATAAGGTGGGCATTGATATAAAATCAAGAACACAGTATATATATCACATGAATAATAGTTGAAAAACAATCTAAATATTCAGATCATGACCTCCTTTCACTCATTTAAAAATGGTTATATGTCAACACCAGAGCCTTAAAAGAAATTATTTTTGTTCCTGAAAGAGACACTATTAAACTTAACCTTCTCATATGCCTCGTAAGTTAATAAAAATAGTTTTCAGTAGCGTCATCTTCTTCATGCTATCTTGATTTGTAAAATCCCTTTTCTAGCTGCTGATAAAAATATCAATTGTCATTTCAAATTAGTTTGATATGTATCTATTTTTTTTAAATTAAAATAAAGTGTTTCGTCTTGGCATAAAATTCCAGGAGGGATAATGATACATCAGAATGACTGTGGTCAAAGGCCATAGGATAATAGTGGTATAAAAGGTAATTGGGGCTTCCCTGGTGGCGCAGTGGTTGAGAGTCCGCCTGCCGATGCAGGGGACATGGGTTCGTGCCCCGGTCCGGGAAGATCCCACATGCCGCGGAGCGGCTGGGCCCGTGAGCCATGGCCGCTGAGCCTGCGCGTCCGGAGCCTGTGCTCCACAACGGGGGAGGCCACAACAGTGAGCGGCCCGCGTACAGCAAAAAAAAAAAAAAAAAGTAATTGGAGAATTCATGGATGCTGTATTAGTCTGGGAGGGCTGCTGTAACAAGGTGCCTGTCACAAACTGGGGGGCTTAAACAAAAGAAATGTATTCTCACAGCTCTGGAGGCTGGATATCCTGAATCAAGGAATTGGCAGGCTTGGCTCCTTCTGTGGACCGTGAGAAAAAGGTCTGTTCCGTGCCCCTCTTCCTCCTGTACTTTCACATCACCTTCTCTCTATGCATGTTCCTGTGTCCAAATTCCTCTTTTTATAAGGCCAGCAGCTATATATTATTGGGGTCCACATTAATGACCTCACTTTAACTTGATTACTTCTATAAACACTCTGTCACCAGATACGGTCACATTTTGAGGACCTAGGGCTTAGGACTCCAACACATAAATTTGGGGAGGATGCAATTCAACCCATAACAACTTTCTATGTTTAGTTAAAAAAAAAAAAGTATTTGAAGGTATATAATAAGTATTTTGAAATTTCTGAAGGACTGGGGTGAAAAAGAGGGACGACATTTTTCTGGGCTGCTCTAAAAAACCAAAAACTAAAATGAATCTATGAAGTTAGGGAAATAAAATATTCAATTATATATAAGGCAATACATTCTTTGAGAGGTTGTATAAGTGCCTATACGAAAGGCTTTGTATCTTGCAGACAAGAATGTGAAGAACGTAACGGCTAGCTACAGACCCTGGACTTGCTTTTTAATTTCTCTCTGCCTTGACTATTACCCTTTAGTAAAATGGAGGTAATAACACCTACTTCCTACGGTTTCTCTGAAAACTAAATGAGATGATATATATTCAACATCCAGCACAGATTAGAACCTCAGGTAAGGGAGTTATTAATATCATTATTATTACTATTTGGTATTTTCTAATAATTGTAACGTATTGAGATAGTTCTGAAGAATTAAAATTGTGGGTAGAGGGCCACTTTGTACGGATAATATTACAGGAACTCTTACACTGCTTGCAAGTTGGATTGAGGATTTTAAAGGTCACTTGTAAATTAGTATTTTATAGTTCTAGAAGGCAAATGGTAAGTTGAAAATAGATTCAGCAGCCTTGGTTATACATCTTCCCCCGTGAACACAAACTACAGTTGTTATTGTTTACTCTGGTTGTATCACTCCTCCGCTACTTAATTTCATAACTTGTAGCACTATTTTCCCCTGTCATGTGTTTGATTAATGTTGAAAAGTATCTGTACAAACACCAACATCAATTTTAATGTAATCTTCAATGTCAAATATTATCACAAAAAACAGCACTGAATATTCTACTGACGTAGCAGCTCCTTGGAACTGAATTGCCTCTAAATGCAAGTCCATTGTGGGTTTATTAAGAATAAGTACAAGTTAACCTTGTCCTCATATCATATACAGAGACTACATCATCCATTCATTTATTGATTCCTAAGTCACCTAAATACACTTTGGTACCCTGTTATGTGCCCAGAGACTGTCCTGGCTTGAGGGATACAAAAATAACAAAAAAAGGTATTCCCGTCTTCAGAGAGTTTTCAGCTTACTGGTCAAAACATCTAAGGAGACATACAATTTCTGAAGTATTAGTACTGTGGTAGGTGAAGCATAGATTATCGAGGGGGTAGTTGGGATGGGCACCTAACCGCAATTCTGATGGTTAGGAAGGACTTGGCGATGGAAATGTTTCTAGGCTTAGACCCACAGGGTTAGTAGGAGTTCACAACTGAAAAGGAGGGAAAAAGAGGATGCTAGAAAAGAAAAAAGTATGTGTGAATGCTCAGGGTCAAGAAAGGTCATGTAAGGGAACGATGGGATGAACTGGGAGATTGGGATTGACATATATACACTATTATGCGTAAAACAGATAGCTAGTGGGAACCTGTTGTATAGCACAGGGAGTTCAGCTGGGTGCTCTGTGGTGACCTAGATGGGTGGGATGGTGGGGGGAGGGAGGTCCAAGAGGGAGGGGATATAGGTATACCTATAGCTGATTCACTTCATTGTACAGCAGAAACTAACACAACATTGTAAAGCAATTATACTCCAATTAAAAAAAAAAAGGTCACGTATTTCTATGAAAATATTGAAAACTGAAGATTGGGAATTTACAGAAACTCTTTGCTACCTGGATACTCTGTTTCTTACCTCACAACCACAAACTTTGCAGTAAACACATGACTGAAGACAAAGGGACAGAGTCACCTGGGCCAGTGTCAGATCACCGAGGTGCTTCTTACATGCAGACTCCTGGGCTCCACTGCAAACCTACCATGTTACAAGTGAGAGCGGAGATGGGGCGGTGTTGAGAATCTGCATTTTTAACAAGTTATTCAGGGGATCCTTATGGACCCTAAAGTTTGGGAATCACTGTTACCTATCTTCTTCCAGTCCTAAGAGGAAAAGACCCACAACCTCCCAAGGATCACATATTACTTCCAGAAGCCTTCAGAACAGACCAGGAATGGTAAAAATGACACTACTCATCCCCATTATTCATTTTCACTCCCCTTCCTAATATGTCAATCTTTTGCCACGTGACTTGCGGTGGGAAAGATGTACTCCACAGTCACCTCATTTACATCTCACTTGACCATGTAACTTACTGTGGCCAACGCAGTATAAATAAAAGTAATAGGTGCAACACGTGGGAAGATGCTTCAAGTGCCACTGCATGGCTCCCCCATGACAAGACTGAAATAAGGTCTTTTCTTTATTAGTCTGGATCCCCAAATGAAGAAGGTATGGGATACAGAGCCACAACTCTTCAGGGGCTCACATAGTGATGACCAGAAAAAACAGACTCAGGTATTTCTCCAGCAAGGACGGGTTTATTTGGGATCAGCAGAGAATTGAAATTCGGGGTCTACAACCATGGTGAGCCACATGCAAATCCGCCCCATAGGAAGGGAAGGAGAACCCTTCTGTAGAGGGGAAAAGCGAGTTGGGAGGGCAATAGTGAACAAAGAGTCCGTGGCTTTTCATTGGCTGAGTCCTTACCAAGAAAGAAGGGGAGTCTTTCTTCTTCCTGTTGGGCTCTGCTATCATCTCAGGGCATGAGAGCTCCCCCTTCTGGGCTCCCAACTCTATTAAATTGAGGTTTCCATTGATTAATTTTTTTATAATGGACAGAGTGAGAAATAAAGTGTTATTTTTGTAAACCACTGACATCTTGAACTTATATTTTATTAAGGTAAAACATAGAGAAAGATTTCAGATCCAAAGAGATGAAAAAAAAATTTAATGTCTTTCCCTAAGACAAAATATGGTAAGTATGGCCACAAAAACACAAAAAGGAATTTGCAGTGCCCCTAAAGTGGTGTAGTAAGTGCACCAGGCAATACCCAACAACAGGCCAGACCCTACGTGTACGCAGTTACCTGATGGTCTCACCCCACCACGGCTCCCCAGACTATACTGTCTCAAGAACAACAATGAGACCTCGAATCTGTCTTCAGAACACTGCAAGGAGGGCTTATCTGCCCTGCTGCTCTCTTACACACTTACACACACACACACGTGCACACACACACTCACACACACACACAGTTTGGGCAAGAAAGAATACCACTGGGCAAATAGCCTTCAAATACACAATCTATCTAATTTCTTCATGGCTTTTCCTGTTTGCTTTTCCAAAGTCACCTTCTCATCTTCCATGGTAACAGGACAAGACAAAATGGTTCTGTTTTAATATTCAAGGGCCGTCACTCGCAGACAATGCAGTGCTGTTCAGTGAAAGGCACCATTCAGCATACAAAAAATGTCTTGAATTCTTCCTTTCTCATCACTTGGGAATTAAAGGTTCCCTGAACAATACCTCGCCAGACTCCTGATTTCATCCTCCTGACGATATAGGTTACAAACACAAATCAGCATGAAAAATAACATGGATGGCTAAACCATCTGCTACCTACTCATGTCTTTCTATAAATCGACAAAACGGCAAGATTCTGAAATGGATGTGTAACATTAGCTTGGTGAATACCATCTGGATCTGGAGTCCTATACGTGGAAAGAAATTCCCAGAAGCCACCTTTTTCTAACTTCCGGTCTTCTAAAGTAAATAGACACATATGCAGACTTTTAAAAAGAAGGATTCTAAAAGATGCTGGAAACAAGTTGAATTAATATGCTGAAAATATATATGCAGGTATACTCTGTACCTAGGTGACAAATAAGTCACACGGAATTTTATTAAAGCAGTGATCACATGCCATTTGCACCTCACGATTACGCTGGCATCCTTAGACAGTGTCACGGCAAATGTCTCTGATGATAAAAAGCCACTAATTCCTGCAGGTGCACTTGGTCATATACTTTGGCACTAATGCGCTTTAAAATGGTATGTGGCTACTTTCAAAGCCCCGATATTTATCAAATATGATTTTTCAAATGTGCTTAAAGTTGCTAACATAAGCTGGAGCCCCTAGCTGCCGATACTTGCTTCAAATGTAAAGAAGAGGGGCTTCCGTAGGAATATCGCTGTTCAGAAGTCACAAGGTCCTTTACTCCATGACCCAAGCCAGTTGAGTCAGAGGTAAGGATAACTGAAGTCCCTCTTGTCGCCTGTCTTAGAAGGCCATGATTCTGCTGGACTGTTTATAATTAAGCCTTACCAAGGTCCCAGTGTAGTCCAGGGGTTTCTGAGGCTGTGAGTCAAAATTGGGAGCACACGTGTGTCCTAAACTCCACCAAGACTAACTCCATGGGGACAATTCCTGGCCCAAGATAACCACTGGAAACCTGATGAATTATTTATAGATTCTTTCCCCTTCCTTTGCTAACTGCAAGAATCCAAGATATTCCAAAAGGTCTAGGAGCCATTCGCTTGGTCCTGTACTTCCTGGAATACCTCAGATGGCCCCAGCATTGTTTTTTTAACCCCAGGGAACCGCCAGATTTCTAGAAATGACAGGAAAGAATACACACACATTGATTATGGGCTGGACTATGTGCCCATTAGATCAGAGTTAGAGTCAAGCAAACACTCAGATAAATCCAGCCTCCTCAAAGTTTCAGGGTACAAAAAGTCAGGCTTCATTCATCGACTGGCAGTCACTATGACAGGCACCCCCGTCTCACCAAAGGTATCATCACTCCCATAGCGACAAGGATGCCCTCCATCTCCCAGGGATTCTTTTACTTCTCTTACACATTCTCCTCACCTAAGTTTCTTTCCTATCCCCCCTCCAAGATATATGGCCATAATAAGAATGCCATCTATACCGGTTAGGGCATTTGTTCATTAAAAAGCCATCTCTCAGCTAAATGAAGACCCAAAGATCATTAGAGGTGACAGAGCATAGAATTTTTACAATGACTACCTCCCATAAGGGCTCAAATATCACCTTAGCCATTTATGACTCTCTTGGTGTGTATTTTATACACCATTTATTTAAATCAGCTTTGAGAGAAGGTCATTCAGGTATCTGGATGTGGGTTAACTTCTAAAATGAACCATGGTTTCTTCTTCTTATTGTTCACTTAGTAAGGACAGTATAGTAGGTGGCCGAAGGCTATGACCTCACTTGAGAAAGTGCAAAAACAGCACTTTTCCTTTGTTCACATTAGCATGAATATTTTAATATTTAAGTCTCTAACCCTTTAGGAGTGAAAGGTAATTTGGTGCATATAGTATATCTGTAGCTCATCCTTCTGACTCTCAAGAATAATACTCTAGCTCAGGTGGAGAAGAGCTGCAGCAAAAGGACGTTAGCGTCTGCAGCAGTGTTCTGTTTAAACGACTTGGATTTATAAGGCAATCTTATCAGGCTTGTTTTAGAATAAATGGCAGCTTTATGTTGAAGAACAAGAGGAAGTAGTGAAGGATGCCGCGATGCATCATAACCCTGCAGGATTTTTACAAGCTGAGATAAATACTGAGATAATGAGAACAGATTTACTTGTCAGAGGCTCTGATGTCAAAACCAGAGTTGTCTACGATTTTCAAAAAGAATGCTTTTTAATACATTCACAACACAATAGCCCGCAACAGCAAATGATGACTATATATGTAAATTAATATCAAAAAGAAGCATCTTCCTCTGATTGTCAGGAATGCCTGTGGGTAACACGAGAGTTACTTTAAACACTGTGGTATTTTTGAATGTTAACTTTTGCAAGCCCATCTCAAGTTTGCTCTCATTTTTCTGGAAATAACTGAAGGGTCATACACAGAAAGACAAAAAACAATTCATCTGAGACTCTGAGTAGATTTTTATGAAACCATCCACAAGCAGGAAACTTAGTATCACAAGGCACCAGATTAAGCTCCATCATAAAAACATCTTTGAGGAGAACTGAGAAGAATTAAATGGTTAAGATTCAGAATATAAAGAGGTTATTGTGGGATGCCCCAAGAGTGTACTTCAAAACTGTTAATGTTCAATGAATTTATTAACCTCGGAAAACAGGGGGTTGGGAGTTTAAAAGTTTGCTAATGTTATAGAATTGTTCAAAGAATTCAGGAATGAGAGGATTTTTTTTTTTTTTTTTTTTTTTTTGCGGTACGCGGGCCTCCCACTGTTGGGGTCTCTCCCGTTGCAGAGCACAGGCTCCGGACGCACAGGCTCAGCGGCCATGGCTCACAAGCCCAGCCGCTCAGCGGCACGCGGGAACCTCCCCGACCGGGGCGCGAACCCGCGTCCTCTGCATCGGCAGGCAGACTCCCAGCCACTGCACCACCAGGGAAGCCCAAAATTCAGGAATGAGAGGATTTTAAGAGCTACCAGGGGCCATCTGATTCCTTTCTATGATGCCCTCTGCGTGAAGCCTGCAAACAGCCCTGATGGAGAATGCCTCTGCCTTAAGAGATGATGACTGAGTTTCCTAAACAAGGACCAGAGAACTATTTTAGATTCTTAAAGGGAAAGGGGGCAAGGGCACGCAGAATCATACTAGAAAAAAAAAACTTTTTAACTATTTGTTCCTTACTGATAAATGTAATTATTGGACATCGAGGAAATAATATTCCGTAAGGATTCGGAATCAAACAAAATTTCGAAGTTTGTCTCAAACCGGCTTAAGAGATGAAAATTGAAGAAAAAATATAGATTGCGCCAATGTATAAACCAGTATCACAGACATATGATGAACACCATTTTTGAGTTTGATCAGCAAACTTAGTAGAATTTTATTTTAAAAATGTAAAGGGATTTCAAGCACTATGTCCTATTATTTCCCTTAAGACCAGTACTCCCAGCTGCTCCAAATGGAGCAGCAAAGTGAAATTAACCAACTCCCTTGAAAGGCTGTAGTGGTTCAGCTTCGGGGGGCTTGTTAATTTCCCTTCTCCAGGGGTTCTCAGTGAGGTCTCGGAGCAGAGCAGAGAGCAGGCAGAGTGAAAAAGAGAAATTAGCAAGCTTTCTAAAAATATTGCTTCCCCTACTTCTTTCAAGGGAATTGGTTCATTTCACTGTGCAACTCCATTCAGATCACTTCAAGTTTGAGAAAAGCTCCAATTAAAAAGAGGGAGAGGGGAAACAAAGGAAATTGGGTAGAGGAAATGGATAGAATTTAAATCAATGACCTCAATCCAAAGCATTCCCCCCAAATACTTAGAGCACTTAACCTGTAAGGATTACAAATATATATATATATTTTTAATTTGGCCAGGTAAAAAAAAGTTTTCTTTTCACTTTTATTAATTTTATTCTTCCTTAGACTCTTGGTAGAACTTCTGAAATACAAATATTTTCTACTTTACCTGAATCATAGGGTTAAAGGCTGTTTATGTCTGATCCATAAAACCCTCATTCTCTCTCTTCAAATCTGGATGATGTCAATATCTCTACCCATTTCCCATGTGAAATAACATCAAGTGTTTTAAAACTGAAAAGGCTAGAAGGGACTTCTCATAAACACTGCCTTGAATTATGAAAAGGGAAAAATGAGAAAACTAAATGAAAAAAATGAAAAGAAACTGAATTAAAAAAATGAAAGAAAACAGTAGAAAAACTAAAGGGATGATAAGTGGAAGAGGCTTGAAGGGAAGAGACATATGAAAATAGTAAGTGCATGTATATCACCTAAGGACGCGAGGTACCATATTTTTTAAGGTATTGTTTTAATAGAGGAGAACAAACCTGACTCCACATTGGCTCTATTCCTTTAGCGGTAACCTTTGTGCTCTGTTGCCTGTGCTTAGTCATGCTGGCTCTGCACGTTTGTCTGCTCAGTCAGTAAGAGAAGGTTGCCTTTATAGCCTGAAATATACATAATAGCCCTTTCTCAAAGCTCTGCCTCCCAGGCTTGACCTTCAAACCCACAACACTTTTCATTCATATACAGATTTAAAACTTTGCAGAACAGAAAATAACATTTGTTTCATGTAGTTTTACAAGAGCATCATGACCAGACCTACATGGACAGCTGTAAGAACAAAGGATTACCACCTCCGTCCCCTCGGAGGTCTGGCCGGCACCAAGAAGTCTGCAACAAACAATCACACCCCCTCCCCTTTCAGTATAATAGAAGCCTGATTTCTACCCTGGGTAAGAGGGGTTTTGGGGACACTGGTCCAGCATCTTCTTAGTCTGCTGGCTTTCCAAAGGAAGTGGCTATTCCTTGCCGTGACACCTCATCTCTTGTTATTGGCCTGTTGTACAGTGAGCAGTACAAGCTTGGACTCAGTAACGTAGTGAAGGGCAGAAGTCAACACACGCATTCAATTGATAACATCACTAAATAACAAAGTTTTACTAAGAAACCCTAGAATATGTAAAATCACTGAAATAATGTACTACAGCTGTTAGCCTAGTATAACTAAGTGTTCAATAATGGTATCTTAAAATTACCTATTATCTATAAATCATTTCTATTCATGCTTCTCTTTTATAAAGTATGTAAAGTCCTTCGTTAGAGAATAATCTTTTATCTTCAACACATTTGACTTCAACCAACCAATAATATTAAAAACAGTTAAGGATATATAAAGTCTTTTTGTAGGTACCATGGTGAAATAGAAAATGCACAGCTTTGATTCCAGATCACAAATAAAATCTAAGTTCATCAATTTCTAGGTAGACTCTACACGTGGTCTTGGGCAAATTACTGGCCCTTCCAAAGAAAGAAATGTCAATTTTTAGAAAATTAGGTTAATAATGATCTTGGAGGGACAGCAGTGAATGGTTCTGAAGAGAGATCTTAGTTCTCTGCCCAGGAATTGAACCTGGCTAGCCTGGATGAAAACCAGGAATCCTAGCTGCGAGACCACCAGGGGCTAGAGGCTAGAAGCAAAGTGAGCCCTGGTTCTTTCCCCCAGTTGAAAGCAAGAATGTTTCAAGGAGGCAAGAACTATAAAAACAGGTACGAAGGTTATTATTAAAGACACAGCACGGTATGGGAGAGCACACAAAGAAAGAGTTTATTTATTTAAGTCAGAAGCAGGGCAGAAATACACACCGGGAGAGGAGGGCGGGCATCCCGAATGTGGAGCGCAGTAAAGAGGTGACTGAAATCACTTATGTAGGGCAGTCCTTCTGGGTCTTTGTTCACATTTGGCCAACTATCTTGTTTCTTTTTTCACACCTGACTGGTCCCAGGACCCTCTCCACCATGCGTGCGCAACTTTTTGTTAAGATGGATCCCACCGCAGAGGCCTGTGGGTGCATGTCCACACCACTTATTATGGGGTGGCGCCCTCTCCCTTTTTGACCCCCAAGGAGCCTTCCTGCACATGGACAGACAGGGAAGTTTTCCTTGACCTCAGGAGTGGTCATCTTATCTCTTTACTTCAGCAGAGCTCAGCTTCTGCCACTAGCTTTGTCCTTGGAGTGTCTGGGTGAGAGCAAAGCTTCAGTTTTACTCCACTTGACAAACCCCAGCTGTCCAGCCCGGAGGCCCATCTGTCTCCTACCTCCATAAGATCCACCATGAGTGATTGTTTGATTAGGGGATATGTATGTAACGTATCCAAGACACTGAATGTTTAGTGTTCAATGAATGGCAGCTATTATCATCATTATTAAGGTTCAATATAGATAAGCCTAAGGCTGAAGTAATTTAAGAGCTCACCAAGTTTAGCGGTTCCCAAAACTAAGATCCAATTTCAGGGTCCGATCTCAAATTTATTAAATCAGAGTCTCTGTAAATGCTGTCCAGAAATCTATTTGCAATCCAACATATTACTTTTATTAATAATACTTAAGTAAGTTAAGTCACTTGCTAATATCTCACAGCAGCGGCACAAAAACTAGAACCTTACATTTTGTATATGTCAGCTTGAGGTTTTCTGTTAAACACTGTATCTCTACAGTCAGCTTTTCCATTATACACTGTATCTCTACAGTATTATACTCATGGTGTCCTTAGGAGTCTGATTAATCTTCGTATCTTTGTTTTTTTTAACATTTTGTGGGCTAATTCTATACACTTGGCAAATCCCACTATCCTTTTTCTAAACTCCAGATTCTTCCTGGCAGACAATACTCAAGCACCTATTTTGCCCATTCTCTATAGATTTTTCCCATTACTTTTGCAGTCTTCTTTATAGAGACAGAGCTAAATCAATAATTCAGATATACCAGCTTCAATAAAACCACATGAAAAAATATTTAACTTCAATGTGAAGTTGTACTTCTAAACAAGATAGAGTAACAAAAACTATATTTTTCTTCCTGTATGAAGCAACTGAAAATCTGGACAAGATATATAAAACAACAGTTCTTAATACACTGGACATCAGGGAGTCTGAAATAAGGAGGTTTAGAACATGCTACCCCAAAATATGTTGGTTTGGCATAATGGCTATTTTGAGCTAAAGGTATCTGAAAAACAGCAGGTGAAAGAAGAGTGTGCTGACCTCCCCTTTTCTTCCTAAAAGCAAGGGATTAAAAAAAAACCCAAGGAAGGTCAAGGCCAAGAGAAATCTGTACAAACATACCTTGTTAAAATAACCCTAACTTTCTTTTACCCTCGCCAAATATGTTAGCTACTTTGCCACAATTACTACTCTTTGTTCAACCTAGAATATAAGCATTTAGGCCTAACCATTTGGGTCTTCATTTTCCTATGGAAGGCTCAAAAGTACATGTAAAAATAAAACTTTCATGCTTTTCTCCTGCTGATCTATCTTATGTCAACTTAATTTTCAGGACTAGCTGGAGATCTTAAGAGGGCACAGGAAAAGTTTTACTTCCCTTCGCAACGAATGACAGTGATCCCTGCACATCTGGGAATAAATATGATAGTGCCTACCATGCCCTAGCTTATTTTTTTAAAGAGAGTTTTCAGGCCATAGTGTAGAGAGGGGAAAGCTGGGACAGGCTAAAAAGAGTTCGAATCATACAAAATATCTTATCTGACCACAGTGGAATTAAATTAGAAATCAACAATAGAGGAATCTCTGGAAAATCTCCAAATATTTGGAAATTAAATAACACTCTACTAAACAACCCATGGATCAAAGAAGAAATCAGAAGTGAAATTAGAAAGGCTTTTAAGTTAAATGAAAACACACATATCAAAATTTGTGTGATGCAGGACATATATACACTAACAAATGTAAAATAGCTAGCTAGTGGGAAGCAGCCGCATAGCACAGGGAGATCAGTTCAGTGCTTTGTGTCCATCTAGAGGGGTGGGATAGGAAGAGTGGGAGGGAGATGCAAGAGGGAGCAGATATGGGGATATATGTATATGTATAGGTGATTCACTTTGTTATACAGCAGAAACTAGCACAACATTGTAAGCAATTATACTCCAATAAAGATGTTTAAAAAAGAAATCTGTGTGATGCAGACAAAGCAATACATGAGGAAAATGTATAGCATTTATAATGTTATACATTTAGAAAAAGAGGCCTATATTAGAAAAAAAGAAAGGTATCAGTTTCCACCTGGAGAAAAAGAAAAGCAAAATAAATCTGAAGTAATCAGATAAAAGAAAAAATATCAGAGTGGAAATCAGTGCAATAGAAATCAGTAAAACAATGGAGAAAATTAATTGCTATAACCCAAATCTGTTTATTTTGGAAGATTAATAAAATCTACAAACTACTAACCATACTGATTAGGGGTAGAAAAAGACATAAATTATCAATAGCAGAAATGAGAGAGATGATACCATTACTGATTTTACAGATATTAAGTGAATCATAAGGGAATATTATGAACAAAGTTATGTTAATACATACATTTGACAACTTAAATAAAACGGATGAATTCCTTGAAAGACACAAATTGCCAACTCAATAAAAAAATAGCCTGAATAGTCTTATATATACTAAAGAAATTAAACTTGAAATAAAAATCTTCCCACAAAGAGAAGTGATAGGGAAGGATTACAAAGGGGAATTAGGAAATGTTTGGAAATGGATAGATAGGTTCATTACTTTTATTGTGGTGATGTTTTCAAAGGTGAATACATATGTCAAGACATCAAATTGATCAAATTGTAAGTTTTATATGCAGTTTATTGACTATTAATGAAACATAAAAATGTGATGTAAAAAACACTGATTACATTTAGCAAGGCTGTGATAGTTAGTAGTCAGTTTATTCAAGAGGATACCAGAAATTAACAATCAGATGGATAAAGATGCGGCACATATATACAATGGAATGTTACTCAGTCATAAAAAGAAATGAAATTGAATTATTTGTAGTGAGATGGATGGACCTAGAGTCTGTCATACAGAGTGAAGTAAGCCAGAAAGAGAAAAACAAATACCGTATGCTAACACATATATATGGAATCTAAAAAAAAAAAAAAAAAACAATGGTTATGAAGAACCTAGGGGCGGGACAGGAATAAAGATGCAGATGTAGAGAATGGACTTGAGGACACTGGGAGGGGGAAGGGTAAGCTGAGATGAAGTGAGAGAGTGTCATGGACTTATATATACTACCAAATGTAAAATAGATAGCTAGGGGGAAGCAGCCGCATAGCACAGGGAGATCAGCTCGGTGCTTTGTGACCACCTAGAGGGATGGGATAGGGAGGGTGGGAGGGAGACGCAAGAGGGAGGAGATATGGGGCTATGTGTATATGTATGGCTGATTCACTTTGTTATAAAGCAGAAACTAACACACCATTGTAAAGCAATTATACTCCAATAAAGATGCTAAGAAAAAAAAAGAAGTAAATAAACATCACACACACACAAAAAGAAGAGGACTTGGAACTCAAAAAAGAAATCAGAAACATACAACTCCAACCTTTGAAAGTGGTCAAAAGAGAACATTCAAGCAGAGAGTAAAAATGCTCAAGTTTAATGACATTATAGATATTCTAGAAGTGTTATTTTCCTTCTTTGGGTCAAATGTGATTATTTAAATTTCTGATTTGAAAACATATGATATTTTAAAAAATCTTGTGTTTACCAATGGAGAGAGAAAAGTATAATAACTCTTACTGAAATCAATCAAAGGAAGAATCCCTCCATGTCAGAGTGTGGACATTCTGTTCATCTCTCTCAGTTGTTTATCACTAATATCTGCCCACTTCTCTCATAAGCCTCTTGTGAGAATAAAATAAAATAATGTATCTGAAAAAAGTTTTTCCTATAAAGTGTTTAAAGTTTCTAATACTTTGAGTGAGCAAAACTCACAGGGTGGAATGGAAAATATCTTTATTCTTTTCTTGAATCTGCCTGTATGTATCCCTTCAAAGGTGATTATTTCAACCTCCAGCCCCCACTTCCACATTTCTAGTTTATATGGAATCTAGGGAAAGTCCCATGATTTTCCTGATAAAGTTCACATAATCAGAAAGTCTTCTTCAGTCTCCCAGGCAGTTCTGGGACATTAATGACTATGTTATTAGCAACACTGTACTGAATTTAGTGCTAAAGCTTCTTCCCTGATTCATACTGACCACCTACAGTGGAGGAAGCCAGAATGAATGACTGTCTCCTTCCCTTTTTCTCCTGTTTGTGCTTCAAAACATCTTCCCTCAGCTTGCTACTGCGGATGTGTTCCCTCTCCAGAATCGAAACAGAGGAGGTAGAACAGGACAAAGGGCAGGAGAGTTCCTACATAACAGGTACCAGTATGGCTGTCTTGGGGTTTAGAGCAGACCCTTTCCCTTACAGGAGCATTCATGAGTTCTTGGGAGACCCTCATTACAGAAAATCTTTTACTAGCAGTTCTCAGTGCAGGTATTCCTTGGATGGTGGTTTAGAATTCTTCTCTAAGCCCTTGGGTATCTGACTGTATACTGCCAACATCTTTCAGCTGAGTTTTCTTTGCCTTTTTAAGCAGTCCTCTTGAACACAATCTAAAATGACCCTCTAACCACTCTTATTCTCCTGTGGCTCACAATCTGTCCCTGGGAAACTACCCAAACTTTGCTGTCATTCAGAGTGCAATTGCATGCTGTATTTGTTTCCTAGGGCTGTCGTAACAAAGTACCACAAAATTGGTGGGTTAAAATAATAGAAATACATTGTCTCCCAATTCTGGAGACTTGAAGCCCAAAAGAAGGTGTTGGCAGGACCATGCTCACTCAGAAACCTGCAGGGGAAAATCAGTCCTGGCCTCTTGTACCTTCTGGTACTTGCCGGTAACCCTTGGCATTCCTTGGCTTGTAGATACATCACTCCAGTCTCTGTCTCTGTCATCACATGGCCATTATCTCGCTGTGTGTCTCCGTCTCTCCTCTTCTTATAAGGACACTAGTCTTACTGAATTAGAACCCAGGGTAATTCAGTATTGCCTCATCTTGACTTGTTTACATCTACAAAGACCCTATTTCCAAATTAGGTTACACTTACAGGTTTTGAGGGTTGGGACTTCAACATAGTTTTTGGAGGGGAAGCAATTCAACCCATAACACATACCAATCATTCCAATGGTACCCCTAAGCTCTACTGCCATTGGATCCTCAACCCGATGCTCACCTTTCAGATTTCTCAGGCATGAGACAAGCACGAACCTCAGCGTCCTTCAAGCTCTCTGAATGGTTTCTTTAGAGCTCCTCTTATTGCATTGACGTAAGAGTCAAACATCACCTTCCCACCCAACACCCACTTCCTCTAAATTCCCACATAGATGGTTCAGCATCTCCTTTTGGAACGTGGGAAGAGGTAGCACCTATTATATTAGGACCTCAGTTAAAACTGAAGCTGAAATAGCTCAATATTTCCATATACAATTGTGAGAGTGGTTTAACTCTCACATGCTTCCGTTAAAGCAGATACACACCAAGTACATGTATCATCAGAAATTTCATTCTCAAAGGTTTAAATAAAAAGAATATATCCCCCAAAGTGAGAGTTTTTGCCTTCTCTATTGCTCCCTTAATGGGTGAAGCCAGATGATCTTTATTAAAATGTTGTGTGGTATTACTGGCTCACAAATACATAGTGTGATCACGAGTAATAAACCCCAAAGCACTATAACTGAAATCAATAAATCATGCAGAAGACTAAAATTAGCCTGTACCCTAAAAAGGCATCACTCCAAATGACTTTTGTTAAATAAATAATAAAATTTGATGTCTTTCACCTAATTGGCTTGTAGGTGAAATTTAGACAAGAATTAAAATGGTTGAAAACAAGCATTAAAGAGCAAAAGTGAAGGTAGAAACTTAAAAGATGGGAGTAATCAAGAAACTGAATAACTGTTTTAAGAGTTATTGAATACATTTAAAATAATAAATAAAATTAAATTAAATAAAAGGTAGAGTAAAAAGTGGCTTTATTTCACATGACTCATAAAGACAACTAACTTTTGTAGAATCTAAGAAAACTATTAGCTGCACATATAAAAGCTAAGATTACATGCCTGTATTTGTAATCATTCCTTTTTCTTTTTTGTAATCATTCTTGAGATGTGGAATGGACATGATCACATACTTATAACATGCACTGCTACCCACCACATACCTCATGGACCCATTGATCATAATTTTATCTGCTAAGTACCAAGAGCTACATGAACTCTACTTGAGAGAGGATAATGACAGTTAATTCTTCTTTTCTAAGTTTCATCAGATAACATCTTTTTTTTTTCTGCCACTATATACATCCATTCGAGCGTAACTGCATATGTCCAAACTACATCATTGAGTCAAAAAAGCTAGTTGGTAGTATTAAAAATTTTTGTACACATGTATAGTAACATCTCTCCCCCCTCTGACTGCCTGCATTTACACACAATTAACTTAAACTGATTCCCTAATATGTGATTTATTCAACGATATCAAATCACATTATTCTCTGCTTAGTACTTTTTGTAAGTCAGGCCAGCATCAGGACTTCCTGTAACATGTACGTGGTTAGAATTATAAAATATTCTTGGGAAAACCCAGCTGTGGCATTCTCTCACTTCCTTATTTCGTCCACTCCAACCTCTAGCTCTTTGAGACTCCCCATTCTCCCACCGAATCTGTTTCCAATAAGCTCTATTTAGTTTCCCTTTAATGAATGAAAGTTGTCAAACTGATCTCATCTCCAGCTCATTATCCAAACTTGCTGTAGGTTTGAATGGATTTTCCAAACATACGCTGTGTTTGAGCGACAAATACTCCACGCAGGTCGGGGTTCACTTACACGGAGCTAAATGGACAACCTCAGAAAATTTGGGAGGTTGAAACAATAGTTTTCATTCACCTTTTCTAAGCATCATTTTCTCCCTCTTCTTGTCTGCCCTCCTCTGCCAGCAAGATGCCTTTTATTCTTCAGCTCTCTGGCACTAACATGATGGTCATTGTGAAAATGACCGAAATTCATTTACAAGAAGGCATTATATGCCTAATAACTTATACCTTAGGAATAGTTACACTTCTAAATAATACAAAGGGAAGAAACTCTTTAACAATGGGAACCAGTACAAAAAAGTCAATGAATTCTAGAACTGGAAGAAACATAAATCTTTCCTTGGATCTCACTGTATTCAAGTGTCCAGCAGATATTTTTTGAGAGCCAATATGTCCTCTCATGATAACATTCTTTTATTTTATCCCAATCTGTTCTATTCCAATATTAGTGGGACATTTGTCTATTTCTCTCTCACTGGTGAACTCCTTTCAGGCCAGAATAATAGCCTGTTTAGTATTGACATGATAAATATTTGAGGAATTTAATTCAGCTCTATCCAGTTCCTCA
The DNA here is from genome assembly GCF_003676395.1 of Aethalodelphis obliquidens. Lineage (NCBI taxonomy): Eukaryota > Metazoa > Chordata > Mammalia > Artiodactyla > Delphinidae > Aethalodelphis > Aethalodelphis obliquidens. Next base: position 70,510,553 of record NW_020837950.1, read on the forward strand.
CTTTATAGTTAAGGGAAAGAATATGCTGGAATGTTAGGGGACTTTTCCAATAGCGTACATGTGGTGAGTGGAAAGTAGGTGAAAACCACTAGCATTTTAGGCATTGGTATAGAAAAATACCAATGATACAAACCTAGAATAATGTGGGAGGAGGGTGACCAGGCTGGCAGAGGATGTAAACAGTTGTATGGAAAATGGCTAGAGTATTAGGGGATCTTGGACCTTGAGCATAAAGAATTTCAGGGGGCCTGTAAATGCTATTTTCAAATCCTTGAAGATATTTAATACAGTAAATGAATTTTCTTGTGTGTGTCTATCTTCAGAGACAATAATAAACCAAAGTTTTGGGGAAGTGAAAAGAAACCAGATAACTATCAGTTTAGGTATAACTGATTTATTGTATCAGCTGGACTCATAGGGTGCAACTAGAAAGACAGAAAGGAGAGGAGAGGAGAGGAGAGGAAAGGAAAGGAAAGGAAGGGGAAGGGAAGGAAGGAAAGAAAGGAAAGGAAGAAAAGGGAAGGGAAAAGGGAAGGGAAGGAAGGGAAAAGGGAAGGGAAGGAAGAGAAAAGGGAAGGGAAGGGAAAAGGGAAGGGAAGGGAAGGGAAGGAAGAAGAAAACTTTCCCTCTGCCATTCAAACACACTTATGGGATTCCTCTCTCCCCAACATTGATGACATCTAGGGCTACTCTCTCAGCCCCATTTAGTCACAAGAACAATCTCATTTCAATAACTTTAAAAGTCCCCTCCAATAATATAAAAATTCTGAAACTTATCCTCTTTGAAGTTCCCCCTTCCCTCCCTTCCCCTGTATCTGGGCTGGAATCGGAAATGCATGAGTGACTGACCTCCTCTCTCTTCCCAGTTCTCCCTCTTTTCCTCACTCCCTGGCTACTGGTTTGATGGCTCCAGGGCCAGACCCAGGTAGTGAATGAAGATTAGAAAGAAATGGCTTGGTTGTGTTAGGTTGGCAGAATTACTGTGATTGACTGTCTCACTGATGTTTTTGCAGACTCCTTGGAGCTCTTCTACTGAGGATCCCCATCTGAAGGTCACTCAGCCTGAGCAAGGCTGCTTCCCCAGCTGGCTTCTTAGGATTAATCTGGACTCCTGGTGGTCACCTCTGCTGAGGACTTCTTGTCCCTTTAGTCAGTCCTTTTGGGTAGGATTCCTTTCAACCTGAGCTACAGTCAGTTCCCTTCAAGTCTACATGTTGGTGAGGACATAGCTGGAGCAAATGCAGCTCCTTCCCAGAGATTCTCTTCCCTCTACCACCAGGAAGGGGCAGCTCCAGTCACAGACTCTCATCATTAGACTGTAAACTAGCAGGACCCTATGGGACCTTCCCAGGACAGACCCCCTCTCCCCATGTCCTCTGCCTGCCTCTTGTTTGTAGAAAAGCTGCAGTCTCCCAGGCCTCCCCTGAGTCATAAAAGCCTGGCTCAAGAATTAATGACCAAAAGGATGTGAACATGTAATGACAAAAGTAGCAGTTGGGCCAGGAGAACTGGTAACAATTTAAACAGTAAATTATCCATATGACCCTCACAGAATCTTTAGCTCCTCACTGAAATACATCGATAGCAGTATCTGATGCACATTTCCTGAGTTGTTTTACAGATACTAAAACCCCATATGGTTGGAAGTTAACTACTTGATGACCATGAGACCGACTAGAGCCTGAGGATTGAGATTAATCACGTTAACCCCTTGACACCGCTCTGTTACCTCACCATCAACCAGTCAGAGAATCGTGCACGAGCTGATCACACACCCTGCAACTCCCCTCCCTCACCTTGCCTTTAAAAATATTTCCCTGAAACCCATCAGGGAGTGCAGGTTTTCTAAGCATTAGCTGCCCCAACTCCTTGTCTGGTGCCTTAAAATAAACGCTGCACTTTCCTTCACCACAACCCAGTGTCAGTAGATTGGTTTTACTGTGAGAGGACCACCAGACCTAAGTTTGGTTTGGTAACAAGACTGTTTGAGAACAACCTGAGTAACATGTCATTAAACATCAAGAGCTTGACCAACACACATGTCAATCAGGGGAACCTCTCTGCTCATTGAAATCTGATCCCTCCCTAAAGCTTTCTCACTTAAAGTGAGGAGGAAAATACTTACTTCTTCTTCCCCCATCCCAGCAACACACAGAAATTGCTCTCCAAAGAAATATCTTCCCTAAAGTTTTTTCAACTTCAATCTTTCATATAGGCTTGCAGGTGGGTAATAGTCAATACAGGCAGGATCTAACTCCTTTGCTAGATTTTGCAAGTGTAGTTCCTTGATTTAGAATGTTTTGTTCTCCAATTTGGGCCTCTGGAGAAAACAGAATATACCACCGAACATCCTGTTGCTTAAATAAATTTTTTAATAATTACAGCAGTTCAGAAAATGCAATTGTCAGCCTTGTGAACACTGACAGAGTTCAGACAGAGGCTGGATCTCGATCCGAGACTGTCAGAGCATAGGTAAAGCTCCAGCACAAATTGGGAAGACAGTCATCTCAAAGGTACCTTTTAGCTCTTAAGACTTAACAATCTACAGGCTGCCTCTGTATAGGATAAGCAGAGAGGTTTCCCTAGTTTTCAAGGACAAACAGAGGGAAGAACATCAACAGAAAACCAGAATATGATGTGACTCAATAAACATCTCCACATATCCTTCTCAGCTATCGTTTATTTGATCTCTTCTCATTTTGTTTGAATTGGCATGTCATGATGGCACTGAGCTTGTTATTTCAACTTTAACATAAGATCCCTAGAGGGATAAAAGGAGAGTTCTGGGTTCATATACACCAAGGATTCAGATAATCAAAAGAAGTTTAAAAATAAAACAGTAACAACATAGGAGTAGTTATGCGGAAATAGTCAACATCACTCTATTTGAAAATAATTACTAGTAATTATAACAACATAATTTTGTTCTTCCTTTCCCTCAGGTTCCTTCATTTTAATTGCACTTTGGTATTTTCTTTCTAAGGCCAGATATTATCTAACACATTTAGATAGGTCCTTCTTGCCTCTCACAAAGTTGCTTCGGTTTGATTTCTGTTCAGTAACTGAAAGAAATATTTAAATTCTAGCATAGTTTTTTTCGAATCCTCTTGCTCTGGAGTTCATCAACACATGCACTTTTTTGCTCTTTCTGAGAAAACCTGGATGCGGAATACGTTACTTCTCTAAGTGGTCCTAAGGAACGCACACACACACACAAATACACAATCTATGAGCAATGTAGATTTTCCAACATTTTCATAAGTGAGATGGGTGGAAAGGTTAACATTTTATACTCCACAACAAACAACTTGAAACCCCTCAGATGTTTCTGCCTCTAACATCCTGTTCAGCTAAACCTCCATGGAAGACTTTGTTTCTTCTTTTGATCTCGCCCTTCCCTCCTGCAGTATTAGACCCTGTGCTCTTTTCTCCTCTCTCCCAGATTTCCCTCAGAAACTTCCAATTCTTCTCTCCTTTATAGGTAGAGTAAATCCTCTCTACCTCAGTGCCTACCACGCATTTTGCATATCTGAACACATCCCCGACACGTTGAGCCAACAAACTCTCTTATGACACAACCTGTCTTCCTAAGAATACAGTGTAAACACCCCCTTTGATTGCCAGGACATGCTCACCTGGCCTACCCTCCCTCTTCCCTAGAGGTTCATCCAGATAGCCTAGTGAAGGAGACGTTCTCCCTCTAGATATGCCAGCCGAGTGAAAGAATGCACATTTTCTTCCTGAGTTGTTTCTCTGTCCTGTCAACTAAAGTTTAATGAATAATTTCTGGTAGTCACAGCAGAGAATTCAATCAGATGACACGAACACATGACCAAGCAGTCTCTGAGTTAGTTGTGGAAAGTGAAATGGACAGTGCCACCACCGTCCTGTGCCCTGGGTCTTGAAAGGTCATGAGTCCTCATGCCCCGGAGTCTTCGTCAACGGGAACTGTTTCCTTTCCAGGACCCACATTTCTCATGGCCCTGAGAATGACATTCCACAAGATGATTTTTCTTTCCAACTGTACACCTACAAACTTGTTCAGATGAAAAGAATGACAACATGATGCAGATAATCATACCTTGAATTTGCAGGGCACTTTTCTGAGGAACTCAGAATTCTTCTCGAGGATCTAAGACTCCCCATCATTTCCCTCCCCTATATATCATCATCTGAAAACTAATGATTGGACCCATCATTGAAAACTTAGTTCAAGGGTTTAAATACATCTTTAACAGCTAGCCCTAAATACAGAGTTCTAGCATATTCCAAGAGTGACGAAATAGGAAGCTGACAGCCAGTTATGGTGCCTACGGTGGTTGTAAAGGACATTACTTTCTGCCTGAGCAAGGTATTAAGACATGTGTCAGGGCTCGTTAGGGAAGGTGTTGAGCAACTGTCAGTCCCCAAATGATTACAGACCACAGTTTCTTTTACGACGTGCTCCCCATTTCCTGCACGGTGGTACCTGCCTATCACCACCTGCTCTGTCACGCTGCCGGCAGAGAGTGCAAGGGACAGGCCTGGATCACCTGAGGTTAATGATTCCCTGGGGCTTCCCTCCACAGTTTACACATGCTAACATTCTCCTGCTGGATTATCACCTGCCAGCTTCCACAGGGAAAGAAAGAAGTGCATGGTGGGTCCAAATTACTGGTAGACTTCACCACCGATTGTGTGTGTGAGCGTGTGTTTAATCAACAGTGTTGCTGTAGTACCATTAGATTAAGTTGGAAAAGGAAGAACCAAAGGGAAGGGAAGGACTTGAATCAAAATCATCTCTCCAAAGGTATGTCATTGAACCAGAGAAGGGATGTCTGCAAGCATTGAAAATGCTATTTTTAAGGGCGACCTGCATAGACAGATATCCTGCTCAGTTGCTTCAGAGTGTTTTGCCATGCGCAGATAGGCGCAAACACACAGCAAGAACTTTCATCTGTTTCTTAAATGCTGCCTTGACTAGGAAAGCTCAGGTCTTTATGTCGTTAGGAGACGGTAATTTGGGCACAGCAAGGCTGCTCTTCATGTTAAGAAAATGAAAGCCCTTTGGAGATTAATAGGACGGTGGGTCTTCGTTCATTTCGCAAGGGCACAGCCATGCCGATTCCCACACTGTAGCAATTGAAGGGGAGCAAGAATCAGCTTCACCTGAGAGAAATGAATCATGAAGCAATCTTCCCCAGACTGCCCCCATTCCTTCAGTCTTCCGCAAGCCCTCCGGTTTGCTATGTCAACTCCCATCTCCTCCAGATACTTCTGAGAAAAGTTCACTCACACTAGACATCTCAGTAAATATACAGTACATGAAGGGGTCAGACATCTTGCCCAACAAATTAGCAAGTTGATTTAGCATATTTGAACTCCCTGAAGTGGTATTTGGAATCTCCTGGGATGTTTCCTTCCTACGGCAAAGGTGATGCCAAAAAACTGTTTCCCCAAAATGCATTCATCCCATGTTTCAGGTCCATCCACAGGAAAACACAACCGCCCTGCTGTAGCTCCCCCTGCCTGGGTCCCTAATGACGTTCTGCTATTCTCCAATTCCTATAAGTGGCCAATCTTTTACTACATCTTGGGCTTACAGCTGTGTGGCTTTTGGGTTGGGACTACTTTTTTTTTTTTTTTTTTTTTTGCGGTACGCGGGCCTCTCACTGTTGTGGCCTCTCCCGCTGCGGAGCACAGGCTCCGGACGCGCAGGCCCAGCGGCCATGGCTCACGGGCCCAGCCGCTCCGCGGCACGCGGGATCCTCCCAGATCGGGGCACGAACCCGTGCCCCCCGCATCGGCAGGCGGACCCTCAACCACTGCACCACCAGGAAAGCCCTGGGACTACTTTTTAAAAGCCATGTCTAAAGGCAATTCATTGGATCCGAGAGTTATATCTTGACTTCCTCTTTTATCATTTCCCAGTCAGATTTGGGCTGCAGGTGAAATCCTGCAGTTACTTTGTTTAACATTAAAAATAATTTCAATTTCCTGCCAGAAACTGGTCTTACTGATCATGTTACTGCTTAGAAGCCTGGAGAATCATGACTTTCACCTCACTTTTAGTGGTGAAAGATGGCAGATAATCCTAATTAAGAAAGAAACACGGATGGGGAGAAAGACTGCAATACAGAACAAGAAGAATAACAACTCTACGGTAGCAGCTATTTCCATAACCCAAAAGAGAAAGGGAAATTGTCAAGGCAGCAGGAATGCTTTCAAGACTAGAGCAGAGATGCAGCAAAATTTACTCAGATCCACTTCTTTCTTCAGCTCAGCTGAGGATTTCCATTTAATTTAGTACCGCCAAACCTATAGTTCAGTAGAGAATGCCACAGATTCTGAAAGGAAGATGATTTGCATTCAAGAAGCAAAAATGGTATATCTCACTACGGCATTAAGTAAATTTGCATTCAAAAGATCTGAAGATATTTTCCCCTAGGCATTATTTCTTCTTTTCTTTTCTTCAAATAAAAATCTTCAGTTTGAGGACTCAGAGATGATGTAGAAATGTCAGTGACTGCAGGACTGTGACCTGCTGCAGTAGACAGCCAGCCTCTTGACTTGGGCGTCCGATGCTGTTGGCAAACCACTGAGGGCTTGTTCATTACAGCCCTGGGTAATGGCAATGAACATTAGCCAGGGCAGCATACCATGAATGCTGAATCTGAACGCAGCACAGAGAAAATCCAGGAACGTCAACGAATCGTTACCTTTTTGTTATATGGCGCCCATAACAGAAAACAGATGTCTTACGTACGTGCAATAAAGAACAGGAAGTAAATTTCTCTCTAGACTGTTACATAGAAAGGGCATGGGCTTCAGAGTCAGACAAACCTAACTCCACGTAAACACACAGAAATGTTACTGCCCACTGGACACCTTATACTGTTCACAATTGGTATAGTTTCTAACTGGTATAGCAAACTGAGTTTGCTATAACTGGTATAGCAAACTCAATGCCCTCAATAATGGGGGCAATCGTGGGAAAGGCCTTGGCCAAAAAATATTGAACACCAAGCATCACTCATTCCACATTGAAAATTTACAGAAATATTCTCTAAAATTCAGAATTAAAGGGTTCTCACAGAACCTAATGGGCTTACCCAGAACAGTGTCAAAGATCCTATAACTCATGGAGAGATAAATTCAGGTTTTGCTGTGTTTAGAAGGGGATAGGGAAATAATTGCAATTGATTTCCTATCGCATATCAGATATTTTATACACAGCTCAATTATTTCTCAGTGCAGTGGAAGTATTATTACCTTCATTTTACAGAGGAAAAAATTGAAACTAAGATAATAGTAATAACATGCACAATGATTGTTTTTATTACTATTATAGTTAATATTGGGGGCAACAATTTGTCAATTACTGTACTAAGTGCCTTAAATATATTGCTTCATATAGACCTCCCCAGAAGAGTCAGATATTTGTATTCTCCTTCCATGGATGAAGAAATTGAGGCTTGCAGAGTTAGAATAACTTGCCCAAGATCACACAGTAAAACAATCAGGCCAGGGTTAAAACCCTGTAACTTGCCCTAGGTCACAACCACCTAGCGAGTCGGGTATAATACACTCTACTTGCTATAAATCTTCACATTTTGTAAGTTACTAGTTACGTGAAGTATAGTAGGTCTCTCTAAATTACTGCTAACGATAATTAAAATAATTACAAAAATTAAAAGCGTACAGCAGTCACTGGGAAAATAAAGGTAATATTTAGAGCACGCAAGTCTGGAGGGGTCTACCTACATTAGATTAACAAATAAGAAACTTTATGCATACAACTTCCCTGAACTTCTTACCAAGAAATCTCATGATGATATAAAAATTACTTTGAGCACCAATAAATATATTCATTTCTCCACATCGCCTAACCTGTATTTTATTAAAAGCACAATTAATGGTTGACTTAAACGGTTTACTTCAAAGAGTGGAGTCTCTTGAAGATTTTGTGTCAGCCAAGGTCACATTTCTTTTTTGATTATAATTGCCCAAGAAAAATTAAGAAGTATCTTAAAATCTATACATTGATAAACCAAAACGCCTGTGAAGGGGTTTGGAAATATTCTCATACTGTCCTAAAGCACCTGCAGAATTTCAAAGTGATCTCGCAGAACATATTTTCGAAGGTAGGTTTTGGGATCTCCAGAGTTTTACTTTCTGACTGTGTGAGGGGTCAGGAACCTCATTCTACCTGTGAGCACCTCTGCTTCCCAGCATCCCTCACGGTTAGGTTGGCCATGTGATTGACGGCACACAATGCAACATAGGCAGAAGGGATGGAAGGCCAGGCTCCTAAAACATTCCAAGTAATTTTTCAAACCCACTCTCCGGAGTCTGCGCATCTGGAAATGAAAGTCTCAAGACACGGTGATGTCGCACAATGGAAGGACTCTAATCCCTCAGTAGCCACTCAGGGCAAAGCTACCCAACTAGGAAACTCTGCATCAGTACTTGTGGGCGAGAATTAACCTTTGTTGGGTGAATTCACAGAGAATTGTTTTAATAGCAGCCGGCCTTATTTATGGCCACCTTGGATCTGGAAAATTAGGACTTTACTATCTGCTTCATAAAGTCCCCGTGAAGATGGAATGAAATAATGAACTTAGATGCACAGCAAATATCCCTCCTTCTTTACATGAGTTTGAGTCTGCAGCCTGTAAGCTTATGTGTGTGTTGTGTTAGCTTAAAAAAAGAAAAGAAAGTTAAATATGTATTCTATGACATATACTTGTATAAGTAAGTACACATACATTTATACCTAAATATATAGACACACATCTCACCCAGTCCATACATTCCTCTGCTGTTAAAGTCTGAAAAGGAGACAAGCTTTTTTTTTTTTAATTAATTTATTTAATTTATTTTATTTTTGGCTGCGTTGGGTCTTCATTGCTGCACTTGGGCTTTTCTCTAGTCATGGTGAGCGGGGGCTACTCTTAGTTGTGCGCGGGCTTCTCATCGCAGTGGCTTCTCTTGTTGCAGAGCACAGGCTCTAGGAGCATGGGCTTCAGTAGTTGTGGCACGTGGGCTCAGTAGTTGTGGCGCACGGGCTTAGTAGCTCCGTGGCATGTGGGATCTTCGTGGACCAGGGCTTGGACCTGTGTCCCCTGCACTAGCAGGCAGATTCTTAACCACTGCGCCACCAGGGAAGCTCAAGACAATCTTTAAAATGCCATTTGTTGGTTACCAGACATAGACAAAGAAGGCACTAAAACATGAATTTTTGAACAACATTTTGGTGTTCATGCTGGACTCCCACCAGCATTTTTCCTTCTAGAGCAACAGAATTAAAGACTCTGATTCATATAGAATCACCAAATTCATGTGATTATGAACCAGCTCTACATGTGATTCACACAGAATCACGAATGACAAGCCCACAGAGTGAACTTAATGAACTTCTCTATATTGAAAGACCAGAGCTGGAGTTCACGTCTGTGTCCCAAAAAGATGGCTCAAGAGAGAAAGCTGTTATGACTGATTTCTGGGACTTTTAGAAGCTCCTCCATTCTCAACTGAATTAGATAGCTAAAGCACTCTTTCTAACAGTGGTGGGTTTCACACCAGGCAGCAGGGAATGGGGGATCAAAATTTTAGAGAGATCCTAATACTTTCTCACTAGAAGTGAGAAGAACAACTAGAATAAATGACATGGTTGAAATCATTTGTATCTATAGAAAGACTACAACTGTTCAAGTCTAGTACATTAAATGCTTAAGCTATGTAGATACTGGGTCCGACTGGTTCAAGAGAGAGATCTAAATTCAGAGTCAAGATCTGTTCTAGCACTAAATCTCTTCCTTCCTCTGAATCAGAAACCTCTGGCAGGCTAGAATTTAAATTCCAGCTTCCAGGCACTGTTTACAAAATACACAGGAACAACCTAAGTGTCCATCAACAGATGAATAGAGAAATATGAATAATGAATAATGAATAAAGAAAATGTGGCATCCACACACACACACACACACACACACAGAGGAATATTATTCAGCTATAAAAAAAAATCCTGCCTTTTGTGACAGCAAGGATGAGGGCATTGTTCTAAGTTGAATAAGTCAGAGAGAGAAAGATAAATACTGTATGATCTCACTTACATGCAGAACCTTAAAAAAAAAAAAAACTCATAGAAATAGAGAACAGATTGGTGGTTGCCAGGGGAAGGGAGTGGGAGAAATGGGTGAAGGTGGTCAAAGGGTACAAACTGTAAGTTATAATTTATAAGATGAATAGGTTCTGAGGATTTCATGTACAGCATGATGACTACAGTTAACAATACTGTATTACTGTATTATATATTTGAAAGATGCTAAGAGAGTAGATTTTTCTTTAAAAAATTGTAACTTATGTGAGGTGATGGATGTGTTAACTAACCTTATTATACTAAGCATTTTGCAATATATACACATATAAAATTACTGCACTGTATACCTTAAGTTAAGCATGTTATATGTTAATTATACTCAATAAAGCTGAGATAGATAGACAAATTTCAGCTGCCACCACTGGCTCATCCCTCAGATCTAAAGGTCTTTCTGAAATCTTGTGCAGATCAGAATGAATTCTTGTTCAACACTTTATCATCTTCTGCTTTTTATCCTACATGTTTCATTGCTTTATTTGTTAGCTTGGACCCTCTGGGTCTTCAAATCTAATTTCTGAAGGTGGATAGAAACTGCATATGTATCTGTGACACTGGATACCTTGCTCCCTGAAAGCTTTTTCCTTCCTGTACCATAGTTTGTCCCATCTGGTACTACGTGGGGGTTAAAAGAAGTGGAGGCTGGGATTCTAGGTCAACACCAAATCACTGCATGAGATGATGCAATGCAGGAGACAGGCATTTTAGGAAAGCAGCAGCAGCTCTCCAGATGGTGACAAAGGCCTAGCATAAAAGATCTCAGTGCTGCCATCCTTCGAGAGAAACAAGATGAGACAGCCAGGGGGATAGTCAAGTCCTCCCAAGCTTGAGCATGCAGCTTTGGGTACCAAGCAATGCATTCTGCCAACTAGGAACCTCTTCAATTGGATTTAAAGTTGGCTTCCTGCCAAATTCTTAAAATTATTCTACCCTAATTATACATACTCATATATGTACCAATACTTGCAAAAATTACTTGAATGTATTGGATGTCTTTCTAGGTATATTTATTTGCTAGGTCTGCCATAACAAACGATCACAAATTTATTTTCTCAAGAGTTCTGGAGACCAGAAGGCTGAGGTGTCAGCAGGGCTGCTTCTTCTGAGGCCTCCTTCCTTTGCTCACAGACGGCCACCTTCTCACTGTGCCCTCATCCCTAGCATCTCCTTGTGTGTCCAAATTTCCTCTTCTTATAAGAGTACCTGTCAGATTGAATTGGGGACCACCCTAATAGCCTCATTTTAACTTAATTATCTCTTTAAAGGCTCTCTCTCCAAAGAACAGTCACAGTCCGAGGTCCTGTGGGTTACGGCTTCAACATAGGAACTTTGGAAAAACACAATTTAACCCATAACACTAGGTCATGAATTAAATTATATAAGAGACTAATGATGGGCCTTAGGTGTAATTGCATTAAGAATAGATTCTAGGTTGGACAAGGAGTGGATGGATCCAGTGGTTCTGAATGTCGTGAGGTGCAGGGTACCAGGGAGTCATTAACAAGTAGGTTTGAGTGTCTTCTTCACGCCAGGTACTATGGTAGGTGGGTACACAGACATAACAGCAACAGTCTCTGTTTCTAAGAAGTTCAGAACCCAATGACAAGACATGAACACTAACAATTTAATCTGTTAGTGTTATTTAATACATAAGTGTTAGAGTAGCGGTATCGCTGCGACATCATGAGATCAAAGGGAAGGATCTCTCCTCCTAGAAATAAGGAAAGTTTCACAGTATAAAGGACCCTTCAGTGGAGTAAGAAACCGAGCAAGAAAGATGGGAAAAGAAAGAAGGGAGAGAAAGCGATCCGGGTGAAACACAAAGAGTAGTAAACTTTTCTCCATGCCTAGGTTAGGGTGTGAGCTAGAGAATGATGGTCATTTGGTCAGAAGAAAGAAAGGCCTGGCGTGTTCTCTCATGCACTCGCAGACAATCTAGAACAATGCTGCCCAACAGAACTTTCTGTGTTGAGAGAAATGTTCCATATCTGTGCTATGCAATGGGGTAGACACTAGAACTTGTAGCTCTTGAGTCCTGAAATGTGGCTGGTGCCACGGAGGAAGTCGAATTTTAACTTAATTGTTTTACATTTACATTTAAACAGGCACACATGGCTAGTGCCTACTGTATTGGATAGCACAGATCTGGAGGAAAGAGCTTTTCACCCTTCTGCTTCTATACCGTCCACATGCATCACACAAAACTCCTACCGATAACACTTCTCAGAATGTTCCAACGGAAGTTTGGCTGAGAACATAAGGCAACAAGTATCACAAAGCAAAATTAATTGTGAGATAGATCTCCAAGTGTATTAGTCAGGGTCCTCCAGAGAAATAGAACCAACAGGATGTATATATATGAGTCAGCAAGCTGAAAGCCCAGGAGAGCTGATAGCACCGTTCCCGCTCAAGTACAAAGACCCAAGAACCAGGAGAGCCGATGGTGTAGTTCAAGTCCAAAGGGAGGACAAAGCCAAAGTCTCAGTTCAAAGGCAGTGAGGCAAGAGGAATTCTCTCTTACTCAGGGGAGAATCAGCCTTTTTGTTCTATTCAGGCCTTCAGTTGATTGGCTGAAGCTCACCCACACTGGGGAGGGCAATCATCTCCTATACCAAGTCTGCTGATTTAAAAGTCAATCGCATCCCAAAACACCCAGACCAATGTTTGGCCAAATACCTGGGCAACTTGTGGCCCAGTCAAGTTGACACAAAAAATGAACCATCACACCAAGTAAAGCCTAATAATAAAAGTACTTACTAGCGACTCTTAAACCTCTCACCCATGTGAAGAATATAAAAGAGTTGAGGGAGGAGTCTTGGAGAAGATTCTTGGGGACCCCAGAAAGAACTACCTGTGGGTTGGTTTGCTATGAGAAAGGCCTCATCCACCCCTCACTCAACCCTAATGAAAGAGCTTCAACAGAGAGATGGATAGGTGTCTTTGCTATTGGGGTGAAGCGTGGATTGGAGTCTGCCTTTCACCTGAAAATCCCACAGGGCAGAGTGGGGCTGGATAGCTGTTCCAGGCAGGAGAAGGGAATGAAAGGCAGCAGATTTCGGTCACCTGAACTCCCAACACGAGGTTGACACAAAGTATGTTGGAGTCTTTCCCATCAGTAGAAGTGGGCCACGTGTGAGCTCCTTTATTATAAGATCACCCAGCGAGGAAACAGGCCTCAGCACAGTATCACATATCATATGATACTGTCCCTAGAGTCAGAGAAGAGTCTATCACCTACATCAAGGGGAGTGCAAATGAGAGCTCCCAGAAGACTCACAAGTTTACCACCCAAGAAGAAGGAGCTTTCAATTTCAGTCAGGTCCTGAGAGTCTGAGATCAGGTTTTGTATAGACCAGTCAAATAAGAGATTTCCAGCCCACATACCTGCTCCTCCTCTAGTCAAACAGATCAGGAGTCACTGTTCCTAAGCTGAGGGAAGAAGAAGGAGCACAGAAAGAAAAAGCTGACCACGTACTCTTCCCCAACTGCAAGCTTTCTACAGCTGGCCTTACCTAGGAAAAGGGCAACAGCTCTAACCTGAATGAATTTGAAGTTTTGTCTGTAATGTGGAACTAGACAAATTCAAGATATGTCTAAGAGGCAAAACTGACAGCTCTTAATGGACACATTTCATACAGGTGGTGAGGATGAGAGGTTTCTGAGGATCACGCTTGGGTTTCTGTTTTGGGTAATTCTCTCCAGCTGTATTTGATGATCCTACGACTTCGTATTTCCTAAGATTGAATAGATAGTGGGGTTTCCATCTTGAGCAGAGGAAAATCTAGCCCCATAGAGAAAAGTTTTAAGAGACCATAGAGAAGAAAATAATTACTCTGAATCCATATTTGTGTTAATCTAGTGTACCAGATACACGCACATCTTGGGGCAGGCGAGTGGAAATTTATATAATTCAGAATGCCTTTTAAGAAGCTTCTTTTTTGTGTGATGAAAACTCTAATTCGAAAAGATACATGCACGCCAGTGTTCATAGCAGCGTGACTTAAAATAGCCAAGACATGGAAGCAGCCTAAATGTCCATGGACAGATGAATGGATGAAGAAGATGTGCTTTATATATACAATGTACTATTACTCAGCTTAAAAAATAATAAAATAATGCCATTTGCAGCAACATGGATGGACCCAGAGATTATCATACAAAGTGAAGTAAGCCAGACACAGAAAGACAAATATCATATAATAGTGCTTATGTGTGGAATCTAAAAAATGATACAAATGAACTTATTTACAAAGCAGAAATAGATTCACAGAAAACAAACTTAGGGTTACCAAAGGGGAAAGTGGGGGGAGGATAAATTAGGCTTCACAAACACACACTACTATACATAAAATAGATAAATGACAAAAACTTACTGTATAGCACAGGGAACTGTATTCAATATCTTATATATTCATTACCTTATATATATATTATATATATATATATATATATATATATATAACTGAATCACTTTGCTGTACACCTGAAAAACAACATTGTAAATCAACTATACTTCAATAAAAGATTTAAAAATTTTTTAAATTAAAAAATAAGGTTCTGGTGGTGGAGCTAATGGCGGGCTCTGGGAGGGCTCACGCCAAGGAGTACTTCCCAGAACTCCTGCTGCCAGTGTCGTTGTCCTTACGGTGAGGCACAGCAACCCCCCCGCCTCTGCAGAACACCCTCCAACACTACCAGTAGAAAACTGAAGCTCAGAAGTTAAACATTTTGAGAGAGGGGGAAGATGGCGGAAGAGTAAGACGCGGAGATCACCTTCCTCCCCACAGATACAACGGAAATACATCTACACGTGGAACAACTCCTACACAACACCTACTGAACGCTGGCAGAAGACCTCAGACCTCCCAAAGGGCAAGAAACTCCCCACGTACCTGGGTAGGGCAAAAGAAAAAAGAATAAACAGACACAAAAGGATAGGGACGGGACCTGCACCAGTGGGAGGGAGCTGTGAAGGAGGAAAGGTTTCCACACACTAGGAGCCCCTTCGCGGGCGGAGACTGTGGGTGGCAGAGGGGGAAAGCTTCGGAGCCACGGAGGAGAGCAGAGCAACAGGGGTGCGGGGGGCAAAGCAGAGAGATTCCCGCACAGAGGATCAGTGCCAACCGGCACTCACCAGCCCGAGAGGCTTGTCTGCTCACCCGCCGGGTCACGTGGGGCTGGGAGCTGAGGCTCGGGCTTCGGTTGGAGCGCAGGGAGAGGACTGGGGTTGGCGGCGTGAACACAGCCTGCAGGGGGTTAGTGCACCACGGCTGGCCGGTAGGGAGTCGGGGAAAAGTCTGGACCTGCAGAAGAGGCAAGAGACTTTTTCTTCCCTCTTTGTTTCCTGGTGCATGAGGAGAGGGGATTAAGAGCGCTGCTTAAAGGAGCTCCGGAGATGGTCGCGAGCCCCGGCTAAAAGCGCGGACCCCAGAGACAAGCATGAGACGCTACGGCTGCTGCTGCAGCCACCAAGAAGCCTGTGTGCGAGCACAGGTCAATCTCCACACCTCCCTCCCCGGGAGCCTGTGCAGCCCGCCACTGCCAGGGGTCCCGGGATCCAGGGACAACTTCCCCGGAAGAACGCACGGCGTGCCTCAGGCTGGTGCAACGTCACGCTGGCCTCTGCCGCCGCAGGGCTGCCCCGCACGCACTCCGTGCCCCTCCCTCCCCCCCGGCCTGAGTGAGCCAGAGCCCCCGAAGCAGCTGCTCCTTTAATTCCGTCCTGGTTGAGCAAAGAACAGACGCCCTCCGGAGACCTACACGCAGAGGCGGGGCCAAAGCCAAAGCTGAGCCCCGGGAGCTGTGAGAACAAAGAAAAGAAAAGGAAATCTCTCCCAGCAGCCTCTGGAGCAGCGGATTAAATCTCCACAATCAGCTTGATGTACCCTGCATCTGCGGAATACCTGAATAGACCACGAATCATCCCAAATTGAGGAGGTGGACTTTGGGAGCAAGACAGATTATTTTTGCCCCTTTTCCTCTTTTTGTGAGTGTGTATGTGTATGCTTCTGTGTGAGATTTTGTCTGTATAGCTTTGCTTTCACCATTTGTGCTAGGGTTCTAACCATCCGTTTTTTTTTTTCTTTCTTAAAAAATTTTTTTTTCTTAATAATTATTTTTTATTTTAATAACTATTTTATTTTATCTTACTTTATTTTATCTTCTTTCTTTCTTCCTTCCTTCCTACCTTCCTTTCTTTCTCCCTCCCTCCCTCTCTCTCTCTCTCTCTCTCTCTCTCTCTCTTTCTTTCTTTCTTTCTTTCCTCTCCCTTATATTCTGAGCCGTGTGGATGAAAGGCTCTTGGTGCTGCAGCCAGGAGTCAGATGCTGTGCCTCTGAGGTGGGAGAGCCAACTTCAGGACACTGGTCCACAAGAGACCTCCCAGCTCCATGTAATATCAAATGGCAAAAACCTCCCAGAGATCTCCATCTCAACACCAACACCCATCCTCACTCAACGACAAGCAAGCTACAGTGCTGGACACCCTATGCCAAACAACTAGCAAGACAGGAAGACAACCCCACCCATTAGCAGAGAGGCTGCCTAAAATCATAATAAGTCCACAGACACCCCAAAACACACCACCAGACATGGACCTGCCCACCAGAAAGACAAGATCCAGCCTCATCCACCAGAACACAGGCATTAGTCCCCTCCACCAGGAACCCTACACAACCCACTGAACCAACTGTAGCCACTGGGGAAAGACACCAAAAACAACGGGAACTACGAACCTGCAGCCTGCAAAAAGGAGACCCCAAACACAGTAAGATAAGCAAAATGAGAAGACAGAAAAACACGCAGTAGATGAAGGAGCAAGATAAAAACCCACCAGACCTAACAACTGAAGAGGAAATAGGCAGTCTACCTGAAAAAGAATTCAGAATAATGATAGTAAAGATGATCCAAAATCTTGGCAATAGAATAGAGAAAATGCAAGAAATATTTAACAAGGACCTAGAAGAACTAAAGATGAAACAAGCAATGATGAACAACACAATAAATGAAATTAAAAATACTACAGATGGGATCAATAGCAGAATAACTGAGGCAGAAGAATGGATAAGTGACCTGGAAGATAGAATAGTGGAAATAACTACTGCAGAGCAGAATAAAGAAAAAAGAATGAAAAGAACTGAAGACAGTCTCAGAGACCTCTGGGACAACATGAAACACACCAACATTCGAATTATAGGGGTTCCAGAAGAAGAGAAAAAGAAAGGGACCTGAGAAAATATTTGAAGACATTATAGTTGAAAACTTCTCTAATATGGGAAAGGAAATAGTTAATCAAGTACAGGAAGCACAGAGAGTCCCATACAGGATAAATCCAAGGAGAAACATGCCAAGACACATATTAACCAAACTGTCAAAAATTTAATACAAAGAAAACATATTAAAAGCAGCAAGGGAAAAACAACAAATAACACACAAGGGAATCCCCATAAGGTTAACAGCTGATCTTTCAGCAGAAACTCTGCAAGCCAGAAGGGAGTGGCAGGACATATTTAAAGTGATGAAGGAGAGAAACCTACAACCAAGATTACGCTACCCAGCAAGGATCTCATTCAGATTTGACGGAGAAATGAAAACCTTTACAGACAAGCAAAAGCTGAGAGAGTTCAGCACCACCATACCAGCTTTACAATAAGTGCTAAAGGAACTTCTCTAGGCAAGAAACACAAGAGAAGGAAAAGACCTGCAATAACAAACCCAAAACAATTTAGAAAATGGGAATAGGAACATACATATCGATAATTACCTTAAATGTAAATGGATTAAATGTTCCCACCAAAAGACACAGACTGGCTGAATGGATACAACAACAAGACCCATATATATGCTGTCTAAAAGAGACCCACTTCAGACCTAGGGACACATACAGACTGAAAGTGAGAGGATGGAAAAAGACATTCCATGGAAATGGAAATCAAAAGAAAGCTGGAATAGCAATTCTCATATCAGACAGAATAGACTTTAAAATAAAGACTATTACAAGAGACAAAGAGGGACACTACATAATGATCAAGGGATTGATCCAAGAAGAAGATACAACAATTGTAAATATTTATGCACCCAACATAGGAGCACCTCAATACATAAGGCAAATACTAACGGCCATAAAAGGGGAAATCGACAGTAACACATTCACAGTAGGGGACTTTAACACCCCACTTTCATCCACGGACAGATCATTGAAAATGAAAATAAATAAGGAAACACAAGTTTTAAATGATACATTAAACAAGATGGACTTAATTGATATTTATAGGACATGCCAGCCCAAAACAACAGAATACACGTTTTTCTCAAGTGCTCATGGAACATTCTCCAGGATAGATCATATCTTGGGTCACAAATCAAGCCTTGGTAAATTTAAGAAAATTGAAATTGTATCAAGTATCTTTTCCGACCACAACGCTATGAGACTAGATATCAATTACAGGGAAAGATCTGTAAAAAATACAAACACATGGAGGCTAAACAATACACTACTTAATAACGAAGTGATCACTGAAGAAATCAAAAAGGAAATAAAAAAATACCTAGAAACAAATGACAATGGAGACACGATGACCCAAAACCTATGAGATGCAGCAAAAGCAGTTCTAAAAGGGAAGTTTATAGCAATACAATCCTACCTTAAGAAACAGGAAAGATCTCGAATAAACAACCTAAACTTGCACTTAAAGCAATTAGAGAAAGGAGAACAAAAAAACCCCAAAGTTAGCAGAAGGAAAGAAATCATAAAGATCAGATCACAAATAAATGAAAAAGAAATGAAGGAAACAATAGCAAAGACCAATCAAACTAAAAGCTTGTTCTTTGAGAAGATAAACAAAATTGATAAACCATTAGCCAGACTCATCAAGAAAAAAGGGAGAAGACTCATATCAATAGAATTAGAAATGAAAAAGGAGAAGTAACAACTGATGCTGCAGAAATACAAAAGATCATGAAGGATTACTACAAGCAATTCTATGCCAATAAAATGGAGAACCTGGAAGAAATGGACAAATTCCTAGAAATGCACAACCTGCCAAGAATGAATCAGGAAGAAATAGAAAATATGAACAGACCAATCACAAGCACTGAAATTGAAACTGTGATTAAAAATCTTCCAACAAACAAAAGCCCAGGACCACATGGCTTCACAGGTGAATTCTATCAAACATTTAGAGAAGAGCTAACACCGATCCTTCTCAAATTCTTCGAAAATATAGCAGAGGGAGGAACACTCCCAAACTCATTCTACGGGGCCACCATCACCCTGATACCAAAACCACACAAGGATGTCACAAAGAAAGAAAACTACAGGCGAATATCACTGATGAACAAGATGCAAAAATCCTCAACAAAATCCTAGCAAACAGAATCCAACAGCACATTAAAGGGATCATACACCATGATCAAGTGGGGTTTATTACAGGAACACAAGGATTCTTCAATATACGCAAATCAATCAACGTGACACACCATATTAACAAATTGAAGGAGAAAAACCATATGATCATCTCAATAGATGCAGAGAAGGCTTTTGACAAAATTCAACACCCATTTATGATAAAAACCCTGCAGAAAGTAGGCAGAGGGAACTTTCCTCAACCTAATAAAGGCCATATATGACAAACCCACAGCCAACATTGTCTTCAATGGTGAAAAACTGAAAGCATTTCCATTAAGATCAGGAACAAGACAAGGTTGCCCACTCTCACCACTCTTATTCAACACAGTTTTGGAAGTTTTAGCCACAGCAATCAGAGAAGAAAAGGAAATAAAAGGAATCCAAATCAGAAAAGAAGAAGTAAAGCTGTCACTGTTTTCAGATGACATGATACTATACATAGAGAATCCTAAAGATGCTACCAGAAAACTACTAGAGCTAAGCAATAAATTTGGTAAAGTAGCAAGATACAAAATTAAGGCACAGAAATCTCTGGCATTCCTATACAGTAATGATGAAAAATCTGAAAGTGAAATCAAGAAAACAGTCCCTTTTACCATCTGAACAAAAAGAATAAAATATCTAGGAATAAACCTACCTAAGGAGACGAAAGACCTGTGTGTAGAAAATTATAAGACACTGATGAAAGAAATTAAAGATGATACAAATAGATGGAGAGATATACCATGTTCTTGGATTGGAAGAATCAACATTGTGAAAATGACTCTACTACCCAAAGCAATCTACAGATTCAAAGCAATTCCTATCAAACTACCACTGGCATTTTTCACAGAACTAGAACAAAAAATTTGACAATTTATATGGAAACACAAAAGACCCCAAATAGCCAAAGCAATCTTGAGAATGAAAAACGGAGCTGGAGGAATCAGGCTCCCTGACTTCAGACTATACTACAAAGCTACAGTAATCAAGACAGTATGGTACTGGCACAAAAACAGAAATATAGATCAATGGAACAGGATAGAAAGCCCAGAGGTAAACCCACGCACAAATGGTCACCTTATCTTTGATAAATGAGGCAGGACTGTACAGTGGAGAAAGGACAGCCTCGTCAATAAGTTGTACTGGGAAAACTGGACAGGTACATGTAAAAGTATGAGATTAGAACAGTCCCTAACACCATACACAAAAATAAGCTCAAAATGGATTTAAGACCTAAATGTAAAGCCAGACACTATCAAACTCTTAGAGGAAAACATAGGCAAAACACTCTATGACATAAATCACAGCAAGATCCTTTTTGACCCACCTCCCAGAGAAATGGAAATAAAAACAAAAATAAACAAATGGACCTAATGAAACTTAAAAGCTTTTGCACAGTAAAGGAAGCCATAAACAAGACCAAAAGACAACCCTCAGAAAGGGGGAAGATATTTGCAAATGAAGCAACTGACAAAGGATTAATCTCCAAAATTTATAAGCAGCTCATGCAGCTCAATAACAAAAAAACAAACAACCCAATCCAAAAATGGGCAGAAGAACTAAATAGACATTTCTCCAAAGAAGATATACAGATTGCCAACACTCACATGAAAGAATGCTCAACATCATTAATCATTAGAGAAATGCAAATCAAAACTACAATGAGATATCATCTCACACCGGTCAGAATGGCCACCATCAAAAAATCTAGAAACAATAAATGCTGGAGAGGGAGTGGAGAAAAGGGAACACTCTTGCACTGCTGGTGGGAATGTGAATTGGTACAGCCACTATCGAGAGCAGTATGGAGGTTCCTTCAAAAACTACAAATAGAACTACCGTATGACCCAGCAATCCCACTACTGGGCATATACCCTGAGAAAACCATAATTCAAAAAGAGTCATGTACCAAAATGTTCATTGCAGCTCTATTTACAATAGGCAGGAGATGGAAACAACCTAAGTGTCCATCATTGGATGAATGGATAAAGAAGATGTAGCACATATATACAATGGAATATTACTCAGCCATAAAAAGAAACGAAATTGAGTTATTTGTAGTGAGGTGGATGGACCTAGAGTGTGTCATACAGAGTGAAGTAAGTCAGAAAGAGAAAAACAAATACTGTATGCTAACACATGTATATGGAATCTAAGAAAAAAAATGTCATGAAGAACCTAGGGGTAAGACGGGAATAAAGACACAGGTCTACTAGAGAATGGACTTGAGGATATGGGGAGGGGGAAGGGTAAGGTGTGACAAAATGAGAGAGTGGCATGGACATATATACACTACCAAACGTAAAATAGTTAGCTAGTGGGAAGCAGCCGCATAGCACAGGGAGATCAGCTCGGTGCTTTGTGACCACCTGGATGGGTGGGATAGGGAGGGTGGGAGGGAGGGTGATGCAAGAGGGAGGAGATATGGGAACATATGTATATGTATAACTTATTCACTTTGTTATAAAGCAGAAACTAACACACCATTGTAAAACAATTATACTCCAATGAAGATGTAAAAAAAAAAAAAAAGAAAAGGTTCTGATTCTCCCAACCCAGATGTGAATCAGTGCTATGAAGGGCGGGAGCCATTAAAAAGGAGAATGACATAAACATATTAGTGTTGTAATGCGAAACGGAAACGGACTAAGTGTAAAGACTTTAAATATGAACACTCGCTCGGAGCTAAAGGCAATTATTCAGGTGAAAGACAATGGGAATCTGAGCTAAGGTTACATAAGGGATGCAACAAGGGGAAGAAATTCAGGAGATATTTAAGAGGCAAAATTAACAGATCTTAGTGATAAAATTGGATATAAGGGGTGGGAAAAAAATTTTTAAAGATCATGTTCAGATTTCTGACTTGGGTAATTCCCCAACTGTATTAAGGTAGAGACCCCAAAGACATAAGCTGAGACTTGGATAAGGATTGTCAAGTTAGAGCCAGTCCTGAGTGGGCATTCTGCTATATCACATGACTATATCATATCACCTTGCTGTGGTAGGTACAGTAAAGCCTGCCCCTTCACAAGATGTCTGTGTCCTAATCTTGGAACATTGTAGGTTACATGGGAAAGAGGAATTACGACTGCACTGGAATTAGGTTGCCAACGACCTGGTGTTTAAATGGCAAGATTATCCTGAATCATCCAGGTGGGTCCAATGTAAAATGTCCTTAAAGGTGGAAGAAGAAGGCAGAAGAGGCAGTGTTGAATGATGCCATGTCAGAAGGACTCAGCAGCAGCCATTGCTGTTAAGGGAGGTTGGGTACGGAAGGGCGGGGACAGCAGCTAAGACATGCCAGCAGCTTTAGGAGCTGGAAGAGACAAGAAAACACATTCTCCCCTAGAACCTCCAGAAACAAATGTGTCATTGCTGATAACTTGATTTTACACCAGTGAGACCCATTTCCATCTTCTGACCTCCAGAACTGGAAAACCACAAATGTCTGTTGTGTCAAGCCTGTAGCACTTTGTTACAACCGCCGTAAGAAACCGATACCCTTACCATCTATCCTCCCTTAGCAAATCACTGGTCTCTGACCTATGTTCTGAATTCGTTTACCTGTAAGTAATGTTTTAAACTTTTCTTGACTCTCTGAAATGTATGAGCTGGCTACCGTGTGCCTACAACTGTGTGACTACCTCTGCATTAAGTTAAACTACCGGGTGTATTCCCTGTGAACAGCTGGGCCCACTGCATGATTCAATACAAACATAAAACAAAAGAACACTTTGCCATACAGTCCTTTTTTTTTTTTTAACCCTGCTTATCTAATCACCATTCAACCAAAACATTTCTCAAGTAATCAATAATTTAGTTATAAAACTTAGGCAGCTTTCTGTCACAAGGTATAATATTTATTTTGCTGCTGAATTAATTAATGTTTGGAAAATGCCATGTAAATGTTAGCTCTTATCCTTTCCTTATTTATAGTAACTACATAACCTTAAATTGAATTCCATGCAATAGAAAACTCTGAAATATATGTGGTAATGATGGATGGACGTTACTTACCCTTATGACTTTTTCTATAACCTATATATAACATTCAGAACTTGAAATGATGAGGATAATTTCTCTCAGGTCTAGCTTGGCCCAGTCCTCAGGAAGTACAGATGTGAATGATTTTGGCTGGAAGACTTAAAAATGAATATAAAGCCACTACACTTTTCGCATAACTCTAACGCAAGAGAGGAGGAGAGGAGGAGTCAGGACTGTCAAAATTGTGTCCTTGGACGATGAGAATATTAGACGTACTTTTATAAGGTCCAAAATATGTTTCCCAAACAGAGATAAAGCAAAGACAATTTTGATTCTGTTTCAAGGTCATAAATAGTCTAACATCAGGATTACACTGTGAATCACCCCCGCTGGAAGATGGGTCCCACCTGGGAGCACACATCATAGTCACTGTACCATTGCCAAGTGTTCCAAGAGGTTAGCGGAAAAGAGCGGCGGGGCCCCAAAGACAAGGGCTGCATCATCTTCTTTATAGGCTTAGGAGTGATGAGAACATCATGTTCTTCCACAGAGTGCTGGCCAGACAGGCAAGGGAGCAAAGAATCTGGCCTCTGGGTTATCCTTAGTTATTACACTACCACCTAAAAGGACAAAAATGTAAAGTGGGTCAAGAAGAAAAACATGGGACTTCCCGGGTGGCGCAGTGGTTGAGAGTCCGCCTGCCGATGCAGGGGGCGCAGGTTCGTGCCCCGGTCCGGGAAGATCCCACATGCCACAGAGTGGCTGGGCCCGTGAGCCATGGCCGCTGAGCCTGTGCGTCCGGAGCCTGTGCTCCGCAACGGGAGAGGCCACAACAGTGAGAGGCCTGCGTACCGCAAAAAAAAAAAAAGAAAAAAAGAAGAAGAAACACATGAATTATATAAGTAAAGGAAACTGAAACTTGACTCTGGGCCCACAGCAAGCTAGAGATACTCTACTCTAAAATTCCAGAATTTTGCACACTTGTCTAAACCCTTAAGCCACAGAGACCCCAAAAGGCCTCTCTATGAAGATGATACTGGAAGCTATCATTGGATTAAGGTTGAGGTACTGTGGTTATAAACTGCATGTGAAATAACAAATACTTTAAACACAAAAATTGTTTATTGTGTTTCTTAAATTTGGGCCACATGCCATCAATCGCAAAATGCAGGGTAATTGCAGTCTCTGTGGCATGTCTGTTTGTACAGCAAAACCTATATTTGAGCGTCTCCAGAGTGCTAAGGTGCAATCTGCCACAGCTGTGTAATTGAAGAAGCTCTGATGTATGGAACTATACACGTTATTTTCAACTAGCAGAACTCAGGGTATTTTTTTTTCTTTTTTTGAGAATGAACGTGTAGAGGTCTGGGTTATAGTTGTATTTCTACCACATTAAAGGAGCTCACAAATGCTTATGCTGTGATAGAAGCAGGCCTTAAAAGAGTCCCTACGTACAACTGCACTTCTACTTGACAATGTGATTTTTAACCAATTTTTAAATACCGTAAGCAAAATTCACCTGAACTCATACACACGGTGAATCCTGGGTGGGAATGTTAACTCAAATGTGTGCTTTGCCGTAAGTAAATATCCTGAAATACAGCTTCCTGTTCACATTATCTGCCCCTCCCAAATATGGGCTCCAAAGTTACATCATGGGCTATTCAAAAGAATATTGTTTCCTGCCTATGTAGGCATGATTGTTCCAGTCATCCAGACAGACTCTGATGCAATGCTCAGTACTTGGAACTTTCCATAGCTTATGCTCCCTGGAAGCTTTGTAGCCCCTTTTCCACTTTATGAACTTGAGAATAGTTGGTTTGTCCCTGGCTTTTCTTGGGTGAATTGACTTTCCACCAAGTACTGTCAAGAGAGTTTAATTTCTGGATCTTGCCTTAATGAAAAAAAAGAGTTGCAGTTCCACATAGCCAGCTGTGGCCCACATGTAAGTATGCCCTTGACATAACTTTAGCACAACTTTAGACAGTGGATATGACCCAGATCCTTCTCTACCCTGAGAGAAACTAGCTAGAGGGAATGCCACAGGATCACCAGGGATTACTAAAGAGCTTTCAGCTTTTTGTAGGTCATTTAAAAGAACAACATATCTTTTGTAGGACTTGGAACAGGGAGGACTCTCTGTTCTCTATAAATGGACCTTGAACATGTTTGGAGACACTAGCAGGGAATGCAGCTCCCCACAAAGCCCTCTTACAAGGTCGCTATCCAGCAGGGCAGCTTCTCTAAGAACATAGCTTGGAAGGGACTCACATGAGGAGGTCAGAGAGAAGGGAGCTGACAATTCAGCCACCCACAACAGCCAACACAAGGGTAACCAAGATGGCAGATGCCACAAGGAGATAGACAGCACTGTGTTCCCTTTTGTCTCCTACTATTTTAATTTGACTCCTTATTATTGTGCAATAATACCCTAACTTGGAATAAGACATGTCTTAATAACAACACTATTATTAACATGCTAGAATTAGTTCATATACAACTAGCCTGTGAGCTTCTTTGCTAGACGGTAAACTCTGTGAAGGAAGAACGTATTCATTTGTGTATGTACAGAACCTGGCATATTCGGCAGACAGTGGGTGCTGGAGAAGTGTTTATTAATTTGAGTTTTTTTCAGTGCACCTTATGTGTCTAGTGTCTATATTGTCCTCAACATGGCCATTTCCTAGTCCCTGGAAACTTTGAATAATGAAGTATAAAACAAATATTTAATACCCTACACAACACCACAAGATCAATTATACTATATCTTGGTTCCTTTGTACCTTTCATCTTACTTATTAAATAGATGTGAGTAAACACCACAAGGAGAGTCACATGTTAGGATTTTAGACGTATTTAAGAACGTGGAAATCCTCACTAGCCTGAGATAGTTTACCATAGAAATTCATCAATTTCATCAAAAATGAATTTCTGATCAACACGGGGAAAGTACCAGTGCTATTAAATCCTGCAGAGTTATAACTGCGCCCAGGTCTTCATTTCTTTAGTTCCACTGGCAGATTCAGAAGCAGAGCAAATGTGGAAAAGATTCACGAATACGATGCTCAGCACATGGTTTTCTTGATTTCCCCGCCCCCTTCTTTCCGACCTGACAAGTCTCGCGAAGACGCTACAACGAAAGTTTGCCCACGTGAGTCACCTATCCTTCGCCCAGTTTCTCTCTCTTGGAACCCAGAGCCGCTTGTGATTTGATCCCTGTCTTATCCAGCTCTGCAGAGCTGAGAAAGCACGGGGGAGGAAGTCAGTGAAAAGAAGAGGGGTCACCACGCTCCCAGCTTCACTCAGGCCACAGATGCCGCGGCTCAATAGCGCAGAGTGAAATGATCGTGATCCGGTGCTTGAAAATCCCCATTAGCAGAACACTTACAGCATTAGGAGAAAATGTGCTTTTCTTTAGGGGTGACTGGCTGTAGGGCTGCTCTCTGTCAGTCAGGCTCTGACAAACCTCCCCCGCCCCTCCTTCCCCCAGGATGTTACACTCAGGGCTGCTCTTCTCTGTCGTGAGGATGACACCTCATATACCCTCAGTCAAGAGGCAGTCTGGAAAGATGAAAAAAACTGGACTATTTTTTAAAATTTATTTTTTTATTGAAGTATGGTTGACTTACAATGTTGCTAGTTTCAAGTGTACAGTAAAGATTTCAGAGATATATACAAATAAATAGATATAGATATATTCTTTTTCAGATTCTTTTCCATTACAGGTTATGACAAGATACAGTTCCCTGTGCTACGCAGTAGGTCCTTGTTGTTTATCTATTTTATATATAGCAGTGTGTACCTGTTAACCCTAGACTTTTTGATCTGAACCTTCACGAAGTATTCAGGTAAGATGCCTGCAGCCCAGGGCAAGGAAGCACCCCACAGCCCAAGTAAAGAATAAGTAGTAGGGCAGGATAGAATATGGTTATTCTTATCCCTGAACTTATTAATTAGAGAATTTGGGTCAGTCGGGCGCTTGATCTGTTTGCAGATTTCCATGATGTTGGACAACTAATTAGAGCTCATGGGATTACTATAGTCTCTACTTTTAACACACATATATGAAAAGCACAGTCACTCAATGACCAAAGAGAAAACTTCTAACAACTCTTTTATACCATGGAGTCCAGAACAGCCTTTCAGGTCTTGATGGTGAATTTCATGAACACAGCAGGTCAATGTCAATTAAATTTTGACAGCCCTTCAAACAGTGAAAGCCGCTGTGGGTTAGTGGTTCAGAGCTTAGAGCCACACTACCAGACTTGAAACCTTGGATCTTTTCAAATCAAAGGTTATATGACTATGTGAGTTATTTAACATCTCTGTGCCTCAATTTTCCTACCTATAAAGTGGGAATGATAATAAGGTACTTACCTCACAATAATTAATAAAATTGATGAACTTGTAAGAGTGTATGAACTTGGAAGTACATAGTAAGTGCTTAAGAAGCATTAGTTACAATATCTAACATTCTGCGAGGAGAAAAAATAGTGTCTACGTTCTGTGGTCTTGTTGGAAAATAAGGAAGTATGTTTTAAAATAGTTTTTTTATATATAAATTTATTTACTTTATTTATTTATTTTTGGCTGCGTTGGGTCTTCACTGCTGCGCACAGACTTTCTCTAGCTGTGGCAAGCGGGGGCTACACTTTGTTGCGGTGCTCAGGCTTCTCATTGCAGTGGCTTCTCTTGTTGCTGAGCACGGGCTCTAGGCACATGGGCTTCAGCAGTTGTGGCACATGGGCTCAGTAGTTGTGGCTCGCGGGCTCTAGAGCACAGGCTGAGTAGTTGTGGCACACGGGCTTAGTTGCTCCGGGGCATGTGGGATCTTCCCGGACCAGGGCTCGAACCCGTGTCCCCTGCATCGGCAGGCGGATTCTTAACCACTGCGCCACCAGGGAAGTCCTTTAAAATAGTTTTTAAAAAGAAAAATCAAAGATCCTAAGAGCATGAAAGGAAATAAGACCA
Source organism: Aethalodelphis obliquidens (assembly GCF_003676395.1). Taxonomy (NCBI): domain Eukaryota; kingdom Metazoa; phylum Chordata; class Mammalia; order Artiodactyla; family Delphinidae; genus Aethalodelphis; species Aethalodelphis obliquidens. Next base: position 70,539,034 of record NW_020837950.1, read on the forward strand.
AAGGCTACTGTGGTTATAGATTATAAACAAGGAGAAAGGCCTCTTAACTTGGCAATAGTCAAATGTGTTTTTCATGAACATTAAAAAATTTCTGTGATTGAATCAGCCATCCATTAAATTTTAAATTAAGAGAAGCCTTATAGAGAAGACAGACAACAATCTAGACAACTAAAACGGGGATTAAAAAGCCACTATATATTTGATTTTCATATAATTTCTTATAATTTCTTTATAAGATTAATATAAATGCCTGTTAAAGTAGACTAGTCTATGTACATCAAATTTTACATAGAAAGTTTAACTTAGGTTAGGTACTCCTAACAAATCAAGCAAGTTGTCCAATATAAAATATATTATTGCTTTAATATACAAGCACATCTAAACAGCTACTCCAAAAGAAAAGAAGAAAATTGCTCGCTTTTTAAAGGCATCCCAAGGTAGTAATAATAGTATTAGTTTCATTTGGAATTTATTTACATATTCACTACATGGATGACGCAAATAGGTCCATTTCCTCACTGCCATATAAGGATTTGTACAAACCAAGAGTATTTTAGATTTTGAGGCATTTCAAATCACTGACCACCAACCCTAATTTTTAGGTTTTAAAACTGAGGCCCACAGAAGAGAACGAACTTGCCTAAAATTATAAATAAAGTAATTCCCATGTACGTTTGTCTCACATAAAGAGAACTTGCTCTCACTCAGGTAAGACAATACAATACTATAGTGCCAGTGCACTGTTTCCCTAGGGCTGCCGTAACAGATGATCATAAACTGGGGGGCTTAAAATAACAGAAATGTATTTTCTCATGGTTCTGGAGCCAAAAGTCCAAAATCAAGGCATGTGCAGGGCTGCACTCCTTCTGGAGGCTCTAGGGGAACATCCATTTCTTGCGTCTTCCAGCTTCTGGTAGCCATCAGCATCCCTTGGTTTGTGGCCCCTTCTCTCTCTATGCCCTCTTCATGTCACCTTCTCTGTGTGGGTCTAACTCCAAACCTCCTTATTTACAGCCTATCCAGATAATTCTGAATAAAGCCTCCACTCAAAATGCTTAACTTAATCTCATCTTTTACCTTATAAGGTAATATTCACAGGCTCTGAAGGCTAGGTTATAGACATATCTTTTTTGGGGGAGGGGAGGGGGGAGTGGGAGGTGAGGGGCAGGGTACCACTTAGTCCACTACAGCCAGGGAGAGTTCGTGAGTTTATGGATGCCTCTAAAATAGAAATTCCATCTCTGAGGGGCTTCAGATGATAAAACCGTAAGAAATTATTGTCCTTTACCAATTGCTCTGCAACTCCCTTCTCTTGATTAATTGAAATCTCATTACAGACCTGCAGAATCCTATCATTAGCAAACCATTTTTTATCTATATCTCCGGGTCCTACTTAACCTTGACATGTGGATTCTGGTTAAACATGACAGATTGGATACATCCAACGATCTCCATTCATTCCTGAAAGCTCACTAAGAAGCCAGTCAAGGAATACAACAGGTAAACACATACAAGGTGAAAGATTATAGAAGAAGATAAAGAGCAGAAGAGATATATCAACCAAATTTTTTTTTTTTTTTTTTTTTTTGCGGTACGCGGGCCTCTCACTGTTGTGGCCTCTCCCGTTGCGGAGCACAGGCTCCGGATGTGCAGGCTCAGCAGCCATGGCTCACGGGCCCAGCCGCTCCGTGGCATGTGGGATCTTCCCGGACCGGGGCACGAACCCGCGTCCCCTGCATCGGCAGGCGGACTCTCAACCACTGCGCCACCAGGGAAGCCCATCAACCAAACTTTGGAAGATGGAAAGCAGATGGGCAAGTGAAGACTAACTTAACAGAGCAAAGAAAGACAACACTAAGTTTGCAGAGGGAGAATTCAGTAAGTCGTGTATGGGTTCATACCTAGAAACTCCAGAAAAGCTAAGGAACTGGAGGCATTAGTTACCCTCAAAAGCCAAGTGAGAGGGAAGGATTCAATAATGCCTTATCTGTAACACCGAAATCCAAAATTTCTGACAACTAGATTTTAAAATACTCACTTGGGGGCTTTCCTCGTGGTGCCGTGGTTAAGAATCCACCTGCCAATGCAGGGGACATGGGTTTGAGCCCTGGTCCGGGAAGATCCCACATGCCGCGGAGCAACTAAGCCCCTATGCCACAACTACTGAGCTCGTGTGCCACAACTACTGAAGCCTGCGTGCCTAGAGCCCGTGCTCTGCAACAAGAGAAGCCATCACAATGAGAAGCCCACGTGCTGCAATGAAGAGTAGCCCTGCTCACAGAAACTAGAGGAAGCCCGTGCACAGCAACAAAAGACCCAATGGAGCCAAAATAAATAATAAAATACTCACTTGGCAGCAAACCTTGACATTATATGAACTCCTTTGCTATCAAAATTATTTTTAAAATATATAAAACTAATAGTAGTCTTTATTTACCCCTCTTAGTATGTGAATATTCATGTTCCATTGCAGATATTTGATTAAAGAGCCTGTCTTAGGTCCCACTAGGTAATATATGGATTATGCACTATATTTGCTGAAATCTTTAAAAATATTGGATGGGATTGCCTAGGAGATGGCACAGAGGGAGAAAAGTAAGAGAGGTAGCGGACTGGGGCTTCTCACTCTTTCTAAGAATTTTAAGTTTCATTTTTGGCCCCTCAAGCCAGGCTTTTCCTGGAGCTTTCTCTGTCTGAACCATAGTGCTTATTTCCAGGGTTCTGGCTGTGTTAGGTACAAGCCAGAGGATACCAGAGGAGAAAAAAGGGAAAAGTCAATGATGGTTTGGAGAAAAATCACAGTGAATTTAGAAGTTACTAGGGTGAACATAATCAATAAAATCAGAAATAAAAGAGGAGACATGATAACTAATAACACAAACACTAAGGATCATAAGAAGCTACTATGAACACTAGCAAACCAGATTACCTAGAAGAAATGGATACATTCCTAGAAACATACAATCTACCAAGACTGAATCATGAAGAAACAGAAAATCTGAACAAACCAATTACTAGTAAGGAGATTAAATCAGTAATCAAAATCTCCCAACAGACAGAAGTCCAGGATCAGATGGCTTCATGATGAATTCTACCAAACATTTAATGAAGAATTAATACCAACTTATCTTAAACTCTTCCAAAAACTAAAGAGGAGGGAATACTTCTAAACTCATTTTATGAGGCCAGCCATACCCTGATACCAAAACCAGACAAAGATCTTTAGCAGGCTAGTATCCCTGATGAACAAAGATGCAAAACTCCTCAACCAAATATTAGCAAACTGAATTCAAGAGTACATTGAAAGGATCATACACCACGATCAAGTGGGATTTAGTCCTGGAATGTAAGGATGGCTCACCATCTACAAGTCAGTGTGATACAATGTGTTAACCAAATGAAGGATAAAAATTATATGATTATATCAATAGATGGAGAAAAAGCATTTGCCAAAATTTAACATCCTCTATGATAACCATCAATAAACTAGGTATAGATGACATAACAAAGTGCATATATGACAAACTCACATTTATCATACTCAGTGGTGACAGGCTGAAGGATTTCCCACTAAGATCAGGAATAAGACAAATGGGTCCCCACTCTCACCACTCCTTTTCAACATAGAATTAAAAGTCCTAGCCAGAACAATTAGGCAGGAAGAAGTAACAAAAGTCATCAAAATCTGAAGGGAAGAAGTAAAATGGTCTCTGACTGCAGATGATACAATCTTATACATAGGAAACTAAAGACTCCACAAAAAAACTGTTAGAACTAATGAACAGATTCAGTAAAGTTGCAAGATACTAAAACAACGTACAGAAATCAGTTGCATTTCTATATACTAACAACTAATTACCTGGAAAGGAAATCAAGAAAACAATTCCATTTATAATGGCACCAAAATAATAATACTTAGGAATAAATTTAACAAAGGAGATGAAAGATCTGTATACTGGAAATTTTGAGACGTTGATGAAAGAAATTAAAGAAGACACAAAGATGGAAAGATATCCTGTATTCATAGATCAGGAAAATTAATATTATTAAAATGCCCATTCTACCCAAAGCCATCTATATATTCAATGTAAATCCTATCAAAATCCCAATGGCATATTCCCAGATATAGAAAAAACAATATTAAATTTCATAAGAAACCACAAAAGATCCGAAATAGTCAAAGAAATCCTAGGAAAGAAGGACAAAGCTGGAGGCATCACGCTTCCTGATTTAACACTTTATTATGAAGCTATAGTAATCAAAGTGTATGGTAATAGCATAAAAACAGACACGCAGACCAATGAAGCAGAACTGAGAGCCCAGAAATAAACCCACACGTATATGATAAACAAATATTTGACAAGGGAGCCAAGAATACTCAATGAGGAAAGATAGTCTCTTCAATAAACGGTTTTGGGAAAATTAGATATTCACACGCAAAAGAATGAAATTGGCCCCCATCTTACACCACTCACAAAAATGAACTCAAAGTGGATTAGAAGTGGCGTACAGCCACTATAGAAAACAGTATGAAGTTTTTTCAGATTAAAACTAGATTTTATTTCTTTTGGACATATACCCAGCAATCATCCAGCAAATAACTTGATTTTAAAAATGGGCAAATGACCTGAATAGATATTTTTTCAAAGAAGACATACAAATAGCCAGTGGGTACATGAAAAGACACTTAGCATCATTAATCATCAGAGAATTGAAGATCAAACAACAATAAGCTATCACCTCACACTTTTGGACTGTCCATTATCAAAAACCTAAGAGCTAACAAGTGTTGGTGAGGATGAGGGGGAAAAGCACACCTGTGCACTGTCGGTGGGAATGTAAACTGGTGCAGCCACTGTGGAAAACAGTATGGAGGTTCCTCAAGAAATTTAAAAGAGAACTACCATATGATCCAGCAATTCCACTTCTGGGTGTATATCCAAAGGAAATAAAATCATTAGCTTGAAGAAATATTCCTATGTTCATTGCAGCATTATTCACAATAAGCAAGGTATATAAGTAACCTAAGTGTCCCTTGATAGATGAATGGCTCAAGAAAATGTGATACACACACACACACACACACACACACACACACACACACACAGAGGAATATTATTCAGTCTTAAAAAGAAGGAAATCCTACCACTTGCACCAACATGGATAAACCTGGAGGGCATTATGCTAAGTAAAATAAGCCAGACACAGAAAGACAACTACTACATGGTATCACTTACATGTAGAATCTTAAAAAAATTGATTAGAAAATTATTAGGTTTCCTGGACTGCTTGTTCATGTCGAAAGAGCCATAGGAAACTAAGCAAACAAAAACCAAGGCATTTATTACCTTCACTAAAAACAAAAAGTAGTATAAGAAAGGAAACAATAATTATAGTAGTCCACATGGCTTTGCCATGCACAGTATTTATATAACATAAAATAAAAGCATCAAATATAAATTTGATATATGATTAATATATTATCAAATAGCAATTCCATATATGGTTAAAATATGTTCATGAGAAGAATGGGGGAAAGGAATTATGGGAGTGAATGTAGGGTATTATAATAGGTTGATATGAGAAAGATACTATCTAAGTTTTAAAATCAAGAACTAGACAAATGCATTTGAAATTTAGAAATAAGGAGGTAGCTATTAGAAGAAACAGGTAAAAGAGGTGAAAGTTGTTACCTCTGATACAGAGACCTGGGGTGGTTTGACTTGAGCAAGAGTCTGTTATTTTTCATTATAATTTTCTGACTTTTTAAAATATGGGTTAATTTGATATAAATAAAAATCAAATTAAGTTTTAATAGAGACTAGTGATAGTGTTAGCAAATAAATAAGATTAATATTATTGTAATTTCTTGCCTGTACAAGTTTAATATTTTCCCTCCTCTCCTTTTCTACCTAATCTGCATTTTTGCAGCCTAAATTGTATTTTTTCTTTTTTTGCCAAATTAATCTTTCTACAGTACAGCTCAAATCATGTTCTCCTCAAAAACTTTAAGTGGCTAAACTCACTAATTTGGCATGCAAGTTCGCTACAACTTACTCCCCAACTATTTTCCTTCCATTTAATCAACAGATATTCGTGGAACCACTGTTGTGTGTTTTGTTGGAAGCAATGAGGATACAATGATGGACAAGATAGACATAATTCCAGTCTTTGAGGCACTTACATTCTACAGACTTCCTGCTAACACTCTCTTTTGCTAGACCTTTGTTCTAATACTTTTGGATTTTCAGCCCTCTCCTTTCTCTTCCAGGGTGTATACTCAAACCTTGGTTCTCTTCAAGGCAGAAGGCAAACGCTACCCCCCCTACACAAGGTCCACTGTGACCTCACCCACCCCCAGTGAGAGTAAATTTTTTTCTTACCCAAACATCCTTTGAACTTCAGCCCTGTGGCTTGTATGTACTTACTGCTTTTCCCCAGGATTACAGCAACTCATAAACATGCCTTCCCAAGTAAAACCGGAATTCCTAGAGAACAGGGTCCTTACTGATTCATTTCTATATCCTTTACTGAACCCCTACACAAAGTAAGTAAGAAGCAGTTACCTAGAGAATCCATTTGGACATTTCCACCTACAAGCATTGAAGCACGATATTATACTGATACTTACTTCCTATTTTCTTTTCTGTCAAATAAACATTTTATTTTAGAATAGATTTAAATTCACAGAAAAATTGCAAGGACAGTAGAGAGTTCCCCTGTACCCCACACCACTCCTTTTATTATTAATATTAATAATATGGCATGTCAGTATGGTACCTTTGTCACAATTATTGGACTAATATTGATACACTGTTAACTAAAGTACATACGGTATTCAGATTTCCTTGGTTTTACTTAATGTCCTTTTTTCTGTTCCTGGATCCGTCCAGTCCAGGACATCACATTACACTTAGTTATCAAGCCCCCTTAGGCTCCTTTTGGCTGTGACAGTTTAGTTTCTCAGACTCTATTAGTTTTCTATTGTTGCAATAAAATATTACCGCAAACTTAGTGGCTTAAAACAATATAAATTGATTCTCTTCCAGTTCTGTAGGTCATACACCCAATCCAGGTCTCACTGGCCTAAAATCAAGGTGTCAGGAGGGCTTGTTCCTTTCTGGAGGCTCTAGGGGACAGCGTTGTTTCCTTACCTGGTCCAGGTTCTACAAGCTGTCTACATTCTTACCAATGACCTCTGATAATTTTGAAGAGAACTGTTCCGGTATTTTACAGAATGTCCCTCAATTGGGATTTGCCTGATGTTTTTCTCATGATTAGACTGGGGTTATGGGTTTGGGGGAGGGTAAAGTAACACTCTTACCACATATCAAGTCCACACATGCTATCAACCTGACTTGTCACTGTTGATGTGATCCTGGGTCAGCTGGCTGAGGTAGGATTTGTCAGACGCGGTGGACAGCTTACCCCGAGATACGTCTCTGTCCTATACCCTGGCGCCTGTGATTATCTTAGGTTGCATAACAAAGGAGAATTAAGGTTGCCCGACGGAAATAAGTTTTCTAAGCAGCAGACCTTATGATAGGGAGGTTGTCCTGAATTACCTGGGTGGGCCCACTGTGAAAGGCAGAAGAGAGAGTCAGAGAAAGATGGAATGAAGGAAGCAGCTCAGGATGATATGATGTGAGAAGAACTGGACAGGCCTTTGCTGGCTTTGAAGACAGAGGAAGGGGTCATAAGCCAAGAAATACGGGCAACCGCTGGAAGCGAGAAAAGGCAAGGAATCGGATTCTCCTCTCGAGCCTCCAGAGAGGAACGTAGCCCTGTTCCCATGCCTGACCACACCTTAATTTTAGCCCAGTGTTACACTTCTAACCCACAGACTGTGAGACAATCAAGTTTTATTGTCTAACACCGCTAAGTTTGTAGTACTTTGTTACAGCAGCAAAACTAGTACTGATGTTTTCCTGAAAAATTATTCTTCCCTCCCCCCCCCCCACAGTCTACTCTTTGAAAGGAAGGCACAATGCACAGGCCATACTTGAGGAGAGGGAATTACGCTCTACTTCCTTAAACATAAGGGAGTCACATAAATTATTTGGAATTCTTCTACAGGAGAAATTTGTCTATTCTTCCCGTCTACTTATTTATTCAATCATTTATTTATGTCAGTATGAACTCATGGATATTTATGTGATATTTAGGATTATTAGATTTCCATCTTACATCTTCTTGGCCCAAAATGGGTCCTATAACAAGCCCTGGACCAACTGCTAGCAAAAAGATCTCCATGACTGGTTCTAACTGATCATGATTCACTACTGGGGCTACACACAATAGCCATATACCACCCAACCCCCCCAAAATAGATGAATTCAAGGGAGAGGGTAGGAATGCATCATTTGCTGTTCAGTGGGCAACAAACACTCAGGCAACTAACAGATAATCGTTTTCGGTTTTGCTTTGTTTTAATAAGAAATGAGTCCCAAAGACACTAGTGTTCTGAATCTATCAATTAGAGACATTGTATTGACTGATTTATCATCACATTTGAAAATAAATTTCTTCTGGTCTTGACACATATAGGCAGCTGAAAACACAAAAGCATACTTTTCACATTGAAGCAAGTTTTTTCCTAAAGTTACATCACTAATCATTAGAGAAATACAAATCAAAACTACAGTGCTGGAGACAGTGTGGAGAAAAGGGAACCCTCTTGCACTGTTGGTGGGAATGTAAATTGATACAGCCACTATGGAGAACAGTATGGAGGTTCCTCAAAAAACTAAAAATAGAACTACCATACAACCCAGCAATCCCACTACTGGGCATACACCCAGAGAAAACCATAATTCAAAAAGAGTCAGGTACCACAATGTTCACTGCAGTTCTATTTACAATAACCAGGACATGGAAGCAACTTAAGTGTCCATCAACAGATGAATGGATAAAGAAGATGTGGCACATATATGCAATGGAATATTACTCAGCCATAAAAAGGAACAAAATTGAGTTATTTGCAGTGAGGTGGATGGACCTAGAGTCTGTCATACAGAGTGAAGTAAGTCAGGAAGAGAAAAACAAATACCATATGCTAACACATATATATGGAATCTAAAAAAAAAAATGGTTCTGAAGAACCTAGGTGCAGGACAAGAATAAAGATGCAGACATAGAGAATGGACTTGAGGACATGGGGAGTGGGAAGGGCAAGCTGGGACGAAGGGAGAGAGTGGCATGGACTTATATATATACTACCAAATGTAAAACAGATAGCTAGTGGGAAGCAGCCGCATAGCACAGGGAGATCAGCTCAGTGCTCTGTGACCACCTAGAGGGGTGGCATAGGGAGGGTGGGAGGGAGATACAAGAGGGAGCAGATACGGGGATATATGTATATGTATAGCTGATTCACTTTGTTACATAGCAGAAACTAACATACCATTGTACAGCAATTATACTCCAATAAAGATGTTAAAAAAAAAAAGTTTTAAAAGATTTCAGGAGTTTGCTATACATATCCCAGTAAAGATTCCCAGAAAACAAACTTAAAAAATTACAGAAGATAAATTGCCTGTTGTTGTTTTTTTTCATGTGTCATTGTAGCTAGGCTGTGGTCTCCAGTTATTCAGTGAAACATCATTCTAGGTGTTGCTATGAAGGAACCATGCAGATGTACTTGAAGTCCCTAATCAGATGACTTTAAGTAAGGCAGATGGTCCTGGGTAGGCTGGATGGGCTTGAATGAATCAGTTGGAAGAATTTAAAAGCAGGGATGAAGTTTCACTAAAAGAGAAAAGGCTCTGCCTGTGGACAACGACAACCCATGCCTGAATGTTCAAGCCTCTGCCCGTGATCTTCCCTTCCTGGTGAACTGCCTGATGGACTGTGGACTCGCTTAGACACCCCCTACAGTCAAGTAAGGCCATTCCTTGTAATAAATATCCCTGGCTCCCTTCCTGCCTCCCTCCCTCCCTCCCATATCCATCGTCCATCCGTCCGTCCATCCATCTATCTATCTACCTACCTGTCTATCTACATTTCTATCTATCTACCTACCCACCCATCCACTCTTCCACCCATCCACCCATCTACCCTACTGATTCTGCTTCTCTGGTTGAACTCTGACTGAAACACTTAGAGACAAATCACTTCAGAGAGGTTCATCTTCTGATCCTTCTGATTAGTATTATACTATTCCTTCTTCACCAGAATATTTCTATTTTGCTTTTTTCTTAAAATTGTATCAACTTTTATAGATAAAGAATTAAATGATTTCACTGTTATCATTACGTGTTCAATGCACTCAACATTAATCACGTTCTCTAGAAGGAAATCTCTTCTGAGCTTGGCTAAATTAGAAGGGAAGGTCGGAGTTGGGAGAAAAACTAGGGCAGAGTGCAGAAGGTGGGGATGTGCATTCAAAAGACGAAAAATAACACATTTTGACATTTTGACAACATAAATACATCTAAAACATCTGCTGGTTTCGGAGTGTTTTGAGTACTCCACAGGCTTGCTGACACACTTCTAGAAGTAAACAAGAAGCCAATGCCAGCTGATTGCAGCTCTTGCCTTTCAACAGGGGACAAATAACAGTGCTTTTATTTGCCTGTAATTAAAACTCTTAATTCCTTAGTGGCGATGATACTCCGACTTTTCTTCTTCTCTCCATTACGATTGTTCGGTCTTTATTGCTTACTTGGAGAATAATTAACAAACCACAGAAATTATCCGTTCTCATGAATACGTCTCAAGAAATCTCATCAGGCAACAATCTCATGCTCTTCGTATCCTACTGTCACCAAAGTAACTCAAGGTTTGAAGACAGAACTCCTAGGTTTAATCAACTGTACTCCAATATAAAATAAAAAGTTTAAAGAAAAGAACTCCTAGGTTGGAATCCAATCAAATCTTGTAGCTGAACACTACCTCCCTTCCCTCTTTATTTTCCACCATAATACCACCTTCTTACATTGACTCTCATGTATTTTTTTGTTTTGTTTTGTTTTGTTTTGTTTTTGCGGTACACGGGCCTCTCACTGTTGTGGCCTCTCCCGTTGTGGAGCACAGGCTCCAGATGCGCAGGCTCAGCGGCCATGGCTCACGGGCCCAGCCACTCCGCGGCATGTGGGATCTTCCGGACCGAGGCACGAACCCGTGTCCCCTGCATCGGCAGGCGGACTCTCAACCACTGCGCCACCAGGGAAGCCCTGACTGTCACGTATTTATTCATCTTGTTTATTGTCTTTCTCCCCCATTAGAATCTAGGATTAAAACTCCAGGAGGGCTGGGATTTTGTCTATGGATTCACTGCTGAATTCTAGTAAGTACTGATAGCACAATGCCTGGCACACAGTCAGTGCTTACCAAATATCAACCAAACAAATCTCACTGTGTTACTAAATCTGTAACAGGAATATCATAATGGTACCTAATTTACTAGATTATTATGAGGGTGGAAATGATATGCCATGTGATGCTCTGGAATATCTCTGTAACCTGAGCTCAGAAATTTTCTACAGGGATTCCAACATCTGCTTCTATCCAAACAGAATATATGAGAGTTAGAGTAATACGGGGCAGAAACAAAGCATTCATTTTACCTTTTCTCAGAATTTACTATTCTGTTACCTACAATTCTTTGATTCTTGATCTACAACATTGTCTTGGGTTGCTTTAACCTAGTACTGCACTAAGTAGGGATTTAGGAGAACCTTTAGTTGCTTGTCATCTAGTCAAGTCATTCAGCTAGTCAACAAAGAGACTCCATGTTGCCTGGCATTCTTCTGCAAGTGGCGGTGTATTCAAGATCAATATGACATTTGTTCCTGTACCTGGTTAAAATTCCAAGAAATTTTTCTTCAGACAGAACCCAAATACCTTATGCTGGGCTTTGCAGTTTATCCTTCTTCTTCTTTTTTTTTTTTTTTTTTTTTTAAGTGGAAATGGAAGGAAAATGGATATCCCTTCTGCCATAAAATGCTGGAGAGAACTTGCAAATAAACTCTTTTGAATATTCAATTTTGAACTCTGAGACCAAAGAACAGAAATTCGCCAGGCTTCGTTCTTCAATACTCTGCTATTGAGAATGAATAATCCAATGTTAAATTAAAAAATATGAACGAAGTCCTCAGGGACACACAAGAGTGTTAACAGTGGTTGTCTCTGGGTCACAGAATTTTTGTTATTATCGATATTTTAATTTTTTTCAAGAGCATTATTCATATATATATATTAATTTTAAAAAAGAGTTTCTTTCTTTAAAATGGTATCTTAAATCTTGGGGGTAATAGAAATTTTGCAAATCTTTTCAAAGTCTTATCATTAGCTACATAGAAAGGGAGAAAAGATAAAAAAGCAAACAGGGGTTTAAAACATGAAAATAGGTAACCAGAGGTCACGTAAGAAATATGCAGTTAAAAGTTCAATAAACAAACTGTTTTGGCAACACAGTTAACTCACTTATAAACGGCTTCGCTCGGCCCTTCTGCTATTTTTGCATAAACGCTAAGATATCACTGTGTTCAGGGACTGTGGGCTATCGGCAGGGGACAAAACACGAAGCACATTCTTGATTAATAATATTTTACTTTAAAATGCCATTGATCTTAAGCTACCTCCACAATTGCATACTGGGGGCTTTTCAAATAATTTATAGGGGAACACTGTGAAGTTTATCTTTTGAAATGAAATGAAATAATACATGCACTTCCTACTTTGGGGACATTTTATGTTAAATCACTGCGACAGGCAGAGATGACAAAACACTGAGAAATAGTTAAAGATTTCATTCCTCTTCCTGATAACGACAAGCTTCATTTTGTGCTCTCAGAGGGGAAATCAAATCTGATTTACTGTCAACTACTTCAGTGCCATGATGCACATTTCCCATCCTTTAAACAGCTTCAGCAAAGCAAGGCTATTACTGTCCTCTCACAGTGGGGTCGATCAACTGTCAAATGCCTGATAAAACATCAAATGCTCTCATTTCAAAACCGACCTGTTTCTTTATCATGATAAAGCACGATGCACAGCCCGTGGCGACCCATCATAACGTCATGGGTAGAAAGAGACTTCATTTACACAACCTTTCTTTGAAAGGGCAAATCAACAGCAGTGAAAGGACAGACTACAACCGCACGTATGTTTTCATTCTTCTCCGTTTTCCTCCCTGTTTTATTTTGTTTCACCCAAACAGCAGAATAGCTCACGCCTTTCTTTGGTCCTATCTGAGAAAAACCAAATAAGATCTGAAGAAAGCCCAGAAGCGTCTGAAAAATGACACTGACCAGCCTCACCCTCATAAGCCTCAAATTGCTATTCTGATCCTGAATCCCAAGGAGACCGGCAGCGAGCTAAGAGGAAACAGTCGTGAACTGGCCATGAATTTAAACAACCAGCAGTAAAGGAGGTACGATGTTTACTCATTCTACCAAGCTCATAAGGGGTAGCAAAGCAAGTACTAGCTGCCTTGACTGGACTGGAAGGAAGACTGTTGGCAGTTCTTTGAGGGTGAATGTGGATGATGTTTTATTGACGCTAGTTTTTGCTAAGAACTGGATTCAAGTTGGTCCAAATTGCGGCGCAAGGTCAAACTCCCAGGGGTACATCCCTCTTCCTGAGCCCGCCCCAAGCCATCATGCTGGGCCCTTTGGGTTTTATTCTTTCCTCTGTGCCAACGGCCATAAATTCTCAATGATAAGATTCAGAGGTGGGATGAGAAAGGCAAAAGACAATCTATTGCATTCTTGAAGAGATACCAAGATAAAGGATACAACTCTATCCATCAGTAGTCTCCCCCTGAATAATTGAGGGTGAGAAGCAAGAAGAATGCTGGGAGAGCCAGGTGAGTGATGCCAGAAAACTGAATTCATCGCTTAAGGAAAGCAAACCAAAACAGCATGACAAATTCTCATTTTAATACAAGGTATAATTAATTGCCTATTTCTCCCGTTTCCAAAGCCTAAAAGAGGAAGTTGTGTCAAACTTGCTTGGCCTTTCCATTCAAAACCATTTCTTTAGAATCCTGTGTTTCCTATCAAGACATGGATTCTCTTGCCGTTCACTAAAGACCTACATAATTTATCTGTTTTTCTATTCAGCCATTGTCTTGCTATTGGTCCACATTTCAATTAATTTTTTTTAGGCAACAAAACTAAAATATTTTACTATCTCTGAGGAGTTCAAGTGCATATAGAGAAGAGGGGAAAGATTGGTCACCTCATAAAATAGGCTTCAGGAGAGACTAAGCCCACCTCTCTTAACCCTGCAGTACACAGACTGTTTTCTACCGAAGGCAACGTCACAGAATTTAAGTCTTTGGTGGGGTAAAAAGCCACAGCCATCCGTCCTGTGACTGGGCCACAGGACTGGCCGCTGCTGTACCACATGCCCACGGCACTCCTGGTACCATCCGGATTTCTAGGCTGGTGTGGGTTTTCTCTATGCCTCATTGGCTATGTTCACAGTTGTGCACCGAAAGCCCTGAGTACCTGCTGCAATGTCCTTTTAGGCACCTGCTTGATGACCCAACTGTCTCTGTCACCATCACCTTGGATCATCTTATTTTTTCACGCATGAGACCCAAACCCACTTATTCGCTCTGGTCCAAGAGCACAGAAAGAAGGAATGTCTGTCCGGCCTGCTGGACTCCTCACCTGGGCAGCCTTAGATTCGTGGCACGGCCCTGGTATTGGATGGGCCAGCATGTGTGTGTAAACATGCTTGGGCAAGACCACTGTTCGGTCCAGCTACTTCCCTTCCTCTCAGGATTACTAGGAAATGCGGAACTGGGATCACCTATTCAGATGAGCAACCCCTAGTCTGCAGAGGAAAGATAAAACAGTGCAAATGTCGTTGCCATATTTAGGCAAAAGAAATTCATGGTGAAACTCGGAGTTCAAATGAAGTTCTGCCATTTTTCCCATCTGCTGAAAGTACATCCAGCAGATTATTTTCAAGAAAAATTTAATCTTTCATGGTTTTTAAATATGCAGACGACCTCTCAACATATTTGATGAATGGACCATTATGTTCTTGTTAGACTTCTGTTCTCCTAGTTTATGAACACTTTAGTCTCTTGGTTTTCCTCCTGCCCCTCAGGTTACTAGACCATCTCTCCTTTAGTATCTCTTCCTCCAGTATTGAATTTTGCAATGCTAGGATTCAACTCTTTGGCTTAAATTATCATGACTATGATAGTAAAGTGTTTATTTTTTAGGAAAAATGTTTATTATCTACAATCCTCCTTCCCCCTCCCACTCTCACCCTCTTCAGCAGGTCTGAAATAGATCTTTGTTTCACAGAGAAGACTGACAGGTGACCTGATGAATGACAGAAGGTAGGGAAAGCCACTCTTACACACAGAAATAAAGGATTTGTTGAGGAAGGCTGGCGGGGGCAGGGAGGGCAGTGATCATAGAAAGTGTTACAGAAAAAGAGGGTGAAGAGATAAGGCAGCCACTGCTGAGAAACAGCCTTTGGCAATGAGCTGCCATATTTCAAAAGGAACTATGTGAGAAGTTTGCTATGTGATGTATGATATGCTCTCTATCGTCTCTCATGAAACCTTGTTAATAAATCTATATGATTCATCATTGTTTCTAGAGATGGATTTAGATGGGGGGAGTTTGGGGTTTTGTTTGTTTGGGGTATGCAAAGACATGTTGCACTGATCTCAATTAAGGAAACAGAAGAACAAAAGTGGCTCAATTTCTGTGTCCCATTCAGACGTATTCTCTCAGCTCTACATTGAGTATCCAACTGCTTCCTGCCACATCTGCTTCAGGCGACTAAAACTACTACAGCCCAAACTAAACTCGAAACGTGCTGTCCTTCCACCATTTCCCTTTGAGGAAATGGCAGCACAGTCTACCTAGTTGTGCGTCTCCTAAATCTTGAAGGACAGCTCCTTGTCTCTTGCCCCTGGCTTCACAGCAGTCAGCACCTTCTTCCTTGCTATCTTGAATCCACCCCCTTCTCTCCATTTCCTCTGCCCCAGTTTCGACCCAAGCTACCGTCATCTGTCTAGAGCTCCTGCTGAAGCTCTAACTGGTCTCCTGCTTCTCATCTTCCCCTTTTCTATTAGAGGGGTCTTTAAAATCTATCATCTCCTAAGAGGAGGGCCTTCCATTCTTTTAGAATAAAATTCAAACTCCCTCCTTTCACTGGCAGGGCCTTTCATGACATGACCCCTACTTACTGTTCCACCCAATCTCCTTTCTCGGTATTCTTCGTGTTCTCAAGGCAAAATGATCACTTTTTGGCTTCGCCGAAGTACTAAGTAAATTCCTGCCATCAAGCATGTTTGCTTTGCCCGAAAGCCTCATCCCCACTCGGTCCCTAATCTTCACTTAGCTAAGTCGTCTCTTCTATTCACTTCAGATCACAGTTTGGATGTCACCTCTTCGGAGAAGCAGCCCCAACCCTGCGCCTCTCCCCACCCCTCGTCACTCCCAGACTGATCGGGTCTCCCTGTTATGTGGGCTCCTAGCAAAATGCACATTTTGGTTATAGCACTTATTTTATCTATAATTCAATAGTCTTCTCTATGTAATTATTAATGTCTACCTCCACCATAGGCTCTCAGTTATATGATCTGTGATATCAGCGTCATTGGTATTATGTTGGTGAATAGCTAATTAGTTCATGCTGTATAGCCAGTCATATCTGGGCTCCCTATTTCCGTGATAGAATCTTTGAAGGCTAAGACATTAAAAATTAAAAGTTTATATATAAATCATATTTACATTTTCTATTTGTCTATACTTCAGAAGAAAGAATATACCTAAACGATTCTATACATCTATAGTAAATTAGGCTTGAGGTGAGAATAAAACTAAAATAAAAATTCTGGGGATTTTAGGGGAATGGCATTTTTGTCTTCAAGGATATGTCAGTCACTAACAAGGACAAGATCTTCCACCTGCGACTGTAAGTCTCTGCACCTCTAGAAATAAAGAACTGGAATCCATTTTAATTTGAATACCACTCTCATTGCTGAGGGAGCTCACAAAAGGAGTTCATTAGTGCCACCTGGGGTGAAAAGTTTATGGTTCCATCATTACAGCTGCTCATAAATGAACTGAGGATATGAATCAAATTCACTAAAATCTCTGTTCATCTTGAACTACACTGTGAAAACTCAAAGTCAAGACGACGTGCTCCACAGTATTTCAGATAATATAGCCTAAAGCTCTTACCACAAAATGAGAATTATGTGCAGTAAGCTATCTTATTTAACCCACAATGGGGGCTAACAGGCCATAGCACAGTACTCATCAAAACGGACCAAGAGAAAAGAGGTGGTTGAAATCAGTAGGCTGACACTATTGCCACTTGTGATTGCTTCCACCGCTAAGACATGTATAACTATAAGCACATCTGCCCATAGAGGGCGTAGATGGTTTTCCCGGGGCAGCCACGTTGATTCTTTTCTCCATTTATCATCCACTGCAACAAGCAGGACCCCGCAGGGTCTTCCCAGTGGTAGACCCCTTCATTTCCCCTGTTTCTTGTTTATAGAAAAAGGACTTTAGTCTCGTAGGCCTTCCCTGAGTTCCAAAGAGCAGACTCAACCGGTTATTAACTACAGAAGTGAGGGAATGCAGAAACAAAGAAAAGCGGTGAAACAAAAAGTAATGATAGCTTAAACAATAGTTTAGCCATAAAACAGTCACAAGATCCCTAGTTCTTCAAGAGATATAGATGACAATCTAACACACATCCCTGAGTTGTTTTACAGAAGCCGGGACCCTACCAGACGGAATTGCTGACCATAAACACAGAGACCCCAGACTGGTTGGAACCAGAAGACTGAGGATTAAGATTTCCAAAACACCACCCTGTTACCTCCCCACCAATGAGAGGAATATCCACAAGCTCGTCATGCACTCTGCAACCCTCACCCCTCATGTTGCTTTTAAAAGCCCTTCCCTAAAAGCCATGGGGGAGTTTAGGTCTTTTTAGCATTAACTACCCATTTTCCTTGTTTGGTGCCCTGAAGATCCACTTTCCTTCACCACAACCAGGTGTCACTAGATTGGCTTTGCTGCATCTCCTGTTGGGAGAGCGGACCCAAGCTCAGTTCAGTCACACCACTACTTATGATTCTTGATTCTCTCCTCTGATAGGAATTTAATGTGTATTCAGTAAATGTCCATGGCCGCTTGGCAGACTGTACTAAAAAATGAGATATAGAGTCAGCACTTTAAAACTAGTTAGCGAGGTTATATTTAAAACTTTCACATAGACATCTAAACAAAACTAGCAGACAACTATTTTTAAGAGTGGGGAGTCTTTTTAAATAGATCACATGGTAGGTTTTAAGTAAACTTCAAAATAAAAAGAGGTCATTGTGGGATAAGTTGAGTCTAAGAAATGTTCTTAGAGGAACATAAAAGAATATAGGATTTTATCTGCGATTGTACCTATAGCCTGTTTACTGTGTTGGGTTGAGGAAAGTTGAAGAGAAGAAGTTGACAGATATTGAAAGCAGTAAGAGAAAACATTGATAAGGCGGGGTCATGTTAAGAAAGACTTTAAATACTGGAATGAGATGATCTGAACAACCCTAAAAGGGCTAAGGAAGTACTATACTCTTAAGAAGAGTGACATAATAAAAGTGGTGGTACGAGAAAATTACTGATTAAGGAATGAATATGCAAATATTAGGGACACTTGTTACGAGATTGTTGTGGCAGTACAGGTCTACAATAGTGAGGGTCTTGATTAGTTTATGGAGAATAGAATACATAACACAATGACTGAGAATGACACTGAGAAATAAAGATCTGTAGGATTTAGTGACAGATAAGTTATCAGAGATTTTGGGAGAGATAGACATGAAAGAGAAAAGTGACTTGAACATTTTGATACTTGGAGATGGAAAGAAATGGCATTCTAATCAACAAACTTGGAAAAATGGAGGAAGACATCCATTTGGGAACTACTCAAATTTGGTAGGTAGGATTTTGCAGTAAAGGACAGAGATTCAGATGGAACTGCCAAAATTCTAGAGTTGAGAGGCCCTTAAGGACGGTGGGGTTCAAGTTCCCAGCAGGACTCAGGAATCCTTTCTGTAAAACAAATATTTTCTCTGTGTAGGGACATTACTAGGAACCCCCTCCTTACAATGAATTAAAATTTACTTCCCTGTAACTTGCACCTAAAACTTCCCTTTCTACCTTCTGGGATGACACTAAACAAGACTATGTCCTATTCCATGTAATAATTGTTCAAATATATGACAGTCACTGCATCCCCCTTTAATTCCAGCTTTTCAGTAATGACCATCCCCACCTAGTTCCTTCAGGTATAGCTCATTCACAGAACTTATAAACTTCTTATTTATTAAGAGAGATTAATAAGGCATCACAAATATCTCCCAGTTATGAGAATTACTGATTGCTATTTTAGTCTTATCTCTGGATTTTGATAATTCTCTCTTACAAGAAAAGGACAGGCAACTTTCTTTTCCCTAAAAGTAAAGAATATAAAAACTACATTCAAAACTAAAATATCTTGTGTCTAATGAAAACCCGAGACCAGCAAGTCTGAAGAGTTCGTGCTTGGGTTTCTATCTTAAATGAAAGAATAAATTTAAGAGAATCAAATTCAATTTCCCAAAGGATTGTGATTTTCTACCTGTATTCATGCTACAAATTTGGCAGGCCATAAAGAGTTTAGAAAAATTATTGCTATTATTGTCTGATATTTTTAACAATGAGTTTGCTTCTAAACCTTGAGGTGCACTCATGAAAACGAAAAATCCATTTAAGTATCTATTATCTCTGAATGGAGACTGCATTTGATGAAACCTCCATGCAGCTAACAAATGTTTGCCTACCCAAATGACTTTAGCTCTGGCATTATGCCTCAGAAAATAAATTATTATTTATGAACGTAATAATCTATATTTACATAATAAGTTTCTCAGAGGAGATGAAAACCAGTTTTGCATAGTCTACAGCACCTCTCATTTGTAAAAGTCAAAAAACCTCAGCTTTGGGCTTCCCTGGTGGCGCAGTTGTTGAGAGTCCGCCTGCCGATGCAGGGGACGCGGATTCGTGCCCCGGTCTGGGAGGATCCCACATGCCGCGGAGCGGCTGGGCCCGTGAGACACGGCCGCTGAGCCTGCGCGTCCAGAGCCTGTGCTCCACAATGGGAGAGGCCACAACAGTGAGAAGCCCGCGTACCGCAAAAAAAAAAACAAACAAAAAAACCCGCAGCTTCGTTGTTCCAAGAGGGAAAATGTATTAGAAAGGCATAGGCCTATCAAAGCAAAAGTCAGTATTCAGTGTGCCAGCAGTCAGAGAAGACTCATGAATCTTGTGAATCAACACTCATAATCCTTACATTCAGCATCAGCTACTTTTATAAAATAAAAATCTTAGAAACTTAAAAATAAATGCCCAATACCGTAAATACTAGAATACCGTAAATACTATAATACTGTAAATACCTACTGCGTGACCAACATTATATGATGTGGAAGAAGCGGTCCAGTCTCAAATCTGAGAAGATATCAAAACAAGAAATAACCTGAGATTCTTGTAAGAAAGAATATAATGGCTTCTTTACGGGAAGCAGCAGCATTGCTAAATTACAGGATAAGACATAAAAAGAGCTCTGTTTTATTCCCTACTCTGCAACCAACCTGAGGTTAGTTATTTATCCCACCTGTAAAATGCAGTAAAAGTACACACCACCATCCTATCCCCGAAGGAGAGGTGAGGATTAATTACCTATAGGTGTCTGGAGTTTCACAAAGGGCGTTTTGATATACAAATTACAGAGCTTTCATTTTGGTTTTATAACTCATTCATGGCCCTTACACACTGGAGGATACCTTCAGTGGTCCAGATAGCACATCAACATACATCCAACATCCCTCTTCAATATCTCCTGGGGATTAGCTGAAGACCAAGCTAGAGATATGACTCACTGATCGCACATTAAACCATACAAGGTTGAGATGTACAAGGCCTCAGTTTACTTTCATAATACAAAATTAACCTTGTAGGTACAAAATTACAGCATTATTTTATAATTATAGGTATATCCTCTGTATTTATGAGACATTACAAAATACCTGACCTTCTCAATGTAGGTTAGCTAATTATTTTGTATCTAGCAAAAGCAAGTCCATGAAACCTGTAACTCAATATGTGTGACTAACACTTCTTCATCTTACCAGTTTCTGTTACCATTGTTCCTGACACATTAATTAAATTCCACATTCAAGTATGCATTTAGAATTTAAAAACTTAGCCAAGCGCACCCCAGTGACTGTTTATAGTATCAGACCCTCAGTGTAGAAAAAGCATAAGTGACTTCCTATTTATTTATCCATATGTTTGTTTGTTTTTTCTCTCTCTACTAGACTATAAGCTGTTTTGGGGTACGGAATTAAATTTATTTTCTTAACTCATGCTTGTAACCATAGTTCCTAGAAAGACTTTGCACATGATAAGCAAATAATAAATATTTGTAGCATGTTTGAACAATATTTGGATTAAATGAAAGATACGGCTACACTGTGTTGTTATGGTCAATAGAATGTTGTCAGTTTGTATTGATCAGGTTTTTAACACTGGTCATGGTCTGATTTGCATGGGTTTTAAACAACTGCAAGTCTAAAACCCAAGATTCCATCCAATGAAGCTATATTCACTCACCTTCCCTTTTTTTTTTTTTTTTTTTTTTTGCGGTACGCGGGCCTCTCACTGTGTGGCCTCTCCCGTTGCGGAGCACAGGCTCCGGACGCGCAGGCTCAGCGGCCATGGCTCACGGGCCCAGCCGCTCCGCGGCATGTGGGATCTTCCCGGACCGGGGCACGAACCCGCGTCCCCTGCATCGGCAGGCGGACTCTCAACCACTGCGCCACCAGGGAAGCCCCGATGCCAAATTTTTGATATATGCATTCCACCTAACCATCACGTTATCCTTCCTCAGAGTTTTCTCAACCTACAGATTTTTCTGTTTCTTTTCTATGAAACATGCAAGAGC
Organism: Aethalodelphis obliquidens; assembly: GCF_003676395.1. Lineage (NCBI taxonomy): Eukaryota > Metazoa > Chordata > Mammalia > Artiodactyla > Delphinidae > Aethalodelphis > Aethalodelphis obliquidens. The sequence goes on from NW_020837950.1 coordinate 70,561,006, forward strand.
CATTTGCTTGCTACTTCCTTCCTCTGATGGGAACTCATAGGAAACCTGTATTTTTAATACGAAAGTTTGAGCTTAAGAATTCTACTACAAGTCCTTTATATAAAATGAGAAAAATCAAGGTCCACCTATTAAGACATAACTACGGAAGTAGATGAGACGCCGTGAAAGAACTTTCCCTTTTAACATTCATCCTGTATGCCTTGTAGCGTTGATGCACAATCAAACTGACATTACCCAAGTGAGCTGCAATGTTAGCTATTTTAAAATAATTTATTTAATTTCCATTAAGAATAGAAAACGATTAGGTGCAGGTAGACATGCAAATGAAATAAAGCTTGATCTTGAAGCGTTTATAGTAAATTTGTAGGAACAAAACATAGTACCAAGAAATGAGTAAGAATAATTATAACAAGCCTACAAGGGCAAGCCACACTCTACTCATAGAATATGTAAGTCTTTAGAAAAAAGGTGCTAATGGTTAACAATGGAGGTGATTTCAGAGGCTAGCAATTCCCACAAGTAGATTTAACAGGTTACAACAGATCAGAACCAGCTTTATTTCCCATGCACCGGTACCACGTGAATAAGCAATGTCACTGGCCACAATGTTCATATTGAAAAGTGGATGAAGAAAGCCAGGAACTTGACAGCAACCAGGCTGTAAGAGTTTTCCCACGGCAGCTCAGCTTTGCCCCTGAAGCACTGAGTATTCAATCCCCCTCGGAAGGAGGAAAGGGGGAGTGGGGGAACACATGGTAGCACTTATATTAAAAATAACTGGTGGCATCATTTGGAAAGATGAATTAAGATAAGAAAGAGATTTTCCCAGAATCACAAAATTTATCTTCTATAACTGAGGTAAAAGACAGCTAGGACTTGTGGTAAATCATCAATATAACATATACCATCAAAGGGGAGGGGATGAGTAATGTTAGGGCTTAAGGTAAAATTTCGACAGGAAAATGTGTTTATTCTATTCCAGTACAGGAAATCCCAGACTTCCTGGCTTTTAACACAGGATTGAGAATAAATGTAGTAACTTATGATTGCTAGATCCTATTTCAAAATTCATAAGAAATAAGAAGATAGTTATAAAATTATTTACATACCTAGCTAACTACTCTTGCCATTTAAAGATCCTATAAGTCAAATGGCTGTCAGCCTTCTCCAATTTTTTTTTTCAAAACATCTTTATTGGAGTATAATTGCTTTACCATGGTGTGTTAGTTTCTGCTTTATGACAAAGTGAATCAGCTATACATATGCATACATCCGCATATCTCCTCCCTCTTGAGTCTCCCTCTTCTTCAATTTTAAACATAAGTCAAAGACTGGGAATATTTATAAAGCTAACATAAAATCATAAATAAGAGAAAACCTCAAAAATTTATCCTCACATTTTCCTGATATGATAATGACATTTTTAGTGAAAAGAAGGTAAAGTTGAGACTTATGACAAATGAAGACATGAAAACAATAGAAGATTGTGTGTGTAAAGAATGGTATTACGTTGATTTCTTCTCTATTTTATATAAAAATCCACTGCATCTCTAAGTAGACGTAAATAAAATCATGTTAAACATCAATTATTAATTAATAAATATTAACCCTAGTGTAAGTTCAGAAATGAGTACAAATGATTTTTCATCTTCTTTTCCTGCCACTAGATTAAAAAGACATCCTTTTCATCACTATTCAATTCGCGGTGAATATCAGAGTGGGTCTGCATCGTTATTGTGACCAGAGAATTTAATCAAACTGTTCAAAAAAACCAAAAACAGTTTTGTTTTTCATTCTGGAAGTTAAATTACATGTGGAGAAGTAGTTGCATTTTCTCTTCTACCCTCCAGCTCTGAAGTTCAGTTTTGTTTTGTTTTGTTTTTTCCCGGTACGCGGGCTTCTCACTGTCGTGGCCTCTCCCGTTGCGGAGCACAGGCTCCGGACACGCAGGCTCAGCGGCCATGGCTCACGGGCCCAGCCGCTCCGCGGCATGTGGGATCTTCCCGGACCGGGGCACGAACCCGTGTCCCCTGTATCGGCGGGCAGACTCTCAACCACTGCGCCACCAGGGAAGCCCTGAAGTTCAGTTTTAACCTAATTTATTGGTTCTACTTTATGGTGTTTCTATCCTTGATGAAAATTCTCTCAGGGGCTTTGGGCCTGGAAACAAAAACAATACCAAAAACTACAACTTGGAAGTACTGTTAAATATAAAAATAAGGAAATTCGAAAGCAAGCAAGCATTGTCGAAAGGCACCAAGCAGGTGAGGTTTAGCTTGCTCACTCATTTCTTCTAGAGAGAACTTAAAGTACTATTTGTTTTAGACTCACAGACTTAGAGAACGAACTTATGGTCCCCAAGTTGGGGGAGGGATAGTTAGGGAGTTTGGGACTGACATGTACACACTGCTACATTTAAAATGGATAACCAACGAGGACCTACTGTCTAGCACAGGGAACTCTGTTCAATACTCTGTAATGACCTAATTGGGAAAAGAATTTGAAAAAGAATAGATATATGTATATGTGGGGAAAAAAAGTACTCTTTGTTTTAATTATAAAAGCACACTTTTTCTCAATAGCATTGTTTGGTGTCTGTTGATCCAATATGGCGGACCCAAAAACCCTTTTAGCTGCACAGTTTTTGCTCTGATAACTCCATCCAAGAGTGGATGAAGGCTAAGGCAGTGGTCTCCAAACGTTCACTGTAGCTGCTTCAGAACCACCTGGAGGGCTTGTTAAACAGACTGCCACTCCTGCCCACCTCGGTTTCTGATTCAGTAGGTCTTAGGAGTGAGGTGGGCAGGGTACTCAGATTTTGTTTTGCAACAGGTTCCTAAATGCTGCTGGTGCTACCGGTTCTGGGACCACCCTCTATAAACACTGGACAAAGGGGAACTAGAGACAAAGGAGACTGAAGAACTGAAACTTGTAAAGATTTAGTCTCCCCAGAATCCAGCTGAACAAAGAATTCCAACCCAGAAATTTAACTACTGACGAATGTACTAGGTAGAAGGCAGTAAATATTTTCAGATCCTTCGAGAAATTATCTAATCAATGCTTCCCGGGTGTCATGTCTAAGATTAATCTCATGTGCCTAAGAACCACAAAGAACTAAAGATCCAGAATCAGGAGCAATGCTGGATCATCCATTTGCCTCATATCACCACCCCGCACGTTCCTTTCCTTATTGTGTACATGAGCAAATGTACGCCCTCTGCCAGCCCCACCAGTAACAACTGCAGGGCAGGCACAAGAGTACAAGTGGAGGCCCACATACCACGTGTCTAAATATTTGAAGGTTATAAATCCATCTAAAAATCTATTAAATAAAATGTGTTCTATTTACTTACCATGACGACGACATTTTCATCACAACTGGCCAGGGCCAGTTCTCGTTTAGAATACGTAAATGCAGAATTCTGTACTTAAATATTGAGGCTCCGGAAGAACCAGTCCCCGGCCTACAAGTAACTCTCCTTCTCTTTCCAACTTCAGCTCTGACTTCCACTGGGAGGGGCCTGGAGATCTGTCCACACCCCACAGAAACAGCTGCTACTCCTTGGCCCTGCAGTGCGGACACAGCGGCACGGTCTACCTTGGAAAAGTGGTCCCATTCAACTGCACACTAGATGTCAGGAAGGGCTGATCGTCTGAAGGCTTGGTTGGGACTGGTAGATTTCCTTCCGCAGGCAGCTCACTCCCACGACTGGCTGGTTGGTGATGGTTCTTGGCAGGAAGCCTCAGTTTTCTCCTACTGGACCCTCTTCATAAGCCTGCTTGAAGGTCCTCACTACATGGCGTCCAGTTTCCACAGGGTATGAGGCCAAGGCAAAAGCCATAATGCTTTCTCTGTGACCTCGTCTCAGAAGTCCCACACCCTCAATTCCATCCTATTCTGTTGGTCACAAAGTCAACCCTGATTCAACTAGGAGGGGCAATGCAAAAGCATGACTATCATGAGGCGTGGCCCACTGAGGGCCTTTTTTTTCTTTTTTCTTTTTTTTTTTTTGCGGTACGCTGGCCTCTCAGTGTTGTGGCCTCTCCCGTTGCAGAGCACAGGCTCCGGACGTGCAGGCTCAGCGGCCATGGCCCACGGGCCCAGCCGCTCCACGGCATGTGGGATCTTCCCAGACCGGGGTACGAACCCGTGTCCCCTGTATCGGCAGGTGGACTCTCAACCACTGCGCCACCAGGGAAGCCCTGAGGGCCTTTTTGAATTCTGGCTACCACAGATGACTTCTAGACTCTTCACATTCTAAGATCTTATGACTGAAGGGAATATAGAACGATTATTAATAATACTGAAATACATTCAACTGAAAATAGACTTAATGTCAGAGGTGCATCAAATCACCTGCAGTAGGCAGAATAATGGCCCTCCAAAAATGTCCATCCCCTAATCTCGAGAACCTGTGAATACGGTACTTTATATGGGAAGAGAGACACTGCAGAGGAGACTTAAGTTAAGACCTCAAGATGGGGAAATGACTCTGGATTATTCAAGTTGTTCCAATCTAATCCCATGGTTAGTTAAAGAATCTTTCTTGGCTGTGGTCAAAGGGAAATGTAACTATGGAAGAGAGAATCAGAGGGATGGCCGTATGAAAACTCAGTCCCCTGCCATTGCTGCCTTTGAAGATGAGGAAGGAGACAAGAAATGCCAGTATGACTACGATGCTGCTGCTGCAATTAACAAGGAGGGGGAAAGGAGACCGAGAAGGCAATGCGTACTTAAAGACAGACGCTCCTGTGGTTTTTACATGTTGAGCGGAGTATAAAGCATATGAAATACATATGGACCATGGGAGTGTGCTCCAATAACTAGGGAGGGAAGATACATATTTGAGAGCTATGTGCGCATAAACCATAATTGGAAGCATGAGGAAGGATGAGATCACTGAGTGAATTCCTGGAAGAAAAAAGAATAAGGATACAACTTGGGAAACTCCCACATTTAAAGAAATAAAGGCTGGGCTTCCCTGGTGGCGCAGTGGTTAAGGATCTGCCTGCCAGTGCAGGGGACATGGGGCTCGAGCCCTGGTCCGGGAAGATCTCACATGCCGCAGAGCAACTGAGTCCGTGCTCCACAACTACTGAGCCTGCGTGCCACAACTACTGAAGCCCGTGCACCTGGAGCCCACGCTCTGCAACAAGAGAAGCCACCGCAGTGAGAAGCCTGCGCACTGCAACGAAGAGTAGCCCCTGCTCGCCGCAGCTAGAGAATGCCTGCGTGCAGCAATGAAGACCCAATGTAGCCAAAAATAAATAAATACAATAAATAAATTTATTTAAAAAAAAAAAGAAATAAAGGAAAGACGAGAAACTAGTAAAGGAGAGAGAGAAACAACAGAGATGCCCAAGGGAGGCATGAGGAAGATGGTATAGGTCATTCATCAGGGCCAAAGGCTTCTGCAAGATAAAAGGACCCTCTGGATTGAGTGTTTTTGGATTTGTGTTAGATGGGAGCTTCTGACCCTTGAGAGAGTACTTTCAGATGAATGATTAAGTGGGTAATTGATACTGTACACCTTTTTGCTTCTAAAACTTATTAAATCAAAAATTAACATATTGAAACAGAAAGAATAGGGCTCTCCACAAGAATCCAATATCCTATCACACTCCCTCCTCCTAGAGTCTACTAGGTGTGTATCCAAAGGAGTTGAAGTAGTTGCAGGTTTGTGAAGCAGCTAATGACCAAACTACCCACCCACGTAAGGTCAGGCATATGTCAGGGGAGGAGTGCGCCTGTGCCTTGAACTTTGAAACCAGTGACGCTGACAACAGAAAGGATCTAAGAATCTCAACTTAGTCACGGTGGGGACAGAGATCTATGATTTGTGTGGTCCCAAGTCTCCGAATCTAGAGAATTCAAGTCAGTGTGGGCATTTCCTCATTGTTTGGGGGACAACGAACGTCTGAACCACAGAGGAAAGAGCGTACACTCTCCACCTCTCAAATAATCAGGGCAGCAACATTTGCCTGGGATATACATGATACAAAATAGAGGCAGTTTCTTCTAAGATAAACACTACCTTTACCTTCCAATTTACATTAAGAATTTATAGTAAGGCTGCAAGATGAAAACATGTTAAATTAGCAAAACTGTGGGTTCATAAAGGCGTGTCTCACATGCCAGTGGGTAAACCGCTCACGCTGACACTTTTGTCAACACACTCTGCTAATTCTTCAGGATAACGTTTTTCGTCATCGGCAAGGCCGTGCCCCCCTGCGTGGACTTTCTCACTGAATGTTGAAAATCGCTAAATACAATTTATGTAATTTATGTTTGTCAATGACCTTATTAGTGCTTCCACTGCCGAACTGTGTTTGTAAGTGGATGCGTATATGAAAATGCAGTCTTGATTTTTTTCAAGAAAGAAGTTATATAACTTGGCACTTCATAAATTTGACAATCAAAATGTTATCTGCGATAAGGGTTTCTGGGAAGCATGATTTCACCACTGACTGGTTTGATGGGAGTTGATTAGATCACAGTTTTTTATCTGTGGGTTGTTATCGATACTGGCTCCATTCCAGTTGGCAGTGAAGGTGTCTAGACACTCACAAACAAAAATTACCCATGAAACCTGTGACAGGGTTCTCTGGGTTCATAGCTACAGATCACTGCACATCTGGATGGGTTGTTTCAGCTGAGTTTATAATGTCACATCCCTTGTAAACATGACACACCTGTCTCTCTGTTTAACAGACAGTTTTTTGAAGCTGAAGCATTTATTTTCTCCCAGAACTCAGCAGTGACACATTATTTACCGATATTGAACCTGGGAGCCCCCAAAACGTTCCATTCTTTTCTCTTTAGATGCAATAACCTTTGACTTCAACAAACCGGCAAAAAACCAAAACAAAACAAAACAAAAAACAGCTTTATTTTGACGTAAAGGGGGAATTAAAAGGGACACAATGAGAGAATCAAATTCTTGATGATTCCCATTATCTTTTCAGAAATTCAAGACAGGGATTTGTAGCTATTTTCAGTTTTCCCAGGTTGAAAGTCACTTTCGCTGTCAGTGTTACAAAAGATTAATCACCAAACTATCTGTGATCATCCACTTTGTGCAATGCGCTCTGTAACAGACTTAACGAAGTTACAAAGGGGTGTATCCGTGCTGTCACCGTGCTCCAGAGGGGCTTATAACCGTTCAGAGGAGAGGATGGAAATGCACGAAGAGACGCTAAGCTGGACAGTAAGTGGCTGTCAATCACGTGCAAGGTGGGAAAAAAGCAAATGATGAACAGCAAGTACCTGTGTCCACAGGAAGCAGGGATGAAGTCCTCCCTTCGATTTAAGGGCTGAGCTGCTACACGCCGAGTCAGTCACTAGTTGTTACTCTGGCCCTCACCTCAAAATCATTCATTTCAAATGAGCCACTTTATTAGCGGAGGCCTCCAGATTGATTTCCAGCTGTGCCCACAAACTATATACCAGATTTTCCACTCTTCACCCCAGTGTTCTGCTTAGCCTTAAATACAGACTCCCCATTCCCAAAGTATGTACCCATATCCACACTCTACTTTTACTTTTATTTTACAAAATAATTACACTGGGAAGGAAGCATAGATGACGATACTTAAACACTGCCTGGGCACTTGGAGTCGGAGGTTGAATAATTTTCAGGACAAAACTCCTGGAGGTATATCTTTATAATTATGGCTCATATGAAGTGGTTTAAGGTAACAAAATGGAAAATAGTTTCTGAAGAACAAAACATACTCATACATTTTCTTTCCGACCATACGACTTCACTCCCGTCATTCAACATTGGTGGATTAAAAACTGCCTTGATCTTTTCAGAATTCATTCACTTCATTCTATATACCTCTATTAAGTAGCTACGATATGGCAATTCCTCTGATGGGAGCTAGGGAAAAAAATGAACCATTCTCTGCCCTCAAGGGGTTTGCATTCTGGTGAGGAAGACAGACAAGGAAATAAGCTACGGAGAAGTATGCATGCGATTCTACAGAACAAGAAGAAAGGAGGAAAACCCAGAGCAGGTAATTCTTGAGCTGAGTTTTAGGAAGATAAACAGAAGGGAAAGAAAATAGCAGGAAAAGGAGACAATACATGTTTTGTAGGTTCATATGGGCCCAGAAAATAGTACCCCTTAACCCAAAATAAAGGTTAACTTAGAGCTTCCCTGGTGGTGCAGTGGTTACGAATCCACCTGCCAATGCAGGGGACATGGGTTTGAGCCCTGGTCCGGGAAGATCCCACATGCCGCGGAGCAACTAAGCCCGTGCACCACAACTACTGAACCTGCGCTCTAGAGCCCGTAAGCCACAGCTACTGAGCCCGCGTGCCATAACTACTGAAGCCCACGTGCCTACAGCCTGTACTCCGCAACAAGAGAAGCCACTGCAATGAGAAGCCCGCGCACCGCAACAAAGAGTAGCCCCCGCTCGCCACAACTAGAGAAAGCCTGCTTGCAGCAATGAAGACCCGACACAGCCAAAAATAAATTAAAAAAAAAAAAATTAACTTATACCCACTACTATATATAAAATAGATAACCAACAAGGACATACTGTAGAGGACAGGGAACTCTACTCAATATTCTGTGATAGCCCATATGGGAAAATAATCTGAAAAAGAATGAATATATGTGTATGTATAACTGAATCACTGTGCTGTACACCTGAAACTAACACAACGTTGTAAATCAACTATACTTCAATAAAAAAAAAATTTAAAAAAGAACCAATTGAAAAATAATTCAAAAAAGACAGCAGACGGGAGCCCCAAAGAAAATCTGTATTACCAAAGAAGGCTAGGGTAAAGGATGCAGGTTTTATCTGTGGGCAAGTGGACACCACTAGTGAGTTGGCCAGACTTACTCTTCCAGTCACTGGCAGTGTGGGACCATGAGAACGTGGTGGGCAAAGGAGAAGAAGCTACCTGCCAAAGAAAAAAAGAGAGCAGGGGCCGGCTTACTCATGCCCAGCATCTCTTTCCAAACCCTCCAATGAGATAAGTCACACTTTACCCTCTCGGGAGCGACGTGTGAATGCACGAAGAGAGGTCAGAAATGTTACTCTGGTGGACCTTCCTCCACGTTCATAGATACATGGGGAGCGGGAAAGAAACTAACACTGTGAAATGCACAGGCATGAGAGAGCATGGCCTGAAATCCCAAATAAGTTGACATGGTGGAAGCAGAGTGTATGTTAACAGATGCAGCCGAGGATGAGTGTTGGGGGCCATATCGCAAAGGGCTGAAAACAAGAAGCCAGGAATTCACTATATTTTATGGCTTCATGCCCACCCTGTCCCCCATCAACCCATTCCTACGCCAAATCTAATCGGTTTCAATATTTTGATGCTTGTGCCTAAGTGTTGGCGATACTGTCAATCTGTAGGAAATATACAATTAATCAGATGTCAGCAGGCAGGGTAAATGGCTAAATGATGGAACTATTATGAATACTACTCATTAGAAGCAATAAACTATCCCTTCTGCCCATCTGTTCTTTTTTTTGTATAAATTTATTTATTTATTTTCTGCTGTGTTGGGTCTTCGTTGCGGCGCACGGGCTTTCTCTAGTTGCAGCGAGCGGGGGCTACTCTTCGTTGCGGTGCGCGCGTTTCTCATTGTGGTGGCTTCTCTTGTTGAGGAGCACGGGCTCTAGGTGCATTGGCTTCAGTAGTTGTGGCTCACGGGCTCTAGAGCGCAGGCTCAGTAGTTGTGGCGCACGGGCTTAGTTGTTCCATGGCATGTGGGATCCTCCCAGATCAGGGCTCGAACCCGTGTCCCCTGCATTGGCAGGCGGATTCTTAACCACTGTGCCACCAGGGAAGCCCATCATCTATTCATTTTTATGTCTTTAAAACTACAGTGTTACTCTGAAGGTTTGGAAATAGCATGGAGTCACAAAATTGTATTCTACATCTAAAAAAATGATCAGTCACATGAGTTTACAGAGTCATGTTTTTAGTTATTATTTATTAAATTCCTTGTGCAAGGTCAATTGTGCCAAGGTATTTCCTCTTAATATCCTGCAAAATCAAGATTTCCATTTGACCAGCAGAAGCAACTTTCTGAAGGAATTAAGTGACATTAAAACAACTGTTTCTGATTAACTCCATTTTTAAGATGACTACTTGAAAATATTCTGTCTGGTTCTATCTATAAAAGGTGATCTACAAATCAAAACTACAATGAGATAGTGCCTCACGCCTGTTAGAATGGCTGTCATCAAAAAGACAAGAGACAACAAGTGTTGGTGAAGGTGTGGAGAAAAGAAAACCCTTGCACACTGTTGGTGGGCCTGTAAATTGGTGCAGCTACTGTGGAAAACAGTATCGGTTCCTCAAAGAATTAGAATAGAACTACTATATGATCCAGCAATCCCACTTTGGATATATAGTCAAAGGAAATGAAACCACTATCTCAAAGAGCTATCTGCATCCCCATGTTTATTGCCGCATTATTTACAATAGCCAACATATGGAAACAACTTAAGTGTCCACTGATGGTTGAACGGATTTAAAAAATGTGATATACATACACACGCACACACAATAGAATATTATTCGGCCATAAAAAAGAAGGAAATCTTGCCATTTGAGGCAATATTATGGACCTTGAGGGCATTATGTTAGGTGAAATAAGCCAGACAAGGAAAGACAGCACTACGTAATATGGTGTAATCTCACTTATATGTGGAATCTGAAAAAATTGAACTCATACAAACAGAGAACAGATTGGTGGTTGCCAGAGGTGGAGGATGGAGGTGGGAAATGGGTAAAAGTGGTCAAAAGATAAAAAACTACCAAATACAAGATAAATAAGTTCTGAGGATGTAACGTATAGCATAGTGACTACAGTTAACAATACTGTACTGTATATTTGCAAGCTGCTAAAAGTTCTCATTGTGAGGGAAAAAAATGTGTTACTATGTGAGGTGACGAATGTTAACTAAACTTATTTTGCTGATCATTTCTCCATATATACATGTATCAAATCATTATGCTGTACACCTAAAACGATTATGATGTTCTATGTCAATTATATCTCAATAAAACTGGGAAAAAAATTTAAAAGATAATCTAGAAGGTCTTAACCAAAAACTAATATATATACCCCACAGACACATACACACACATATTTATATGCATGTGATAGAATGAGATACCATAAATTGTTTTCAGAACAAACTAAGAATATACGTATAAACATAAGTACGTAAACACAAACACCAAATAGGAAACAACATCTTTCGAACAGTGATCCTCTGTTGTTTCTCTATCCATTGAATAAAAATTGCATCAGCTTGAAGTTTTCTCCTCTAATGGTGCTCAAATGTCCTGAACAAAAACAAAGGAAGGCTACCTTTATTTGCGTAGTGTCACCTCACCTTAAGAAAATCCCTTCCTCACTTCCCTCTACTCTGCTGGGCTAGCAGGATCCTTTGATTCCTGCTGCCGCAGTTCCTGTTTGCTCTCAGGCTTATTTGATCACTGCGGGACGGGGAGGGGGGGCCACCGCAGAACAGCACGGAGCTGTAGCCTTTTTGGCACAGGTTTCATATCCAACAGTAGGTGGTTTCTCACCAGTTTGGCTCCCGCTTTAGGACAATGAGTGACAAGATGTTAGTTCACACAGCACGACTTATGTAACGGACAAAAGATAAGAGATCGGGCTGGGGTTTATTCTGCAAATCAGCAAGATTTTCAAACCAAGGATAAATGTCTTTTCCCAGCATCCCAAGATAAAGATGAGTTGGCCAAACCAATAAAGGGTAACTCAGTCAAGAGAATGAGTCAATGTGAAGAATGTCATTTTTAGGTTAATTCCATTCAAAAGAGCCAAACTGAAATCCCTGAAGAAGATGCCTTTTGGAGAGGAGTTGAAAACATGAAATATTATTTACTAAGGTGTTCACTTACTGAAACAGTAGCCATGTTAATATAATGAATGTAAACCTAGAAAAAATGTCTACCCCAGAGTTTCAAGAAATCGAAAATTACGTAACAATTTTGCACGAACCTGATAAAACTCACATAAGTGCTTGCGTCTTGCTTAGAGATTTTAGCTTCCTTAAAACTAGTTGTTAGGAAGTCAAACATCCCTCAAGAAGATAGTTCTGAAATAGTTGTTCTTTGAATTTGAGAAGGAGGGTTTCAGGGGTCACAGCTCACAGGATAAAATTCCTGAGAAGTTACACAACAACTGTTACAATGCAGGGTGTAGATTTCTCAATAAATCATAAGCCCTTGCTGCCTACGAACAGTAATCAAACTGCAAACACAATTTCTAAGATTGCCCAATGTTTCGTTATCATGATCTGGAATGCAAATCTCAATATACTTTCCTATAATTATGTCTGAAGGGGGCAATTTCCTGCCAAATTTAAGAAGCCAGTTAGGTTTTACCAGGCAATTAAAGTCCAGCCCCTCTCCCCAGTCACACATCTATCCATTTTTTAAAATTAATTTTTACTGGAGTATAGTTGTATAAGGTGTTAGTTATACATATACATATATCTACTCTTTTTTCCATTCTCTTCCCATATAGGCCATTACAGAGCACTGAGTAGAGTTCCCTATGCTAGACAGTAGGTTGTTATTAGTTATCTATATTATATATAGTAGTGTGTCTATGACAATCCCAACCTCCCAATTTATCCCTCCCTACCCTTTACCCCTTAGAAAACAGTTAAGTTTGTTTTCTACCTCTGTGACTCTATTTCTGTTTTGTAAATAAGGGTATTAAGACGGCTTCCCATTGCAATGACAGACCTGTAGGATTCCTTTCACCTCTACCTGAAAGAACTTAAAATTTTTCACAGAAGCCTTGAAAATAAAGTAAAAATAAAATCACTTTCACAACAATTATACAATTTAATTTTCAGAATGTGATTAGAACAGAGGTCAAATATACTGAAATACCAACCAAAACTGCTTTCAGTAAGTTAAAAGCAAATGACCATCCTATATATTGCAAAGTTCTATGTTTCTTTAAGTCTGAAAAATTATTAGGATTATTAACAGAAAATAAAGTGTACAGGTAGAGTTGTAGAGTGGAACAGCTACATAACATAGACAAACCAAATGAGCTTTTTGGCCAACCCAATACTAGTGACAAAAGAAATGGGTTCATGCCAGTTCAACCACAAACCATGGTGACCTCTTCAACATGATGTTTCTGAGACACTGGACTACAATAGCTGCTCCGTTCATTCACTACACTAGGTGGTTGTGAAGTTCAAATCATAGCATGTATATAAATGTGCTTGATAAATTGTGATATACCCAGAACAAGGTTAGGTGTTACTGTGCAAAGGTAAGGTGTTATGATTTTTGTTAAAGTCATGTGAAATTTGCCCGCACTACAGTCAATATCTTGTAATAACCTATAATGGAAAAGAATCTAAAAAAAAGTATATATATATAAAATATATACATAATATATGTTTTATATATACAATATATATACCTAATATATATTTTATATGTATAATATATATACATAATATATATTTTATATATATAATATATTTAATATATATATGTAACAGAATCACTTTGCTGTATACCTGAGACAAACACAACATTGTAAATCAATTATATTTCCAAAAAATTTTTTTAAAAGAGAATGATTTTTTAAAAGATCAAGCGCATGATTATAAAATATCCATGAATCAAAAGAGCACAGCTGGGGCTTCCCTGGTGGTGCAGTGGTTGAGAGTCCGCCTGCCGATGAAGGGGACGCGGGTTCGTGCCCCGGTCCGGGAAGATCCCACATGCCGCGGAGCGGCTGGGCCCGTGAGCCATGGCCGCTGAGCCTGCGCGTCCGGAGCCTGTGCTCCGCAACGGGAGAGGCCACAGCAGAGAGAGGCCCGCGTACCGCAAAAAAAAAGAGCACAGCTACTATTTATTTCATTAATCCTCACTTCCATCCTCTGGCCCAGTTATGTCATATAATCATATACTTTCAATATAAGAAGGATATTAGTCAACTTCTAGTCTCAAATCATAATTTTGTAGCCAAGGAGAATGAAGTAAAAATATAAAATGAAGTTACAAAGATGGTGCCCAAAAGGACCCAACTGCGAGCATAAGATGTCAGCTGGCAGTGGGGATTCAGACTTAGTTTTCTTTCCTTCTGACTATCTCCATGGCTGGTAATAGTTTTAAGAAAGAAGGATTAGTCCTAGAATCATTGATGGCTAATAGTTAGCTATCTGCAAGAGCACAGTGCTGTACATATCGTGTCTATGAAAGTCAAAAATAACAATCAAATTGATTAACTGTATTATTTGTGTTTGAAAAGTGTCCACGCTGACTGAACAAACACATTCAGGCACCGCATATCTGTGCTCCATAGCATCAAGGGCTTTCATCACACTCTGCCCGTTCTTTTAGAGAGACTGGCTTCATGCTGAAATCAGCATGAGGACAACAGGGCAGGACACCAATTAGTGGAGGCATTTGTACCGACTTGACAGGACCACTGAGCAGGGAAGGTTACTTGACCCCAAGCAATGGTGGAAGCATGTCCTTTGGCAGGAAATAATTCAACTAGAAGTAAAAACTTTATCCTTCATAGATATAGGTTGGATATTTGTCCAAGAAAATCTGCAAATTTCAGAAAATCTGATCCCACGTGATCTTCACAAAGCCACTAGAAATTGCACTGTTATCCTGTGCCACACCTCCTATGTGATCTAAATTTACTTTTTTGCCCTTCAGCAGGATAGGCGTGGAAGCAGAGGTCATCACTGAATTAGCATAGTTTCAGGTAGAAACTACTTCCCGACAATAAAAACAACTATAATTATTTGTCTCTCTGGCCAGCAAATGCCATTATACTTTTTTTTTTTTTTTGCGGTACGCGGGCCTCTCACTGTTGTAGCCTCTCCCGTTGCGGAGCACAGGCTCCGGACGCGCAGGCTCAGCGGCCATGGCTCACGGACCCAGCTGCTCCGCGGCATGTGAGATCTTACCGGACCGGGGCACGAACCCGTGTCCCCTGCATCGGCAGGAGGACTCTCAACCACTGCGCCACCAGGGAAGCCCTGCCATTATACTTCTATAGTTCACACGTTCCCATTTAGCTATAATTTTTAAGTATTCTATTTTCTAGGTTTTTACATCCCAAATTGTTTTTAGAGGGAAAAAAAAAGTGACCTAAGTAGCCATGTGTTGGCTGTATTTTTAGTAGCACGTTTTGCTTTTTAATTCCAATTTCCAGATCTAATTCCCTCTTAGTCTATTTCTATTCAGACAGATCCACTAGAAAATACTAAGAAAAGATCAGAAACCAAATCCTATGATAATATCCTCAGAAATTTTAAACAGCTCTGAGAGGTTTGGCCTCCGCCCCAAACGTTAACATGATCGCTCAGTTTTAATGAGGTCAAACAAGCTGCTGGGCACCTGGCTGGTGATCAAGTTCTTGACCTGAATGGGGAGGGCCACTGTTCTTACAAAGCATGTAAGATGCAGCGACAGGTGATAATGTAATGCGCGAAGCTCCTGCCCTGGGCCACTCCATCTTTTCACCCTGCTGGGATCCCGGAGGCAACCACTCTTTAGCCAGATGTAAACAGTAGCTGAGGCTCTGAAGGAGAACCATATCTTTGCAGAGAAAAAAATTTAAGGGGTTTAAATAAATCCCTAACATTAGTCACATCAAAGATCTATATCATTTTACAATTCTTCCCCCCTAAATATAATCTTTGAAACAATTAAGTCCCTCTTGAGTAGAATGTTTTTGAGTACCGGCAATATATTCAGGTCCGAATCATTTACTAATTATAAAAGGAAGCTCATTTGAGGCCAAGGTCAAAAAAGAAAAAAAATACTTGAGCCTGAAATCTCAGAAACTTGACAAACAATCGCTTCCATTTTCCTTCCAATTGCTCATATGATCTTTTCATCTTAATATCATGATCAGTACAGAGCCTGCCGTGGTACCAGTGGGGGCCATGTCACCAAATACAGGAAGGGGAAAAGCGCCTATAAACAGTTTTAACATTTACTTTTAAAATAAAACATTGAGATGAACACATACATACAGGAAAGAGGAAGCAAAAACACTGAAGTCATTCTCTGTTAATATTATGTTATACCTCAGAACCTGCAAACCTCCACTGTTTGATGCATTTCAACGGGTTAACACCATAGAAATCAGCTTAAGAACCTAGAACTTGGTTTAGTTGACCTATAAACGACATCAAGCTACCTTATTACAGAAGTCGTGATGTTCTCTAGTACAATTTGGGAAAGTACTTCACCAGAAAATGAATGATAAGGGCTTCCCTGGTGGTGCAGTGGTTAAGAATCCGCTTGCCAATGCAGGGGACACTGGTTCAAGCCCTGGTCCGGGAAGATCCCACATGCCGCGGAGCAAATAAGCCCATGTGTCACAAGTACTGAGCCTGAGCTCTAGAGCCTGCAAGCCACAACTACTGAAGCCTGCATGCCTAGAGCCCCTGCTCCACAACGAGAGAAGCCAGCGCAATGAGAAGCTCGCATGCCACAACGAAGAGTAGTCCCTGCTTGCTGCAACTAGAGAAAGCCCACGCGTAGCAATGAAGACCCAATGCAGCCAAATAAATTTATCTTTTTTAAAAAAATGAATGATGAAAATATAAAGCAAGAATACTGAGAGAAGCAAGAAGAACAACAATCCTGTAGCCTGTGGAACAAAAACCACATTCACAGAAAGACAGACAAGATGAAAAGGCAGAGTGTTATGTACCAGATGAAGGAACAAGATAAAACCCCAGAAAAACAACTAAATGAAGTGGAGATAGGCAACCTTCCAGAAAAAGAATTCAGAATAATGATAGTGAAGATGATCCAGGACCTCGGAAAAAGAATGGAGGCAAAGATCAAGAAGATGCAAGAAATGTTTAACAAAGACCTAGAAGAATTAAAGAACAAACAAACAGAGATGAACAACACAATAACTGAAATGAAAAATACACTAGAGGGAATCAATAGCAGAATAACTGAGGCAGAAGAACGTATAAGTGATCCGGAAGACAGAATGGTGGAATTCACTGCTGAGGAACAGAATAAAGAAAAAACAATGAAAAGAAATGAAGACAGCTTAAGAGACCTCTGGGGCAATATTAAACGCAACAACATTCACATTATAGGGGTCCCAGAAGGAGAAGAGAGAGAGAAAGGACCCGAGAAAATATTTGAAGAGATTATAGTTGAAAACCTCCCTAACATGGGAAAGGAAATAGCCACCCAAGTCCAGGAAGTGCAGAGAGTGCCATACAGGATAAACCCAGGGAGAAACATGCCGAGACACATAGTAATCAAATTGGCAAAAATTAAAGACAGAAGAATTATTGAAAGCAGCAAGGGAAAAATGACAAGTAACATACAAGGGAACTCCCATAAGTTTAACAGCTGATTTCTCATCAGAAAGTGTACAAGCCAGAAGGGAGTGGCATGATATACTTAAAGTGATGAAAGGGAAGAACCTACAACCAAGATTACTCTACCCAGCAAGGATCTCATTCAGATTCCATGGAGAAATCAAAAGTTTTACAGACAAGCAAAAGCTAAGAGAATTCAGCACCACCAAACCAGCTCTACAATAAATGCTAAAGGAACTTCTCTAAGTGGGAAACACAAGAGAAGAAAAGGACCTACAGAAACAAACCCAAAACAATTAAGAAAATGGTCATAAGAACATACATATTGATAATTACCTTAAACGTGAATGGATTAAATGCTCCAACCAAAAGACACAGGCTTGCTGAATGGATCCAAAAACAAGACCCATATATATGCTGTCTACAAGAGACCCACTTCAGACCTAGGGACACATACAGACTGAAAGTGAGGGAATGGAAAAAGATATTCCATGCAAATGGAAATCAAAAGAAAGCTGGAGTAGCAATACTCATATCAGATAAAATAGACTTTAAAATAAAGAATGTTAAAAGAGACAAGGAAGGACACTACATAATGATCAAGGGATCAATCCAAGAAGAAGCTATAACAATTATAAATATATATGCACCCAACATAGGAGCACCTCAATACACAAGGCAACTGCTAACAGCTACAAAAGAGGAAATCAACAGTAACACAATAATAGTGGGGGACTTTAACACCTCACTTACACCAATGGACAGATCATCCAAAATGAAAATAAATAAAGAAACAGAAGCTTTAAATGACACAATAGACCAGATAGATTTAATTGATATTTATAGGACACTCCATCCAAAAACAGCAGATTACACTTTGTTCTCAAGTGCACATGGAACATTCTCCAGGATAGATCACATCTTGGGTCACAAATCAAGCCTCAGTAAATTTAAGAAAATTGAAATCATATCAATCTTTCAGAAACCATCTTTTGTGACCACAACGGTATGAGATTAGAAATCAATTACAGGGAGAAAAATGTAAAAAACACAAACACATGGAGGCTAAACAATCCATTACTAAATAACCAAGAGATCATTGAAGAAATCAAAGAGGAAATTAAAAAATATCTAGAGACAAATGACACTGAAAACACGATGATCCAAAACCTATGGGATGCAGCAAAAGCAGTTCTATGAGGGATGTTTATAGCTATACAAGCCTACCTCAAGAAACAAGAAAAATCTCAAATAAACAATCTAACCTTACACCTAAAGGGACTAGAGAAAGAAGAACAAACAAAACCTAAAGTTAGCAGAAGGAAAGAAATCATAAAGATTAGAGCAGAAATAAATGAAATAGAAATAAAGAAAACAATAGCAAAGATCAATAAAACTAAAAGCTGGTTCTTTGAGAAGATAAACAAAATTGATAAACCATTAGCCAGACTCATCAAGAAAAAGAGGAAGAGGACTTAAAAAAAAAATAGTGAGAAACTCAATGGCTTTTTCCTAATTCCTAGTGACAGAAATATCATATGAACCAGCAGCCACATAGCTAAAGATGAGCATTTTCTGAGACCAGACAGAGGATTCCTGAGTCCCTCTTGTGTTAAGTCCTGTCCTCCTGCTAAAAATAAGTGTATGGGGTAAAAATTATTTCACGAACTCCAAGATTCTTTTACGATGCACTCAACAAGAGTATTGTCACAAATCTCTGAAAGGTACTTTTCTGTGCCATTATGAATGTGTAGGCTGGCGATCAGGGGTGCTCTACACTAAGGAACACCATCCATTAGCACTTTCTGCAATGTTGAAAATGTTCCAGACCTACATTGTCCAATATGGTAGACATTAGCTACCATATAGCTACCGAGTCCATGAGATGTGGCTACTGTGACTGGAGAACTGAAATTTTTATTTTGTTTTATTTTAATTGGTTTAAACTTCACTAGTCATGGTTGGCTAGTAACTACCTCATTAGACAGTGAAGCTGTAGAGAGTAAGCATAAAGCTTGTGGACGGTAATCAACTAGATCTACTAAAACATGCCATCAGTCTGCACTGGAAAAAGGGAAACCTTATTCATTTTTGAGAGATCTATTTTAGTTCTATCATCACCACTGTTTCAGTTCTCTAACATCACCTGCTGTTGGATTTATGAAAATTGGGAAATAAAAAGCTAGGGTAGAAAACCTCATTAAGTCAGAATATTCCAGGTGGTAGAAAATATTAGTAACATGGACACTTATATGCACACCTAAGTTGCATTACGCAGCCTACCCATGCATGTGGCAAACAAGTTTACCGGAAACTATGAATAACAACAGGTATTTAGCTTAGAGAAAGAAGTATAAACTTGATCAATAAGAGTTTTCAGGCCAATGGAAGGGTTCTTTCAAGAATCAGCTGTTTTTCCCTTCTGGGCAGGTAGTCCAAGAAGAAATAGCCAAAAGTTATACCGAGAAAATACAGATCCCATGCAAAGAGGCTTCTTCAAACTTTGACATTACGCAGTCAGTGGAATGAGTTTGCAAAGAGTGACTTTGGAATTGCTAACGCAGGATACTGTCTACGTGCCCTGTGCTCTAACTCTCTGGTATCATCCACTATATACTATTTCTGGAATTATGTGTTTTATTTCAGCCGAATATATTTAGCTGAGTTTCTTACATAATGGTCTTGCTACATCTTTTCCAGACGTGCATAATTACTTCCTTAAAAGTAGTTGCTCCATTAAGGTTAATATGTTCAGTTAAAGTTAAGAAGCTCTCGCGTATATTGTTACTAAGGTCATTGTTTAGTTGTAAAAGGTAACAGTGTGGTTGGCAGCGTATTGAGGTACAGACGATGCAATTCTTAACCTGCGGGCATAGTCCACAATTTAGCCAAGTGAAAGATAAAGAGATGGCCACTGATGAAAGAATAAAAAACTTGAGACAAAGAAAGAGTTAGGAGGGTTGAAACTACAGGAGCCCTGCTTTCCTGTCTCCAGTTCTTGAGCTGACTGAAGCTATGAGCAGACGTGATAGTGAGGGCTCATAACAGACGAGTCCCTTGCACTGCCTTCAACAGATCATGATCTGACTCCTACCATTAGTGTGATAAAGACCACAGAAATGTCTGGGCTGAAAATCAGATCACCCAGCCTCTAGCTGGTAAGGCTGGTAACATGACCACTTATACACCCACCCCATGGGTAAAGATTATATCACATGATGCACTGTGTAGCCTCCTCATGCCTGTGGTTGAACTGGCATGGACCCATTTCTTTTGTCACTAGTACAAGAGCTGTTGCACTCTACAATTCTACCTCTACACTTTATTTACTTCCCTAAGACTCCTGGATGCTTTACAACAGGTGCGTCTGGGTTTTGGAGTCAGACTGTCCGAGTGCAAGCCTCACACCACTGACCAGCTGCATGACCTTAGGCAAGTTAATGACACTTCCCAGGCCTCAGTTTCCCCAACTGTGAATGAGCACGCAATAATAGTGACCTGAAAGCCTGGGAGTCCTGAAGGAGATCACGTTCAGCAAATCTATAGAACAGTGCCTGGCATGGAATAAACACTCAATAAATATTACTTATGATTATTATTTGTAGCTTTCCTACTGTGTTGAAATAGTTTAACTGAATTTTCCATAACAAACAAAATTATTGCTATTTAACAGGTACTTAACAGATAGACATGGTGGTTTTAGTGGTTGGTAAATCTCATTAAATAGGTTCCTACCAGCCAGCTAATGTTTAGTGAGCATATTAGTGGTCTTATTGCCTTTAAATTAAACTCTTATTTCAACCATTTAATTTCTGTTTATAACATACTTCCATTCTTTTAAAAGAAGCATATAAAACTTCTCTTATAAAAGAATAATGATGCCCACTGGTTCCTTTTCTTCCCTGTTTTATGGACGACCTAAGTTCTTAGAAGCATTTGGGCAAAGTTACTGTGAGCTGTTTAATCCTGCTGGGTCATACGTTGTTGTGAAATTATTTTCTGCCTAGCCACAAATACAGTATTCTTGTATAACTTCCTCTTTTACATTTGCACAATTTCTGATTCACAGACAATCCTAACATCACATGCAGATTCTCTTTTTATTTGGCAACACAACACCTATCTTTATGCTCTGCTTTCTTTCCCCTTACGTCTTTTCCCCTTGTGGATGACTTCAACCCCATCATTTCTGTTCCTGTCCACTTGCAATATCAATATTATCTTAACATTGTGTTGATCTGTACTTTCTTCTATCCCATATGTCCTATGAGTATAAACTCTTTCCCTAGATTGACCAACCAGCCTGGCTTAACGTACTGTTTCCTTGTCTTCAGTTGATTATCACACATTTATCATCACCGAATAAACTTCATAGCTTGTGCCACAAAGTAATAAGGGATCATTTGCTACTAGAAAAAGACACATTTACAAATCATACGGCAAAGAGCCAGCTGATCCCTGCTTGAGATCTTGCTGAAAAGTGTGGGAAACTCACAAAAGCCCCCAACAAGAGAGTCAACTGTAAACATCTGTCAAGTTGTCAGCTATGAACACCTCACCTGTCGAGATGCTAGATCACCACACGGGGAGCCATGAAATAACACCATTGCTGCCTTTCTTACCTCTTCTTCCTCTCCACCCCCAAATTCTGAAGAGCCAGAAAGTTCTATGGGTGAGTTGGAGAAGGAAGGAGGAGAAGAAGATTAGGTAATAAATCCCTCCCACTCCCACTCAAATTCAGGCTTCCCACAGAGCTTCCAGACAGGAAGAAGAGTCAACTTTAACTCAAAATTAAAGTTTTTATTAACACATGCAACTGACGGTAAAATTGCTAAACTGAGACAGTTGTCTGTGACCTGAAGTTACCAGAAAACCATATCGACCAAGAGTGACCAGAAATGACATGGAGCCCGCCTAACTTTTCACAGTGATGGGAAAATCTCATCCCGCAGACCACGTTTATGACTAGAGTCTGCAAGCCATCTCTGTTCAATGTGTCAGTTGCTTTTTAAAAGAGAAAATGGTGATACCCAGGGCCAAAGTGGCTTCCCCAGGAATGAAGATTCCAGAGCAGAGTCTAACTCCGTGACATGCCTTGAAATCAGGGAAACCATCCTGAGCAGGAAACACGTCACTTGTCATCACTGGGTCAGAATTGCTAGTCACTCCATGTTTTTCTCTACCTAGGGACATGGAAAGGCACCAAACTTCAAATATGTCCATTTTCCTGTCCTGAGCTGCTGAGAAGGAATCATCTAACATGCCTCTCCCTTGCCTCCCAGGAAGGTAAAGATTCTCATGAAAAATTATTATAATTATCCTTTTAAATAATGACTTAGGCATTAATGGAAACGTTATTCTTCTGCATGATAATGCCATTGCTTAAAGACACAACGTATGACAGCACGAACTGCTCAGAGAAGAGGTGCTAAGTCAAAGCAAAACAACAAAAGGAAAGAAAACATATCCGCGGAGACAACCCAAGAAATGCACACTGTTTTGCATTTATTAAAATGTAAATGTACACGTGAGACATAAAATGATAATAAAGCCAAGAACTTAAATTTTGTAGAATGTTATATAAGATTATAACTGCTTTCCTTTGGGGAAACAAGGAGGGCAGGAAATGCACGTTCATGAGACTGTTCACTATTGATTTGAAGGCATCTGGTACAATATTTGTAATTTTTTTCTAATGAATGAAGGAAAAACAAAAAAAAGGACCCAGTATCCTTCAAGAAAAAGAATTACACCTTGAAAGTTTTGAAATAATATTGAAACTCCAAAATTACACATAACTCCCAAAATAGCCCAAGTAGCCACCTTCTTCCAACCTGGTGTAGAGGTAAGACCTCAAAGTCTGTTTCACTCCATTGAAACAAGTGATCGACTTTTTAAAATTGTCTAATGTATGCATAAGATATGTGAGTATTTGCTCTGTTTGTTTTAAATAGGGACACTTCCTAATTGATCGTATTTCATTTCTGAGGTCTTAAGGAATCACACCCCAAAGGCATTACACTACAGCAGACAGAACTATTTGGGGAGCCGAGAGCCTTAGTGGGAGTTAGAATTCTTCCTCATTCACACTGCAGATATGCCAGTCAGTTGTTACCTAGCCACAGCTGTGTAGCTTTCAAAAGCTTAAATAATACCAATTCAATTCATAAATTACTAAGGAGATACAAGACAGTGAACATAAAATTGTATGAACGTTTATAAAATAATCTAAAAGAGTGATGTATTTTTTTTAATAGTATTTCAATGAGGAAATTCTGTCTCACTAAAGGACAAAGGAAATAAATAGAAACCAAAGAGAGAGAGAAAGGGAGGGGGAGAAGAAGGAGCTATAATGTTCTGGGTAAGGACCACATCTCTCTCCACACCCTGCTTACCTTCATATGTAAATAGAGAGAACTACAATGAACAAAGAACAATCATTTAAAGAAAGAAAGGGTCATTTAAAACTGAATCACAAAGGCCTCTGGCAAATCCCAGAGCCACCCATTTTAACAAGCCATGGCTAACCCATTAGTTTCTCTAAAGTGAATGTGTGTGATGTGCAGTGGTGGGTCTTCCAAGGTCTGTCTTCCTTCTCCTTGCTGTGACTGTTCCCCCAACCGAGTGGCTGAGTTTACTCTCAAATAACTTTCAAGGACCAGATTTACTCTCCAGATTCCTTATGTTTTATTCCAATAAAGATGTATTTCATTTCCTCCATTCCAATGCCACATCAAGACAAAACTCTTGCTATTAGAGCTTTTTGCCTTAGCTATTTGGGACAGGAGTCAATTTTCATCTGCGATTTGATAATTCTTGTCCCTTTAGCAGTAGCTTGCATTTGCTTGGAAGTCCCAGCACAAACCCAGAATTGTTTCTTAAAATTCTTCTCCTAATTTTATTTTCCAGATTTTAAGAACAGTAGGGGTACATTGCAGAATATATTAAAAAGTGTAAGTTCCACACACAAGTAACCATGGCTCAAGCATTAGCATGCCTTCACAGAACCTTTTTAAAGTAATTACTTGGGGGCTTTGTTTATTTTTGCTGTCCTTTAATATAGTAAACTTCATATTGCATCTACATTTGGTATCTAACTTCTTTCACTTAACATCATATGGTAAGCATTTTTCATGTCAAAAATTATTTGTATCGTGAGGTTTAATGCTAGAGTTTATTATTTGGATAATCTTCCCAATTTCATAATGATGAAATTTAGGTTGCTTTGTATTGGTTTCCAACAGATGTTAGTTTGTTTTCTATGGAAGTTTGGTTCTACTTACAATATTTTAAAAAAATTTTCAGGAAGAGTTTTCTTAAAACGTCAGGAATACGTTCGAATTGGAGCAGATGTCTTCATAGCACCAATTGAGATATTCATCTATTTTTCCCTTTAACCTGTTGAAATATAAGCTGTTACCTTCATTTTTCTTTTCTAGTTTTACTGCTCTACAGTTGGAAAATGTGATCAGAAATATTTCTCCTTTTCTAGAATGCTCTGAGACTATCTCTGAAAGTGATTCTAGATACTTGAATGCACTGCTTATAATATACATACTAAAGCTAAGTCGTTTAACAATAGGGACATTGGGAAAGTTTATTTTTCATAAACTTAGAAAGACATTTGCAAGTCTCTATTTTATTTCTACTTTACCATTTATCTACAGAATAAAAGGTATAACTGATCTCTGGTGGCCTCAGCTTGCAGAGGCTTGAAGCAGGGTTTCGGTTCCCCGGCCAGTGATTGAGGTCGGGTCACATCAGTGAGAGCACCGAATCCTAACTACTGGACCCGTGGTCAGCGACAAGGCCCTGGCCCTTTGGCTTTGCAGGAAAGAATTCCCACAAACACGGAAAGTAGTGAAACAAGTGAAGTATTTATTAGAAAGCAAAGAGTATGTGGGGATAGACACACGGGCGGGCTCAGAGAGAGAGTCGTGCTCTCGTGACAGTTTGAATCACTTTTATGGGGCATTTCTTCCATGTTTCCTTTGGTCAATCATTTTGATTTGCCTGGTTCAAAGTCCACATTTGGTGTATCTCAGGATCTTCACGTGTGTGCACGTGCATTTCTTAGCCAAGATGGATTCTACGGAAGAGGCCTATGGGTAAGTGAGCATCATTTGGCATCACTCCCTATTTGACCTCCAAAGAGCCTTTCTGCGCATGTGTAGTCAGGGAGGTCTCCTGACGTCAAGAATGAAGAATATGTGGTCTCTTATCTTCTATCTGGGCAGGGCCCAGCCTCCTCTCTCAGTTGTCCTGTTATTCCCGGTCTCCGAGTATCTGTCCACAAGGAACGAACTCAAACCGTTTGCCCTGGGGGCCCATCTGTGCCCTGCCTCATAACCACGCCTGACAAGTGATTTGGGGCACTGCCAGAGGCCAGATGGCATGTCACTGTTTCTCCCTCAAGCAACCATTTCCTGAGAAACCCTTTGAGAACTCTGTTAGACAGTGACCAACCATCCTAAGTTGTCCTAGTCTGAGGGGTTTCCCAGGATGGAATACTTCCAGCGCTAAAACCGGGGTAGTCCCAGGCTAGCAGGCACGATCGGTCACCCCAATTTCCCGCAGTGAAACATCCAATATGAGATGCCTCAAATCCTGAACCCAGCTAGTAAACCAGTTCCCGTTGCAGAGATTCACACTGGTAATCCTCCTGTTATAACACGAGAAGGCCTCACCAACTGAATGATCGTGAAAATCTTGAATGATGTACATCAGGGTTACTCATCGTAGCTATGATGGTTTATAACCTTTGTGAAGGCGGCACTGAACACTAGACCATAACCAGGTGACCTGCCCCCAGCTGCCACTCGTTTTCTGTCTCCCCTCCCCTGCCCTTCTTGTCCATGGTATTCCAGCCACTCTGGCTCCCTGCTGTCCCCGAAAATATCCCCTTGGCTGGCTCCCTCATTCAAATCTTAGCACGCATCTCCCCTCCTCAGAGAGGGCTTCTCTGACAACCTTTTATAAAATCGCCTTCTCTCCTTCACTCTCCAACCCTTTATCATTTCATTTCTCTTCCTGTAGTTACAATCTCCTAACATGAGCTCATGTACTTGTTTAGCATTTATTTTCCTCTCCACTAGACGGTAAGCTCCAGACAGTGCAACAGGTACTTCAGAGCTCTTTGTGAAATGAATTGATGAATTATATGAGATAGCGGTAAACCACAGATCGGAATCAGCATGTCCAAATTCCAAACCCAGCTCTACCTCGAGTAAATACATTTCTGCATAGGTAAAATGGGGTTCATGGCAGCCCCCTCCTCTTAAGGTTGTTGTGAGGAAGACATAGAGTCATACAGGTGATGCATTAAGAGCAAGTGTGATAAGAACTCAATGAACGCGACTGTGTACGTCTGTTATTCTACTATTTAATGCATAGGTTTCCAAATATTGCACAAATATAGAGGCATCAAGTCGGGACCCTCTGAATATGAACATGTGAATGATCAAAATCACCAAATGGCAGGTGCTGTATATCATTGTTTAATTTTTCAGACTTTATTCTAAAGTTTTCTGAATGCCATACTCTCTCAAGGGGCCCTTCCTCTTATGCAGAAGTTTCCATTCCACAAGCTAGACTCTGGTCTCAAGCCGGCTGCTAATCCAACACTTCTGAGCTGAGTCACGAGTGATGCTTGAGCGTGTCCTGGGGGTTTTCTGCCATGGGCTGGTCTTGGGTTTTACTGAGTGCGTTGACACTGAGAACGACATTTGCATTGGGAATTGTTCCTTTAATTTCTAAAGGATTTACAAAACCAGTGTCCCTGAAGAGGATCATTTTCTGGGCCACAAAACGCACTAAATTTGGTTTAGCTGCGAGCATCAGCGGAGGGCTTTGTCATGGATTCCACCAGCAGGGCCTTCTTATAACATGTCACATAAATATTTCTGAAATTTTACAGAGTTGAGCAGATAGTTCAGCTCTCTGACATTGGCCATAATGGCCTTACCAAGCTTATGATTTCATTTGTAAAATTTTCATCTTTAAACAATGGATCATGAAGGTGGGAATGGGGAAGTCACTGGGAAGCACTTTTTTTTTTTTTTTTTTTGCAGTACACGGGCCTCTCACTGTTGTGGCCTCTCCCGTTGCGGAGCACAGGCTCTGGACGCGCAGGCTCAGCGGCCATGGCTCACGGGCCCAGCCGCTCCGCGGCACGTGGGATCTTCCCGGACCGGGGCACGAACCCGTGTCCCCTGCATCGGCAGGCGGACTCTCAACCACTGCGCCACCAGGGAAGCCCCGGGAAGCACTTTTTAAAATGATTCGATGATATCATCCTATGCGTTCATAAGTGGTCAAAAAGATAGGTTCTTGTTCATAATCTTCCAGTCTACTGGGTTCAGAATGTTTGGGGAGAGAAGGAAGCAGATTTGAAGTTTTAAAATATAGCTTATGTCACTTACTAAAGGAAAACCTAAGGGTCGAGACCAGTAGGTAGAAGCTGGGCGACTACCACATCTCCACATTCTCCACATCAACGGCAGGGCTGTCTTTGATATGAGGGCAAATCATAAGCTCTCCCTCTCTGTGAAGTGCTTTGTGATCCACAGGGAGGAAGGGCCTCAGGACATTCAAACAGCCCTGTACTCACAAGTTAACAAACTTCAAAATGTCGTTTGAAAGAGAAACTAATAACATATCAAAAAGAGGTCACAATACTGTCTGAAGATCTAGAAAGGAGTCATGATCTTTGCTGGAGGAGGCAAAAAAATTAAGGAAACTCTTGCTGGTGCTGTTTGAACTGAATGTGTGCTATGAAGTTCCTCTGATTATGGAAGTTGCTTTCCTATTCAAAAATAAAATAAAATGATCTTGATAGGCAAATAATAAGATTATCCTTTGGTATCCAATAGTACCTAAAAGCAAACTCTGCAAAGTGTCCCAGAACCAGTTTAACTGGTCAAACTTCAAGGTGGAACCTACAGGCAAATATTTACCCAGATTATTTGAAAAGGGATTTTCACTGATTTCCATTGTCCAGCTGTATTTCGTTGATTTCTACCATTTAACTTTTTCAATGATATCAAATCCTTGCTTTAAGAGATCAATAATAATATATTAATAATAGAATGTAAAATTTTCTAACAGTTAAGAACTCTGCAAATAACTATAATGAACTCTCCTTAGGTTACAAATGTAATAAATACATAAACTGTATTAACTCAGGTCACATCAAACAGGACAGCATAACTGACTAACAACCATGAAAAAACTTCTTGTCTTAGACCAAGAGTGAAAGTAGCTGGAATTCGAGTTGTAAAATTTTCTTCCACTAGTTCAAGAAGGTTGCCAGGTTCTTTCCCTGATTATGACCACCATCTTTTCCAATGCTTATCCTCCATTTCCTTTATCGTACCATCAAGTACCTCTCTGTGTGTCCTACTGTATTCTGCTGAAAGCAGTTGCTTCTCTTGGTAGCCCTGTCAGCTCAGCTGAACCCAGGATCTCTGGCCTGCAGCAATATATTCTGTCCTGAGGGCAGAGCTGCCCTCCAACTCAGCCTGAGTTCCGTGGTGTAACTCTGTTACTAGGCAACAATGCGATATGACCATGAATGCTGGTTTTATATGGATACATCGTTCCTAGTCAACTGACTTTCTGTAAGAGTCTCCTCTCACTGGGATCTCAGACAGGCCTTTGGAGACTTGTCCAGAAGATAATTAGTGTTAGATAAAGCTTAGATAAGCTTACTAATAATCCTCTGGGGCCATGCTCCCACCCCACATCCCCATCTCTGTCGGAGGGAAACCCTGAACCAAAAGAACTTATTCAAAGCTGGCTCAATTCTATCATGGACAAAAACACGCAAGATAGTGACATGAAAACCTAGCGTAGCTGGTTCTTTTGTCAAGAGACTGGACTCGGGCAGAGCCTCAGGGAGCTCATTGCCTGTCAATCATCCTCTACCCAAAGCTCCTAAGAGGCGGCGGACGCTCATTCTGCTATAGCATGGAGTGGTTAAAAGGTCAGTCTCTGAAAACAGAAGACGTGAGTATGAATCCCAACTCCCTTGTTCTCTGAAGATGTTTTTAACCTCTTTTGGCTGGAATAAGTGCCTAATTATTTGTCTGGAATAAGTGCCTAACTTCTTTTGGCTGGAATACGTTCCTGATAGAATCTCCCCCTCAGAAGATGTTTAAAAATAGGGATTTTAAAAGAAGAGAAATAATTGTCTAATTATTCATGTTAGACAACTAGCATGTCTTCTAGCATGTCTAGAAGACAAAAGAATGAAAGACTATTGAAGCCTCAAATGACAGAAGTATAATTTGGAATAATTCTTGGATATCAGATAGTCTCATGACATACTCAATGGTTAATTTTTATTAGATATCTGTGAATCAAAGCACTTACAAATTTCTTATTTACTGATAAGATCTGTTTGATTTTTAAAAATAATATCATGCCTTTAAATACTTAGGTTTAAAACACTGTCCCTGACATACTTCTATTTCTCTTCCCACATCTTTGTGAGACATAAAATACTCCATGAAGCCTTTACTACTGGTTCTATAACACACATAGAACCGCAAAACACATTTTATGCCTGGTTACTGTTTTTCTATCTTTGTCTACTAGTATAATCCATTCTGTTGAGTTAACAACTTGGGTATTGTAATAGTTATGCTAGCATGTAGCCTCCTTTGGGAGTAGGGAGTTTGGAAGGCTGAGTAGAAGCAGTAGATGAAACAACAGGGTAATATATCTGAAAGTATGTAGATAGTGACATGATGAATTTGACTCTAGCTTATATGGGTATTAAAATGATGAGGGACCTTCCTGGTGGTCCAGTGGTTAAGACTCTGCACTCCCAATGCAGGGGGCCCCGGTTCGACCCCTGGTTCAGGGAACTAGACCCCACATGCCCCAGTGGAGATCCTGCGTGTCCCAACGAAGATCCCGCGTGTCCCAACGAAGATCTTGCATGCCGAAACTAAGACCCGGCACAGCCAAATTTAAAACAATTTTAAAAATAAATATATTTTTTTAAAATTATGAGACCATTGGTGATATCAAATGTACAGTGAGTCAAATTCTATATGAATCAGCCTCTTAATAATGCTTGGAGCTTTCACTTGGATAGCAGTTCACCATAACCCCTCTTGGCTACTGGTTGATTAAACTCCTGGTAGCTAATGTCATTTCTGCTGTGAATGCTGCCAGGCTCAATACCCCCCAATATTTGAACCCTAGAACACAAGAATGCTTTAAGACTATCCAAAGGACCCCAAGTAAAATCTAGGAGACGTCCTAAAGCACAGCTGCCGAAAGATTAGACACATCAGCCAGGGATTCCCTCAAGGACTTGAGGTACATTTATAAGATGGAAACGAGCCCCACGTGGCCAAGTCCAAGGTCCATCCCAGACAATATCTAATCAATGTTTATGGGGTTTCTCCAGAACGAGGCAGGGAGGGCTAGGAGCTAAGAGATCTGTCCAAATTCTGCCACCAATGAACTGTGTGGTTCAGGGAATGCCACTTAGTGTTTCCTGGCCTTGGTTTCTTCCGCTGCAAATTGGGCGAGATAATCTACGGTTCCAACCAAAGAATCCCATCCTCTGCTCAGTTAACAGGATCATGGCTATTTACTGGGAAGTTTTATTTTAAAGTCCATGGGAGGCCAGAACATAAAACTTTATAACCTCAAGCACTTTTCTATTTTAAGCATCATTATATGTGACGGAAAATGGTCCCAAATGTTTTTTGTTGTTGTTGCGGTACGTGGGCCTTTCACTGTTGTGGCCTCTCCCGTTGTGGAGCACAGGCTCCGGACGCGCAGGCTCAGCGGCCGTGGCTCACGGGCCCAGCTGCTCCGCGGCATGTGGGATCTTCCCGGACCGGGGCACGAACCCGTGTCCCCTGCATCGGCAGGCAGACTCTCAACCACTGCACCACCAGGGAAGCCCAGGGAAGCCCCCAAATGTTTTTAAGCTAATTCTTCTTAGCAACTTTCTAACAGTCCCTAAATTAAGCAGCAAACTGAGACATCCTAGAGCAGATATACATTTAGTTTTCAATTGCCGCCTTTATATTTTACATATAATTGAATTTTCAAATAATACAATTAGCAACAGGGCAAAAATATAAGTGAACTGAATTTAAACTGTGAGGCTACAGGGATAGAAGTTTTTAATCCCTAGATGTTCTGTAGCATAACTGAATTCAAGTGGCTTATGATAATTTTATTACCTGGGCCCTCTTTTTAACAGAGTTATTATATTTTCTCATGATGTGTGATATCACACTTTCGAAGCCCTTTCAGTAATCGGAACTCTGTGAACCTGGCTTCCAAGGTTCATTAATGTGAAAAATTATCTTAAAAGTTAAATAAGTACATCTATTTCATTTTAGTTCGGACCTTCCAACTATGAAAGATATTTTCTATATGTATGAAATCAGTATTTCTGATTAGAGATCGCCTCTTTTTGTCAACACTGTGTCTTCATGAATTGCGTTTACATTAGACCCATTTGTAAGAGGAGAGTTTTCATTTTTCAAACTAAAAAGGTCAATGTGTGTGTTTTGCCCACACTGCAAATTTTGTCCAGGGTCCCTACAGCAGGGATTTTAATTGCTCTTCAGACCACCTCAAAAATTTTATCAAAAAAAGAATCTATAACTGGGCCTAGCCCCAGAACATTTAAAGCAGAAACCCTGGAGGGGAACAGCAGGTTATCAGTATATTGCAAAACATTCGCTGGGGATGTGCAGTCAGGACTGAACTGCTGGCCTAGAGTAACCACTTATCTCAGTGAACTTGGATCAATCTCTACTGCGTTTTACTGTTGGCATTCCCCTGCCTACACCTGCTCTGCCACAGTGCCCTCTATTTTTCCTGTCTCTAACAGTTTTTCAACATGTTCTTGAAGTCGTGGTTCATTTTGTCTTTCTTTCTAACAATTTTATAGAGTTGGCAGCCACGTACTATTTTACAAATGAGAAAGTCTGTGTCTGCCCAAGTGAACACAAACGCGAAGTGATAAAGCCAGAATTAGGACTCAGATGCTCCTGTGTCAGGTATAGCGCATTTCCCATGTTTGGAACCCCAATGTCTACCTTTAACCATTCCTGGTCTGTGTACAAAACTGAATCTTGGGACTACCCAAAGAAGTTGGCAAAAAAGTAGAGGGGATTCATATTGTGCGTATCTGACACCCACTGCCTGCCTGTACTCAGTCCATGATAATTCCTTTAACAGTTTTGACAAGGCCTTCAATGTTCTTTGTTTCTGTAATCTTTCTTACTAAAGACGAGTCTTTTGAATAAGTCACTAGGTTTTAGCCAACTATCAATTAGCTGAAAATTATTAGCCAGATTTATGCTCTAGCCTGTTTTTCTCTGTCATTTTACTATTTTTTCCCACCTCCTCTTCCCTAATTCAAAAATTCTCAACTCTAACACTTTCTACTCTCTGGCTTCCAGATTTGGAAAGGAAGACAAGAACCTTTCCATTCTGAGAACGTATTTTAAATGCATATGATTAAAATGTTAAAATTAAAGGAAAATATCACATAGCAAATATTTTTAGAGCAAGGCATCTTGACTCCAAGATTTGCTGACATAGAATCGTGTGAATGTGACCCACGCTTTTGATTTTCATAACTCAATCCAAAATCTCAACCTTCTTTCCTCAACAACAGATTTACGCTTTTTTTGCTTTATAATCCAAATGATTGGTTCAACTGCCCATTTCTCTTTATTTATGTATAAAAGTAGACCATGATAATATATAAAGAATATAGCTATACAGACTCACAGACTTAGAAAACAAACTTATGGTTACCAAAGGGGAAAGGTAGGGGGGAGGGATACATTGGGAGTTTGGGATTAACAGATACCCACTACTAGATTTAAACTAAATAACCAACAAGGACCTACTGTATAGCACAGGCAACCCTACTCAATATTCTGTAATAACCTAAATGGGAAAAGAATTTGAAAAAGAATAGATATGTGTATATGTGTAACTGAATCACTTTGCTGTACACCTGAAACTAACACAACATTGTAAATCAACTCCAATATAAGATAAAAATTAAAAAAAGAATATAGCTGATGAAAAGAGATCTCTAGGAACTGAAAAGTAAATTATATTTTTAATTTGAAAAAAAATGATAAATAGTAATTAAAGAAGTCTTGCAGATTGATTCTTATTTATCGGTCAGTGGTAAACTGAAATACGGACATCCCTGGCCAGTCCAAACAAACAGAAAAGAGACAAGAACTTCCCTGCAACCACTATATAGAAGTAGTATAGCATGCAGTATCAGCGAAGAACAGAAACCCTGGGTCCAGTCCCAGTACTGCCTCAGTTTCCTTATCTATAAAATGAGGATAATAGAAGTTTCTGCCTCATATCGCTGTTGTAAGAATTTAAAAAGTTAATGTACACAAAAGCCTTGTAAGAGCACCTGGCCCACAGAGCAAGGGCTACCTACTAAAGTCTTAGCTCATATTATTATTATAGATTGTTGGCACAGAAGAGTTTTTTTTTTTTTTTAACATCTTTACTGGAGTATAATTGCTTTACAATGGTGTGTTAGTTTCTGCTGTATCACAGAGTGAATCAGCTATACATATACATACATCCCCATATCTCCTACCTCTTGCGTCTCCCTCCCACCCTCCCTATCCCACCCCTCTAGGTGGTCACAAAGCACCGAGCTGATCTCCCTGTGCTATGCGGCTGCTTCCCACTAGCTATCTATTTTACGTTTGGTAGTGTATATATGTCCATGCCACTCTCTCACTTCGACCCAGCTTACCCTTCCCCCTCCCCGTGTCCTCAAGTCCATTCTCTAGTAGGTCTGCATCTTTATTCCCATCTTGCCCCTAGGTCCTTCATGACCTTTTTTTTAGATTCCATATATATGTGTTAGCATACGGTATTTGTTTTTCTCTTTCTGGCTTACTTCACTCTGTATGACAGTCTCTAGGTCCATCCACCTCACTACAAATAACTCAATTTCGTTTCTTTTTATGGCTGAGACATATTCCATTGTATCTATGTGCCACATCTTCTTTATCCATTCCTCTGTCGATGGACACTTAGGTTGCTTCCATGTCCTGGCTATTGTAAATAGAGCTGCAATGAACATTGTGGTACATGACTCTTTTTGAATTATGGTTTTCTCAGGGTATATGCCCAGTACTGGGATTGCTGGGTCATATGGTAGCTCTATTTTCAGTTTTTTAAGGAACCTCCGTACTGTTCTCCATAGTGGCTGTATCAACAAGCCCCTATTTTTACCCACTAATAATATTTAGAATTAACCAACTAACTCATGAGAATAGAATTTTCCACTTCAGAGAACAACTTGATACCTCATAAACATACACATCACTCATTCAAATCCTGTAATATCCTTTTCTCTAAGCAGGACGAAATTCTATCATTTGAAACTCATACCTTTTTTTATTACTTAAAATGAACAAAATTGATTTGTAAGTTTGTAGGAATTTAAAACCTAGCAATAGGATTACAGTCCTTATGCCTTTGGCAATGACCCTGATGTTGCATAAATGCCACTAGTGAATGAAAACTAATTACAGTTCTTTCAAGCTAAAAAGCAGCAGCTGAATACTACTAATTATGCAATGAAGCTAACAATAATGCTAAAAACATTAGCAATAAATGTATTCACAAGAAAGACAAAGAGTAAATGCAGCAAATCAGCTATTGTAGGAAAAAAAAATGGCCAATACTGAAATTTTCCTATAGTGCACAATGGATATCTTTAAATGCTTAATTATCATACAATGATTACTTCTAGCTCATCACAAGGCAATTTTCATAGCCGTCACATACCCCCAAATGCACCTTTAACACATATTGATGACTGTGAGTCTTATATTAATGGAGCTATGCCTAGGCTCACATAGCAAACAGCTAGAGCTGACATTCAGTTGTGCCAAGAATCACAGATCAATTTATAAGATCACAGTTATCCAAATGATTGGGAGGGGAAAAAATGGATTCTGTTTGGAGTTGGGGGAAGTAGTTGCAATTCAACGGCGTTAACCTGGCCAAATTGCTCTTCCGCGTGGACTTTCATTGAGGTCAAATTAGATGCTACATAAAATCCTCACGATTCAGTTTGGAGCATATGCCAGTTTTATCCTTTTTTCTTTTAATTTATTCATTTTATGTTTATTTTTGGCTGCGTCGGGTCTTCGTTCCTGGATGCGGGCTTTCTCTAGTGGCGGCCAGCGGGGGCTACTCTTCATTGCAGTGCCCGGGCTTTTCATTGCGGTGGCTTCTCTTGTTATGGAGCACAGGCTCTAGGCACGCAGGCTTCAGTAGTTGTGGCATGTGGGCTCAGCAGCTGTGGCTTGTGGACTCTAGAGCGCAGGCTCAGTAGTTGTGGCACACGGGCTTAGCTGCTCCACAGCATGTGGGATCTTCCTGGACCAGGGCTCGAACCCGTGTCCCCTGCCTTGGTAGGCAGATTCTTAACCACCGCGCCACCAGGGAAGCCCTGTGATTATTTTAGAGGAGGAGGAACTAGAAATTCTGGAACTAACGTTTAAGTTAGAGACAGCAAACTAGGTGCCAGAACTAACTCGGAAATTAATGTGACCTTGAAAATGTGATAGTTTATCTACTTACAAAATGAGCTATGATTCTATCATTTTTAGCATTCTTAGTACTCAATTCCTATCTATAATATTTCTGAAACTTCTTGATCATTCCAAAGAGGGGGGAAAAAAGTTTTTTTTGTTTTGTTTTAAGGAAGTAAAGAGAAACAAAAGGAAAAGTGAAGTTGAAAGACTGTAACCCAAACTCTATGTCAGGGGGACTAATTAAATAGTAGGCAGGGAGATCCAAAAATCTCCCGGACCTTAAGCAGAGGGGAAGGGACTCAGAAAACAGCACAAAACTATGAGAATAAAGCTCAGTGCAAAAATGAGTAGTTATTTTGAATGAAAAAGGAATGACAACAAATTAAAAATTTTGGAGAAAATTTAGTTTTTGAAGAAAAAACTAAAGGTCAAAAATTAAATTAAAAAAAAAGTTACTGTTCTTTCAGGACAAGGGAGAGCCTGGTAAATCAATAGGTTCAGCAGGACTCTCAGAGCAAAAAAGCAAAAGGGGGACTTTATTCTATATTGAGAGGATTCTGATTAGTTAAGAAAAGGATTGTAAAACCCTCAGAATGAAATCCCTGCTTTCTCTTGTGTTCCTGTACAGGAGATCCTGTACAGTGTCAAAGAGGGGGAGCACCTGGGTCCAAGGTCATATAGGAGGCACTGCACATGCTTACGCTTAGGAGCTGGTAAACTCTCCTCCAGCACCATAAATATCACAACATCCGTAATAGAAATAATAATACTTATATTAGGTAACTGTCACACACTATGTTTTTTCTGACTGCATACTCTTTTTTTTTTTTTTTTTTTTGCAGAACGCGGGCTTTTCACTGTTGTGGCCTCTCCCGTTGCGGAGCACAGGCTCCGGACGCGCAGGCTCAGCGGCCATGGCTCACGGGCCCAGCCACTCCACGGCACGTGGGATCCTCCCGGACCGGGGCACGAACCCGTGTCCCCTGCATCGGCAGGCGGACTCTCAACCACTGCACCACCAGGGAAGCCCCGTGGCTGCGTACTCCTGATTGCCTTTTCATATGACAATTTTGCCACACATATTCTTAAATGAGCATTTCCTCTATTTTATTTTATACTTAAAAATCAATAATATCTATCTGTTGCACAACAATGTGAGCATACTTATCACCACTGTTTACTTAGAAATAGTTAAGATGGTAATGTTTACGTTACATATTTTTACCACAATTTTTAATTTTTTTAAAATTTATTTATTTAATTTATTTATTTTTGGCTGTGTTGGGTCTTCGTTGCTGTGCGTGGGCTTTCTCTAGTTGTGGCGAGCGGGGGCCCCTCTTCGTTGTGGTGTGCAGGCTGCTCACTGCAGGGGCTTGTCTTGTTGCAGAGCACGGGCTCGAGGCACACAGGCCTCAGTAGTTGCAGCATGCAGGCTCAGTAGTTGTGGCTCACCGACTGTAGAGCACAGGCTCAACAGTTGTGGCGCACGGGCTTAGTTGCTCCACAGCATGTGGGATCTTCCCGGACCAGGGCTCGAACCCGTGTCCCCTGCATCGGCAGGCGGATTCTTAACCACTGCGCCACCAGGGAAGCCCTAATTATTTTTTAAAAATCAATTCTAGGATAATTCAGAAAAATTTCTTTCGGTGTCACAATTCATTATGTACTGTACATTTTTAGGACTGTGGTCAAATTGGGGGAAATAGCTTTACAAATTAAGCTCATCTAAGTATTAAGTATTGTAGTGAATCATCTTAAAGAGTCTGAATTATGGAACTTCCTTAAGTTTGTGGTTGATGATGTTTTATGTTATCTTCATATATGTCAGTATTTATGTCAAAATATCAAGAAATTTAAATCTTTTCCCAATATGTTCATACGATTCATTTCTCTCCATTAGTTGGGTTATCAAAAATCTAAGACCCTATTCACTATCTGTACCTAA
Source organism: Aethalodelphis obliquidens (assembly GCF_003676395.1). Taxonomy (NCBI): domain Eukaryota; kingdom Metazoa; phylum Chordata; class Mammalia; order Artiodactyla; family Delphinidae; genus Aethalodelphis; species Aethalodelphis obliquidens. The sequence goes on from NW_020837950.1 coordinate 70,598,899, forward strand.
AATGTATCTCTTCCCCTAAATCAATTACTGCTTTGAGTATGATTTTTTTTTAATGTTACACTATAATTCTTTAATATCCCATTTTTATAATATTCTCTTAGCTCTTTAAAAATTATACCTAAAAATAACCAGAAAAAGGGTGCTTATTGAAACATTACAAAACATTTTTCCAAAATGCACTTCAAACGAAGTATCCGGGCTTTATCAACTGTTTTGAGTAAAGGGCTTTTTTCCATCTACTTATTGTTTGGGTTTCTCTTTCAAGTGTCTTTATTATCATTAATAAACCCAAGTTACTGGGCTCAAACCACTTGAAAGTTCAAACCATCCCATTACCCATGACCTCTAAAGCCCAGTTGGCATATGTGTTTAAAATTCCCTATCCAAGCAATGAACTAGAAAAGGAAAAAAAGACAAACTGTTTTCACTGAAGTTGTTCCCAACCTCAAGGATAGATGGTAGAGGTTGGGAGTGGGGTGGGGGGAGGGGGGGCAGCCGATGATGGTGAGCGGTGGCTCTGCCCTGGGTGCCTGTACCTCCCACTGAACAAAGTTAGCACCAGGATTTGGAAGACAGGACTAGGGGTGAGTATCTGCTACAGGGCATCCTGGAAAAGGGACTTTGAGGCTGATACAGGTTTTCAAGGGAGCGCTGGCAGGAGGGAAGTGACAATTAGCTACCGTTCTGCGACAATAAAAGGAATTCTCCTTGAAGGCTCCCGGTTTCCTGCTTTCTGAGAGCAAGAAACATGCGATCAGAATAGTCTTCAAGGCTTCACCAGTGCCTTCTCAGCAGATGTCCTTGCTAGCTATAATTTAACCACTCATGGAAGTATCTGCAAACCAGGTAACTATACCCCACTAAACCCAAACTAACTGTGTTCCCAACTCAACTCATCACCCTGAGCCCACCATGAAACAGCCACAGCCACTGAGACACTCAAGAGCAAGGGAAGTTTCATGGAGAGGGAGTCAGAATTGGGAGTTCTTAATCAATTGCAGACAAACTGGCTCACTTTTGCAAAATATTTTCAAACGCATGATCCTATGAACCCATTCCTAGGGCCCCTTTTGGAGCTCTGAATGGGACCTAGACAGGTGAGTGGCTCTGGATTTCACACTTTATTCTCTACACCAGTAGATCCCCCTGCTTCAGCCTCCAAGCTTCCTGAGGACAGAAGCTGCATCTTTATCTTTGCAAACTCGGCTCTTTGCACAGCGCATGATGCAGTGGAGGTGCACATATAGCAGGGGTAAACGGAGCAACTGTGATGCATGTAAGACACAGTTACCAAGAGGAGGCAATCAACTCTTCACGTCCACGTGAACAGAGGAACCAAGAGAAGTTTCTGAAATGCCTGAAATAAAATGATATTAGGAGGAATACAGCGGGCAATTCCAGAGGATTTTTTTCTACCCCTCATCTGGTCTCTCTTTCCTAAATTTGGGAGATTAACCATTAGCTGAGTCTTGTGGGAGGCTGGGCTTGCCTCTTATTACAGAAGCGAAAAAGGCCAGCTATATGATTTCCCTACCTCCAGGAGGTGAGGTTACAGGAATATGGCCTAAGCTTTGCCAATCAGATACAATCACTAAGTCCTGCATCAGGAGTTTGTCATGAGAATCCATTCCGGGAATGGGGAGAGTATCTAGTGTCCAATGGCAGAGGGCCAGTCACGATGTGTGGTTCCCAAGGCATGGTGATGGTGGTACCAGGGCCAGAATTCATTGTCAAACGGCATCTCTGGAGATGCACAGCTATACAGAAATTATTTAGCCTCTCTTCCTTTGTCTCCATGACAACACAGTTTTCTATTGTCCTCCTGTCTCTCTGCCCATTTCTTCTCCGTCACCTTTGAAGGCTCTTTCTGATTTCACCAGCCTTTAAATATTAGATCTTCAAGGTTCATCCTTAGCCCTTCTTCTTTCCTCACTCTGTAATCTCCCGCTGGCAACCTTGTCTACCTCTCTGTACCCCAGTTCCAGGTACCACCACTTCCAGCTCATACTACCACAGTAGCATCTTAGCAGTCCTCCCACACCCACTCATGCCTCCTACCTCCACCTAGCCTCTATAAACCCATCTCTATATTAAACCAGAGTGGCCTTTCTACATGGCAATCAGATCACCCCTCCGCTGTATACGCCCCTCATTGCATTCCCAGTGCCTTTAGGATAAATACCAGAATCCCTACTTCGGCCTAGGAAGCTCTGTGTGGTCTTGATTCTGCCCACCCTCCAAACACATCACATGACTCTTGCCTTTTGATGGAATCAGCCCGACCCCTTGCCCCCAACTCTCCTTTCAATTAATGATTTCCTTTTTATTTTTTCAAATCCCAGTTCAAGTATTATATCCTAAGGAAAGTCCTTCCTGACCCAGACCAAGTCTGATCTCTGCTTAAATGTTCTTGTAGAACCAAATATCATTCCTTCATAAGACTTACCGTTTAGGATTATCCATTTGGGTATGGAATTTTATGTCTAAATCCCCAATTAAATGGTAAGAAGTATGAGGAAGGGACCTCATTTTTGTTGCTGTTCACCATCATGTTCCGATCCATAGACATTACAATAAACATGTTGAAGGAACAAGTGAAAAGAAGTTTCATGTTTAAGAATTTAATACTAATCTGTTAATAATACCCAATTCTCCCACTGTCCCCCTCACTCAAGACCTGGGAGCTACCACTGGCCCTTCCTTCCCTTCATTCATTATTTAAACATTCAGTCTCATCATTCTTACTTGGAAATTTTCTCCTTCATTTTCACTTTTGTTATGGAATACTGAGCAGAGTTCCCTGTGCTATACAGTAGGTCCTTGTTGGTTATCCATTTTCAATATAGCAGTGTGTACATGTCAGTCGCTATATTCTTCTAAATTATTTATATTTACTTTTAGAGGGATCTCAAGTGAATTAAACATAAAAATAATTGATTTTTATTCTTTTGGACTTAGACGATACTTTATTACAAAATTCTTTGTTTTCATGGAGCGTTTCTCTGTTTGACGGAGTGAAATTAGATTTACAAATATGAAAGCTAAGTATTAGCAAAGGTCAAAATCTCTCCATAGTTCCAATAATTTCTTATACTGACCAGGATTAATTAATAAGCATGTAGTTAGGACTTCCCTGGTGGCGCAGTGGTTGGGAATCCGCCTGCCAATGCAGGGGACATGGGTTCAAGCCCTGGTCCGGGACGATCTCACATGCCACGGAGCAACTAAGCCCGTGCGCTACAACTACTGAGCCCGCATGCCACAACTACTGAGCCCACGTGCCACAACTACTGAAGACCATGCACCTAGAGCCCGTGCTCTGAAACAAGAGAAACCACTGCAATGAGAAGCCCGCGCACCACGGCAAAGACCCAACATAGCCAAAAATAAAATAAATAAATAAAAATAAATGAATAAATAAATACCTGGAGTGGTTTCTGTTTAAAAATAAATAAATAAATAAGCATGTAGCTTATTCAGACAACTTTGTCTTCATCCCTGAAACATAGGCCATAAACAAATACACTGCAAAGCCATCCTTAGGGAGAAAGAATTCAGTAAGATCATGAGTTTCAGGGCTTTATCCCCAGAACCTCTGTCCTATTTAAATATCCTCCATCTTTTATCTCCACAGCTCTTACCATCTGGCTCAACTTAACCATTTACGAAATTTACTAAGATAAAACATGATTCCTTTCATAGCTCAAATGGATGAAAACAAATTGCCAATCTATCCATTAGTAATGATTCTAGTTTTTAAGGAACTGCTCACGAGACAAAAGCATACACATGGTAAGCATTTAACTTGCTGAGACACAGACTAGATGAACAACATAGTAGTTACACTACTTATATGATCATTTTCCCCCAATAGTTTTTTATGAAAAATTTCAAACCTACAGTAAGGTTGAAAGAATTGCATGATTTTCAGCTATACACTTACCGTCTAAGCTCTATAGTCGTTCTTTTTTTTTAAATTGCCTTATCATATATCTATCTAGCTGTCCATCCATTCACCCAGCTTACTTTCTGATGCATCCCAAAGCAAGTTGTAGATACCGTTACCCTGAAAACTTTTCTATACAATTTTTTGTTTCAGGTGTTTTGGTTTTTTTTAAGTTAAAATCTTATGTTCTGTGAAATACACAGATCTTAAGTTTACCATCTGAGAAGCTGTGAGAAATAACACACATAACCAAAACCACTCTCCATCACCCCAGCAAGTTCCCTGGTGCTACTTCCCAGTCAACTTCTACTCTACGTACACAGAGGCAACCACTGTTCTGACCTTTTCATCACAGATTAGTTTGACGTAACACAGAGCTTCATGTAAATGGAATAATAAAGTATTCACTCTTGTGTGAATATTTCACTCAGCATGGCATCGCCTTATATATCAGAAGCGCATCCCTTTACGTTCCTGAGTAGTATTCCATTGTATTTGTATACTATCCAATCTCCTTCGGATGGCTAGTTGAGATACTATTGTAATATTCTAAATCTAATATTCTAATGCATCTATTAGAAAGAGCCCTAAACTATTCCTTCACATTCTTACATAAGCCTTTTTGTGGATGTATACTTTGATTTCTTTTGGGTAAACTTCCAGGAGTGAAATTGCTGGGCCATTCATAAATGTATGCTTAATTTTATTTATGAAAAAAGAAAAAAACTTCCAGAACTTTTTTCCAAAATGATAGTACCATTTTACATGGGCACCAATAACCTATGAGTGTTCTGATTGGCCCACATCCTTATCAACATAGTGCTGTCACCATCTTTTCAATTTTAACTAAATAGATTATATTTTCTTTTGTATATGCCACATCGTATTGTACTTTCCTAGATAGTTTCATGAGATCTAATTGGGTTGAAGTGGTTTGGTATCAGGATAGAACTACATGCAGTAGTTTTACTAAGTATCAAAATGATTGTTGCTGGATCACGTAAGCATGAGCTTCTAAGCTTTTCTGACAGTCTAGTTGCCATTCCTCTCTCAACAGCAGCTCCTTGAGGACTGGTTTCTTATTATTCCTTACAACCCCAATGTCTCCATAAGTGCTTGTTGATTTCAGCAGTTGTATAGATATAATAGCTTGATTAAATATAGATGCACAGGTCCATGAGAGAAACAGGTCTGTTGGGTCACCACTGTCTTCTCAGTGTCTAGCCTAGTGCCTGGAGCATAAAGCACTAAGAATTTGCTCACCATTAAAATTATTACTGACAGATAACCCTAGCCATTCCTGATCTTAACTCTCTCTTTAACTAGAAAAGTGATGACAGCTTCTCAAGGTTTCTTTGAAGATTGAGACCATATTGTAACGGTATCTAACAGAGCCAGGGATTTAGGACACGCTCAAGTATCTTCTTGAACTGCTTTTCCTAATTATAGATACTACTCAGAGGTCTAACTTGGTTTCCTTTCTCTCCTGCTCACATTATCTTTACTTCTAAAACCTCATCCAATCTCACAGCTTCAGTTCTCGCTGCTAACTCTGACATCTCCTCCAAGTTCCAGTTCTGTGTTCCCAAAAGACTGCTGGACAATCACAGCCACATTTCATGGTAAAACCCGCCATGTCTTCAAACTCATTATGTCTAAAACCAAATGCACTCGTTTCGTCTCTAATGGAACCACCACACACCCAAGCAATTCCTAAACTTCCTTGACTTCCCCTCCCCGCCCCCCTCCTCTCTTTCCCCAACTTCTCCTCCTTCTCTCGCAGACCCTTCCTCCTCTTCTTTCTTCTTCCTACATTTGCTTGACAAATCCAGTGAACCCTCCCTATTATGACATATATTTATATTTCGTTCCCTTCCAGACTCCATCCCAAATGCCAATACCCTAATTCAGATCATTACTCATCTCTGAATTGGAGTATGGAAATGGCACCCCAACAAAGTTCCTTGCTCCCAGTTTCTCCCCACCTTTAATCCATTTCACAGTTTGCCACGATTAATTTCCTCAGAGCATTGCTAAACTCACTGGCGCAGCCCTCAAAAGCCTCCCGACTTCTCCCTGCATGTTGAAGAAATTCAGATTACTTCATCCACCATTCCGATTCTCCTTCCTCTAGGCACACCCAACCCTTGCAGTTTCATTTCCTGTTACTAACCCGTGTCAAAAAACATCAGACGTGGGTGCCCATAAATGACCTATCATTCCATCACGTTGTAACTGCTAATATTGGCACTTGTGCCAGGAATGCATCTTCCCTCAAGTCTAAATTCTATCCTTCATTCAAGACCCAGAGAAACTGTCATAAATCCTCTATGAACCATTAACTGAAAAATCTCATTCTTCTCTTACCCAAGTCATACTATATTTATGCTTGCATTACGTACTTGTCCTTTCCTATCTTATGTAATAGGTTTGCATGCCACTCATTAAATGGTGAGGTTGGGCAGTACGGTGAACCTATACGTGCCTGAAAGTTGGGTAGTCAGAGGTCCAAATCCTAAGGCAGCCATTCGCTAGCTGAGTGACCTTAAGCAAGGTAGTTGACCTCGGGCATATTATCTGTAAAAGCAGGGATAAATTTAACTTCACCTATTATTGTAAAGATTAATTGTGCATGTCAAGTGCTTATTACACAGCTGACACTGAAATAGTAGCCGGTATTTTTTCAAGCTTCATACGTGCCAGCAGATTTCACAACTTAATCTCACTCAGTGCTCACAACAATGCTATGAAATAGGCTTCATGCCACTTAGCATTTGCAGATGCTGAGGATCAAGTTGCCTAGGTAGTAAGTGACAGACTGCTTGGTCTTTATTTATTTTATATTCCTCATTGGCAACATGCCGTGTACATAATAGGGGCTCAGTTAACAAAACAAAACAAACCAGTGAGTGAGCATTTCCAAGTGTTCAGAAACAAACAAGAAGAATTTACTGATCCAAACCAAATAAGAAGGTAGCTATACTAAGTCAATCATAGTTCATGTTTTATGTTACATTTCCTTATGTTGTGAAAAAAAAAGGTAATCGGGACATATACTTAAAAGTGATTCTAAATTTGGAAGACATCCTGCAAAAAGAGGACAGAAATAGCAACATAATACCCTGCTGCAGAAAAAGCAAACAATTTATCTTCGGTAAGATAATCCAAAACACCTGGAAGGTGGTAATGACCAAAAAGACCCAGAGAGAAGAATGGATAACGGATGATATATGGGCTTGCATTCAAGTACAGAAACAAAAGGAAAGGAGGAAAAGCAGCCTAATGTAATTTTGCTGTAATCTCAGAGGAATCGTGATGCTGAACAGAACTTCACCTAGAAAGCTCTGGTCAGTTCTGGATATCACGGTGTGTAATAGCTGTAAAACACTGCAGGCATTTCCAAGGAGAGCAAGAAAAGTGAGCCCAAGAAGAGCTGGATGCGGGCTGAAATCTACACGATGCTTCTGTGCACAAGCGGTCTGTAAATTTCAGTCCTGACCGCTTACTTCCATTAACACAGCAGCAAAGAACAGATCAGCTTGAAGAATCCAACCATTTTGTGAACGTCTACCTTTGTGCGTGGAAACATTACATCTCTGAAAAATCAGTATATCGTCTCTTTTCAGAACTTAAAACCTAGAGAAGACGGGCCACTTTCCAGTTTTCTCTAGATATAGGACAAGTAAACTCAGATTTTGTTTCCAATGAAACTTTAAGCTGCCACAAGGAGTGAGCCAAGTGGGCAAATTAACATTAACATTAACAAGGAGAGAATGGGCACCTTGCTAGAGAAAAGGCACAGCACCTTAACGGTTAACAGATTGGGTTTTCTAGCCACGTGCCTGGGTTCAAATCCCAACTCTGCTAAGGACTTAGCTACGCTGACCTTGGGCTCATTACTCAACCTTGCCAAAACTTAGCTAACTCAGACGTAGAAACAGCCCTTACCACCAAGGGAGGGTAATAAAGATTAAATGAACTAAGATAGTGAGTGCATAGTAGAATAGAGTTCATTCGGTGTTAGTTAGTAGTTATTCAAAGAGCAGGCTCAAAATCAAGTGATAAAGGGAAGTTAAGATTTGAGGAAGTTGTCCAAAATTTATAGTCACAAATTCTGGGTTCAAATTGGAGTCACAGGACTTAACTGATGCGTGTGACCTATGAAATGCCCTGGCTCTCTGTGCCTCAGTTTCCTCAGATGTGATAATTCTATTTTTTACAATATCAAATTATTTTTATAATGATAAGTTACATAAGACAAAGAAGACTATAAGAGGCTTTATTATTACTTTATTATTATTTTTCAGCACATGTCAGAGTGCTCAATAGATGTTCAGTAAATGTTCATGTTAGATGAATCTCATGATAAATTGTTTTGAGGTAATTACTTGAGGAACTGTTTTGAGGTAGTTATTGAGAAAACAGAAGAGGAGGGAAGAATTCTCATAGCTGACATAAAACAATTCATTTGGGGGTGTAAACTATTGATTGATTTAATTTTCCTATAATTATCTCAAATTTCACTTTTGCATTTTACAAAGACTTGTATATAAAATATTAAGAAATTAAGGTATTTTTCTCATTAAGAAAACCAAAACAATGTGGAGTTACTAAATTTAAATTATATCCAGTATATGTTATATCAAGCTACCAGATCATAAGTTTCGGCTATTTCAGAGACAAGGTCAACGAACAATATCTGCAAAGTACGTAAGTCAACAGATTCAATTCATTCCTCCAAAGACCTTTTCTGGAACTAATTGCAAGAAGCAAAATGGACTAGCTTTTTAAGAAGCATCTCTGCTATGGAACATTTTTTTTTTGAAGACATTTATGGAGGTACAGCCAAAGAGTTTTTTGACATGTTGCTTCCTGATTTCTCCAAGAACAGACTGGAAATGTGAAAAGATGAAAGGACTTACATATATCCACAATGGACATGTGCCTAAGACAGTTGTGGAAAGGAGAAAAGCAGGAACACGTGAGGAGTGGACCTTCTTGGTGACTAAATTACATGTACGATGATACAATACTTCAGTTGGTAACTGAGGTGAATTGACCATCCATCAGGCAACTTTGTAAAACAGCCTTAAGTATTATTTTCCAAACAGGAGTTTCTAAGCATCTCAATTCATGGAAATGACCCCCTTGAAATGATTATTTCTTTTCAAATTTTCAATCGCTATCACTTCTCCTTGTAATAGAAAACGCCTATGTCTTTTCTAACTTTTAGCCCTAATATTAAGACATAAAAGTTATTAATTATTAAAAACAATAACACTGAAAACATTTGTTGACTGTATACTATATGCCAGAAAATTGTGGTATAGCTTTTAACATTTACATGGCATTTTTGTATTTATTAGAGCATCTGACCCTGGTAACAATTATATAAAATAAAAAGTTATCATCATTCCCATTTTAAATTTGAAGAATCTCCACAGCCAATCTCCACACCATACTAATGGTAAAACTGTAATAACATTCCCATTAAAGCCAAGAATAAGAGAAGAATGCCTCTTTGTCATTTTTCTTATATGTAGCACTGTTCTGAAATTTCTAGTTAATGGGGTATAAAGTTTGCACAGGAGAAGACAAAAATTATTTTATCTGCATATGGCTTTATTGTTCAACATATTAAACTCAATAAAATTAACTTTAAAAACATGAACAACAACAACAACAAAATTGTAGCAGTTAGCTTTGTGTTTTGGTAAATGATAAAACAACTGTAATAACCAATGGCTTGAATATGCAAAGGTTATTCTCCCATGAAAAGATTGTGGAGGTGGATGACATTCTACAAAATCATTAGGGAGCCAGATTCTTCCAGCTTTCTACTCTGCAGTCCCTAAGGAATGTCCTCATGGCTCCTGAATCTAGCAACACTGCGTTTCTCCAGAAAGGAAAACGAAGAAATAGAGGACGTACACTCTCCCCTACAGAACTACTGTCCACAGTTTAGAAGTTGGACTTGTCATATATGGTCTATATTATGTTGAGGTATGTTCCCTCTACGAACCCTTGCTTTGTTGAGTTTTTTTAATCATAAATGGATGTTGAATTTTTAAAGATGCTTTTTGTGCATCTATTGAGATGATCGTATCATTTTTATCCTTCATTTTGTTCATGTGGTGTAGCACACTGACTGATTTGCAGATGTTGAACTATCCTTGAATCCCTGGAATAAATCCCACCTGATCATGGCATATGATCCTTTTAATGTATTGTTGAACTCTGTTTGCTAATATTTTGCTGAGGATTTTTCCATCTATGTTCATCAGGGTTACTAGCTTGCAATTTTCTTGCGGAGTTCTTGTCTGGTTTTGATATCAGGGTAATGCTGGCCTCATAATGTGACATTGGAAGAGTTCCTTCCTCTTCTATTTTTTAGAAAAGTTTGAGAAGGATTGGTATTAATTCTTCTTGAAATGTTTGGTGCAATTCACTAGTGAAGTCATCGGGTCCTAAACTTTTGTTTGTTGAGAGGTTTTTTGTTACTGATTCAATCTCTTTGTTAGTAGTTGGTTTGTCAGATTTTCTATTTCATCAATCTACCGTCGGTAGGTAGTCTTGCACGTCTCTAGGAATTTGTCCATTTCTTTTATATTGTCCAATTTGTTGATGTATAATTGTTCATAGTAGTCTCTTAGGATCCTTTGTGGTATTACCAGCAATATCTCCTCTTTCATTTGTGATTTTATTTGTTTTCTCGGTTTTTTTCTTGATGAGTCTGGCTAAAAGCTTGTCAGTTTTGTTTATCTTTTCAAAGAACCAGCTCTTAGTTTCACTGATCTCCCCTAATATCTTTTTAGTCTCTATTTTCTTTTTATCTGCTCTAATCTTTGTTACTTCCTTCCTTCTACTAACGTTGAACTTCATTTGTTATTTTTCTAGTTCCTTGAGGTGTAAAGTTAGGTTGTTTGAGACTTTTCTTCTTTCTTTTTTTTTTTTTTTTTGTTTGTTTGTTTCTTTTGTTTTTGCAGTACGCGGGCCTCTCACTGTTGTGGCCTCTTCCGTTGCGGAACACAGGCTCCAGACGCGCAGGCTTAGCGGCCATGGCTCACGGGCCCAGCCGCTCCACGGCACGTGGGATCTTCCCAGACCGGGGCACGAACCCGCATTCCCTGTATCGGGAGGCGGACTCTCAACCACTGCGCCACCAGGGAAGCCCTTTTCTTCTTTCTTAATGTAGGTGTTTATCACGATGAACTTCCCTCTTAGAACTGCTTTTGCTGCACCTCACAAATTTTGGTATATTTTCATTTTTTTGTCTCAAGGTATTTTGAGTTCTTTTTTGATTTTTCCTTTGACCCACTGGTTTTTCAATAACATGTTGTTTAATCTCCACACATTTGTGAATTTTCTAGATTTTTTTCAGGTACTTAATTTCTAGTTTTATACCATTGTAGTAAAAAAAAAAAAAAAGATTCTTCTTATCATTTCAATCCTCTTAAATTTATTAAGACTTTTTTGTGGCCTAATATATGATCTATCCTGGAAAATACTCCATGTGCACTTGAGAAAAATGTATATTCTGTTATTTTCAGATGAAATGTTCCAACCCATGAAATCTAGGGAAAGAATAACAAGGCTAGAGGTATCACGCTCTCTGATTTCAAACTATATTACAAAGCTATAGTAATTCAAAAAGTATAACATTAGTATAAAAACAGACACATAGATCAATAAAACATAATAGAGAGCTCAGAAAAAACCCCACACATATACGGTCAATTAATTCACAAGAAAGGAGCCAAAAACATATAATAAGGAAAGGTATTGGGAAAACTAGACAGCCACATAAAAGAATAAAACTTCAACCACCATCTTACACCATAAACAAAATGTAAATCAAAACCACAATGAGATATTACCACACACTTGTCAGAATGACTATTATCAAAATGACAACAAATAACAAGTGTTGACAAGGATGTAGAAAAAGGGAACCCTTGTGCACTGCTGGTGGGAATGTAAATTGCTGCAGCCACTATGGATAACAATATGGCAGTTCCTAAAAAAATTAAAAATAGAACAACCATATGATCCAGCAATTACACTTCTGGCTATTTATCTGAAGAAAACGCAAACACTAATTTGAAAGGACATATGCACCCCAGTGTTCACTGCAGCATTACAGCCAAGATATGAAAGCAACCTAAGTGTACTTCGATAGATGAATGGATAAAGAAGATGTGATATATACATACACACACAATGGAATATTACTAATCCATAAAAAAAGAAATCTTGCCACCTGCAACAATACGGCTGGACCTCAATGGCATTGTGCTAAGTCAGTAAGTCAGACAGAGAAAAACAAATACCGTATGATCACTCATATGTGGGATCTACAAAAAAAGCAAAGAAACAAACAAAAAGCAAGCTTATAGATACAGAGAACAGATTAGTGGCGTCAGATGTGGCAGGGACAGGAATGGGAGAAATGAGCAAAGGGAGTCAAAAGGTAAAGAGGAAAAAAATTTCCCTAAAGTGCAAAACTGTAGAAATTTCCCTTTATGTCCTTGGGCTAGTTGCTCAGCTGCACAAAGACTGGATTTTGTTATATGTAAAAGGAAAGTCCTAGCAATAGCTATTTCAGAGTCTGTCAAGAGCATCAAATGAGAATCTGTGTGTGAAAGTGCTTTGTGAACTTTAAAAAAATACATTAGGGTTAGCTGGATGTGTATTTACAAATGGTTTTGTATACACACGTTTTGTGAGAGTAATAGGATTTCAGATGATCTCTGTGGACTAGGTAGGAGTGAAATTGGCAGAGAAGAGAAGTGACGAGTCAGTGTGGGGGGGAAACGATATGATATTTTAAAAAGAAGAAGAAAGGGACAGACATCTCTTGGAACACAAATCAGAATCATAGAAGGTTACTAAATCTCAACATTCTAAGTAGTGAATTTCTATTTAAAATAAATATTGCTGGTGTTAACGTTCTCCTTCTTGGTGTATCAAATATCCCAACTGCCTGAAATTCGTTTTAAGCAAGACGTAATTTTCATTGAAATTAATGTGACTTCTGCTATCTTCATATTTATTGTCCCAGTCCAACAATCACATAAAACAATTTAAAAAAAAAAAAAAAAAGATTCTCCACATCATCTCTCATCAGGGAAAGGCAGATTAAACAAGATATCACGGGCTTCCCTGGTGGCGCAGTGGTGAAGAATCCGCCTGCCAGTGCAGGGGACACGGGTTCGAGCCCTGGTCTGGGAAGATCCCACATGCTGCGGAGCAACTAAGCCCGTGCGCCACAACTACTGAGCCTGCACTCTAGATCCCGTGAGCCACAACTACTGAGCCCACGTGCCACAACTACTGAGGCCTGAGCACCTAGAGCCCATGCTCTACAACGTGAGAGGTCACGACAACGAGAAGCCTGCGCACTGCAGCAAGCAGTGGCCCCCGCTCTCCACAACTAGAGAAAATCCTGTGCGCAGCAATGAAGACCCAGCGAAGCAAACGATAAAATAATAAAATAAATTAAAAAACAAAACAAGATATCACTACGTATCTATTTATGAGAATGGTCAAGATCCAAAAAAAGGCCAAGTGCTGGCAAACATACGGAACAACACGCGCTCTCACAGATTACTGGTAGGAACGCCAAAAGGCACAGCCATTTTGGAAGTTCAGCCATTGCAGTCTTTGGTATTTACCCAAAGGAGCTGAAAACGTGTCCACACAAAAGCCTGCACGTGAATGTTTGTAGTAGCTTTATTCTTAACTGCCAAAGCTTGGAAGCACCCAAGGTGCCCTTCAATAGGTGAGTGGATAAACTGAGGCACATCATACAATGAAATGTCATTCAGCACTAGAAAGAAATAAACTATCGAGACATGAAAAGACAAGGAGGAGTCTTTTTTAAAAAAATTTATTTATTTTTATTTATTTAATTTTGGCTGTGTTGGGTCTTTGTTGCTGTGCACGGGCTTTCTCTAGTTGAGGCGAGCGGGGGCTACTCTTCATTGTGGTGTGCAGGCTTCTCATTGTGGTGGCTTCTCTTGTTGTGGAGCACGGGCTCTAGGTGCATTGGCTTCAGTAGTTGTGGCACCTGGGCCCAGTAGTTGTGGCACACGGGCTTAGGTGCTATGCAGCAATGTGGGATCTTCCTGGACCAGGGCTCGAACCTGTGACCCCTGTGTTGGCAGGCGGATCCTTAACCACTGCGCCACCAGGGAAGTCGCAAGGAGGGATCTTAAATGCATATTACTAAGTGAAAGAAGCCATTCTGAAAAGATGGCATACTATATGATTCCAACTATATGATTATGGAAAAAGCAAAACTATGGCGACAACAATAAACTCAGTGGTTGCCGGGGCTGGGGGCTGGGGGCATACACAAGCAGAGCAAAGAGGATTTTCCCAGCTGAACACCAGCTGGTCTCATAAGTGAGAAATATATGATTGTATTTTATGCCACTGAGATTTCTATGTCTGTTTCTTATGCTACATTATTATGGCAATGTTTGACTAATACACTTACTTGCCAGACACACATGTTAAGACAACTATAATTATAAAGCACAGTGCCAACGGAAACACACTTTACAATTTCAGAGAGCTAACAAAAAGGGAGCAAAACGTTTTTTAAAAGTGGATACTAGGAGGAAGGAGAGAGACTGCGACAGTGTATTACCGTTACAAAGCCCTTTTCAGTAAGTGTTACTATCACCTCTGGTTTGGAGATCATAAAACAGAGGTTCAATAATTTCCCAGAAAATGGTAAAAATAGGATTTCTGCTTAGGTCTTCTGGTTCCAAATTCTGTGCATCTCCAGTATTTAAGGCTCTTCTCAAACCTTTTCATGAAGAGAAAGCATGCAGAGTAGTCTCACAGTTTTGAAAATGTTACTCATCTCTCAGAAATCAAATAAGGATGTGTTCTAACGCAGGAACTTTCAGGTTCATTCCAAGTCACTCAGCCACGGGTGAGCTTCTTTCCTTGACGTAAATATCTCAAAGTGGGTGCGAGCCATTCATACAGTATTTTCTTAGAAAAGCATCAGAAACTAGATGAAACAGAAGTCCGTTGTAGAGGGAGAGAGGTGAAACCTCCAGGTCAAAACACCCACCTTTGAGACATGAACGTATTGCCTTTCCAAAATAGAAATTAGAGTTTTCTCACGGATACTTATTCATGAAAATCCTTTTTTATGTAAAACAATGCTCTGCAGCTGGTTCAGGAACGGATACCTAGCCTGCCATTGGATGTATACTCATGAGCTCCACATCCCTCGGGCCTATAGCATTTTCTCTTTCATTCTTTTATCTGCAGAGGAGAATACAGAGACATTACATGAGTTACTTTTTCTCTACTGTGAACATTTGGCAGGGATGATATCATTTCCAGATGTTTTCTTCTTTATCATCTGTTTAACGACCTTACTCATCAGAGAGTTGGAAGGTTTCTAAGTTTGGCTGTATCTGCATATGACGTTGAAATAACGTTGAAAGCATTCTCGGCAGCAGAGTCTCCGTGATGACTGCCCAATGAGGCTTCCAATACATAAGGTGACTCCCCTTTTCCCATCCTGTTCAGGTGTGGAATAATCTATAATTAAAGTAATGAAATTATTAACATCTATCAAGGCCAATAAGAGGGAGTTTAAGTACCGCTTTGTGGTTCTACTGTCCAGGTAGCAGTTGACTGTTTTGTGGACATCAACGGCTGCATTGCCGGCAGGAGGACTGCAGACTTCAGATTGATAAGTTACTGAAAATACTTGAATGAGTAAACAGTGATGAAAATGTTGGGCATAGTCAGCTGACTCCAGGAAACATGGCATAACTTTAACATGACTGATGTCCCAAGACGCTCCGTGTGATTTTAATCTCACTTCTGTTGAGAATTTTGCAAATACCATTTTAGGTATCTTATTACATAGAAGGTTAAATGTATTTCCAATGAAGTCATAGAAAACCATATAGACTAATCTAATTACCATGAAGTAGTGTAGAAACAACAATTCTATACAGAATTCAGCTATGCTATGGTCTCATTGAACCAGAATATCTAGCAAAACTGGAAATGAGCAGAAAAGACCTAATTTCAGGGAAACTGAAATTAGGTGTGACGAAATTAATCTTCTTCCCAGAGCCCATTTATTTGTGTTTTCAAACATTTGCAAGAAACCTGGTTTTCCATTCCCTGTGGCCAGAAGTGATCATTTTCAATGCCTTAGAACCCAATTTGGAAAGTCTTATCTCTTTTAAAAATATAACCTTTAAAATTTGGTGTTGTGTTTTCTTTGAACTTGTAAGATTGCATAACGAGAGATTATGTTTTCTTCGGAGGACTTCGGAGACTTTCTTTCCAAAAGCAACGTACCCACGGACTGACTAATTTTAGAGGACTAAAATATGCCATTTTACTTTCCTCCATCCAGAAAAGTGGTACCATGGCAGCCCCATACCTGTGAAGCGCCATGAAAGCAGGAGTTTCACATTTCATTCTGCGCACACCTGACACAACACTGAATTCATTTAGGTATTTATATTTTTGGTGCTAGAGCTAATGAAAACGAAGAAGTCTGGGGTGAACACTTCAGCCCATCTGTACACCTTTATAATTTTTCTGTTACTTTCCACGAAACTACCTGATTTGGGGAAAATCATATCAAATGATCGTTTCTTCATACCTTCACTTTAAATTTAATATTATCCTGTTTATACCAAAGCACTTCTCTTTCAGATTTTTGAGAAGTGCGCACAACTTTCATATCATGTGATAAACATGTCTTTACTGGGAGCCCAAGGACAGGGTAATTACTAATATAACATATGTAATGTCTTTGACATACGATTTTGCACGTGTGGCTCAGAACATCTGGAAGGGGCAGCTGGAAGTCCCTCTCCCTTGCTTTCCTTTGCTCCTACTCCCTTTCCCTCCTCCAGGGCCCTGGCTTTATCCTGCAGCTAGTCCTGTGATCTGTTCCTAGTTTCAGCGAGAGAGGAGTACAGTGAAGCTTTCTTCTTCAGAGACTAACGTTGATAAAAGATAAAAACAAGGTTATTTCCTGCTAATGCTGATGGCATTTATACCCTAAAAGATCTCGCCTCACTGAGAGTAAAGTGGAAAGGATTAAAGAAATGAAAGGCCATGTTCTGTTCACATGCCTTTTCCCCCAAAATCACAATGAAAAGGACAAGGGTCTTACTAAAGCCAAGACTTTTTGCATTCTATAAGGTACAGCATGAACCTGGCAGAAGTTTTTCCAACAGCACCTTTTGTTCTTTCTTATGAAAGAGGGCAAGACCGTAGCCTCAAGCTTGTACCATCAAATGGCAGTGGAGGTGATAAGCCTTTCCCTTGTGAAGTGATGTATTTCCAAATGTAGGGATTCTTTTTCTACATTTGCAAAATGGCATATCGTATTATCTCCTAAGACAGACCATCGACCAGTGTCTGTCTAAAATTTTGTGGTTGTTGTTTAGGACGTTTAGTGGGGTTTTTTCCTTAAGAAACATCAAGTTTTTGAAAATTTTCTCTGTGAAAATCCCCAACCTAACAAAACCAGAGTTAACAATGAAAAACGACTTCTAAATACATCCCTGTTTTAAGAATCCATTCTGATCAAAAATATCAAACTTAAAAATGTATCATTACTCTATAAAGCTGAAATTTAATGGGCAATCTAAACTTTGCCAAAAGAATCCCTAGTGTGAACCGTAAGCTAAGGGATCTACTTAGCAGATTGTATTTTCACATTGTCCTATGCCTATAATAAGCTGAGGGATTTTTTCTTTATTTAGAACAAGGAGATGAAATAGTTGTTATTCTTATTTTGATGTTCTTGAAGGGCAGATCAAATGAAGCTTACCCACAATAATAATGACTGGTGAGCTTCATCTCATGATAACTCTTAATACCTTAGAGAAGTATCCCAAGAGCTGCAAACAGCAACAAAATTCTGGCTCGATGAAGGGCATTGTGAGTACACACAAACATGTACAGTTAGTCCGTTGTTTTTTTTTTTAAAAAGTATCTATGTTAACCCCAGCATGGCACAAAGGAAAGACAGCTGGCATTGTAATTCTAAATTTCTGGCCGTTCATCCTAGCTGTGCCACTTAAGAGCAGTGGACATTGGGGGATTTCACTAATTTCTGTGACATGTAGAGTCCACAAGTATAAAACAGGCACTTGTTTACTTGTTTCTTTCCTCTCTTGATTTTAAATTCTATGAAGTTAGAGACCCCGTCTCTCGGGTTCGGTTCTGTTTTTACGGGAGTCCAGCAAAACGTCTGACTCTCAGTAAATGCAGGATAAATTTTTGATGACTTAAAGAATGAAATCATTCAGCATTCAATATATATTTAGTATGCATCTCCTGTGGTCCAGGCACTGTTCTAGTTGCTGGATAGAAGGGTATGAGAGTAGAGGCAGAGGGGAGAAAGCAGAGAAAAATCCCTACGTTTGTGGAGTTTATGTTTTAATTAACAAATTAACAAAGCCAGTAGGTAAAACTGATACCAAAAAAAAAAAAAAATTAAAGCCGGAAAGGAAGCTATGAAAAGTTGGGTGTTGTGCAATTTTAGTTAGGATTGCTAGGGAAGTCCTTGGTGGTGAGAGGGTGACTTTCCAGTAAAGACCTGAAGGAACTGGGCTGCTACCCACATGCCTATCTTAGAAGCAACCATTCCAAACAGAAGGAACAGAAAGTACGAAAACCCGGAGACAGGAATTTCCCAAAAACAGCATGGGTGCCCCATGTCATTTAGGAGCAACAGGAAGGGAGGGAGGATGAAATCAGAGAGGTGGGGGGTGGAGGCAAATCATAGGACTTGTAGGTTACAGCAAGGACTTTGGCTTTTTCTCTGAGACAGGAAGCTGCTGGAAGGTTCTGAGCAGAGAAGTAACAGGATCTGACTTACACTTGCACAGGGTCACTCTGGCTGCTGTGTTAAAAACAGACTGCAGGGGGGCAAAGGTAGAGATAAAACAAACACCCACCTCACAGCATTTTTGTAAAGATGAGTCCGAAAGACACTTGTAGAGCCTAGCACAGACCTGGCACTAATTCCCCTTCCTCACTAGAGGAGAGCTGTTACCATCTTCGCAGATAATAGTTGGAACACTCTTGCAGACACACACACGGAGCCCCCACGCGGTCACCGTTAACAATCCCAAGAGTCCGCATCTCCTTTCTGGCAGCCTGGGTTGGGATATTAAATTAATATAAGCAACAAGAATAATGGACTCCCCAAAGGAAAGAAAGGACCCGAGCATCTCAGGCAAAGGGAAGCAGCCACCTTATTTACCATTCCTGCCCCCAGCTCTCATTCCCTTAGTGGTGAGGCATCAAAGGTTTCTGAGGATGCTGGGAATTTAGCTTTTATCAAAATGTTTACATTTAAATTCCACAGCACTAGCATCAAAGGACAGCCACTCACATCAACATCTTCAAACAAAACACACGGGGTGCTTTATACTCACTCCATGTCTGATACGTTTTCATGAGGAAAAGCTAAAAGCTACATGAAATGTAACAAAATCCACGAATGCTAATTACATTTCTTCTCAAAACCCCATCATTAGACATTAACTAGGGATCGCTGAGCCTCTGAAGAAGTAGCTGGTTCGTTTTATTTCTGCTTAATAAAAAAGAACCCGACGATCTGAGGGGAGGCTGTCTAAGCAGCCCTGATCTTGCAAATAGCCAACTGAGCAGGTAGCACTTCCCTTCCCGCCCTCTATCCTTCCTGCTCACAGATCTTGAAAGACTCCCTGTTCCCATGGCTACCCTCACCTCGGTGCTACTCCTGGGAGGGTTTGCAGCAATTGATTCAACAACAATTTACCGAGTGTCTGTTTTGTGCCAGGTCCCTTTCTAGGTGCTGATGATACAGCGGGGAACCCGTCAAGACACTGCTGTCTGGAAGCCTACCTTTCCCAACCTGTGTAGGTTAAAGGAGAAGAGGTGAGAATAAGAAAGAATAACCCACCTCCACCTCCTCCCTTTCCCTACACCTCCATTCGCAAACGCTCATCGGGTGGCCTTCAATACATGCCAACGACAGCCTTCTTAGCGAAGGAAAACACTTGAGAACAGATCAGGGCTTTCCTGGGAAATGTTGATGGAACACGCTTAGGGACCTAAGCACACACCACATCACCTGTGTGCTTTTTGTGTCTCTACATGTGACACTGAGCAGAAAGGAGGAGGGGGGAAATGTGCTGGAACTGTGTTCATAGCAAATAAAGTAGAATCCAGGAGTATCAGGCTTTTTATTTTTTTACGTATCTTTTGAAACTTTGTAATTTTCCCTTTAATTATTACTTTTTATCCATTTTAGTTCGAGTTTCATCAGTTCCTGCATTACCCAGGGCTTCTGCTCTGCAGACGATGTTTATGAGAGTTACTCACTATATAAGACACCCTTGGTTGCCTACTCTGTATCATGTCCCCATTCTACCTTCCTAGCAGAACCCAATTTTTATTCAGAGATCCCCTTCCCATTTATGATGCTAGGTAAGGTGACATCCCTGACTCCAGGGGCAATTCACGATCAGACTCCGCCAATCAGCTTAGAGAATCCCAGAGAGGGTATTAATGCCTGAGGAGTGGACATGGGATGGCTTCATTAGATGGAATGGAAGATGTCCACTGTTGGGGAGTTTTTTCCTCTCTCTACTGCTAGATAAAAGCAAGAGATTCGAGCTAACACTGTGAGAGACAGAACCTGAGCCTGCTCTTGAGCTAAGTGACTCGAACATGAGGCTACAGGAGATGATACATTTCTTTATTGTCTAAGCCAATCTGAGTCAGCTACTCTGTTACTTGCAGCCCAAAGCATTATATCAACTACACACTGGAATGGTCACAGCTCTGGGCAAATGCAGGATTTATTCGCAGTTCAGATTCTAAGCAGGAAAAGATTCTTCACATCACACAATCTGTTTTTTAAACGACTCCTGTTTTAGGACATGAAAACAGCTGTGTCAGAGCACGAAACTCTGATCCTGGCCGAGACTAGACACAGAACTCTCAGGTTAGATATTAATCCTACAGACCCACGGCATTATGAGATTACTTTGAGTACTCAAAGATGGCATTTTAAACAAGTATGTAAGTAAAGATCATATTAAAGTAATAGTAAAATCCTACAGGCAGCTTAACTGTGTGGAACCAGAACACAGGACACAAAGAAGAGAAACTGGACGAGACTACACTGGTTCCATTCCCTAGCGAAGAGGAAAGGGAGACATAACAGAAGCTGCTGCATATATTTATATATTTTATTATACCAGAAAATATGTCCAGCATACGTGTGTAGTGCTAGTATTGTTTTCCTTATAGACTGTTCAGTCATTCTCAGCAGGTCCTACTCTTAAATGCACAAATAAATTCTAAGTATTTTTTTTGTAGACATATTGATAAGATTAGGGTAGATCCTCTTTGGTAGATTGTTTGCAAAAATGGCTTCATCAATTCCTCCCATTCCTGGGAGCATACGTCTCTATAAACTGACTTTGCCACTCTTCTCCTCAAGGTGGAACTAGTTTCCCTCCCTTTGATATGGGCTGACCCTGTCCTGTGATTTGCAGCCAACTGAGGGCACACATTGTGTGACTGCAAAGCTTTAACTTCAAGAGGCCTTGCAGCTTCCTCTCTTGCCCTTTTGCTGCCCTGAGGATGCCATGGAAGGAAGCCCAGGCTCACCTGCCTGGGGATGGGCTGTGAGGGGGAGAGAGAGAGAAAGACCCAGCCATCACCACAGAGGCCCAGACATGTTACTGAGACCACATGGGGCCAGCCAGCCCCCCAGTCGACACACCAACCGATGACAGCCACATCGGTGACATCCAGTGAGACCTACACGAGTCACCCCTCTGAGCCCAGGCCATGTTACGGAACTGAGAATAAATTCAAGTCATTACATTTGGGGATAGAAAACTGATACATCCTCCCTGGCTACTGAAGTCAGGATTCTGGTGCAAAGTCAAGTATATTCCTACTTTAGAAGCTTTCTTTTTCCTGCTTGGATATGTTACATATTATGCCACAAATAAGTGTCTTAGAAAGCCCAGGAGGGAGTCATTATGGAAAGAAAACAACCTCCTCTTCATCCGAAGGTCTAGTTCCTTCTATTCTATACGTGTGACACCTTCTCTTGCCATCACAACTACTGTCCCGTCTACCTGCTGTAGGTCACAGGAAAAACCCTCCATGATTAGAACTGAAATGGTAGAAAGCCATGATCCCATACCACCAGACACAGCCACCGACGGTGGCCACGCACCACATTCCATCAGTACCATCGTTCACATGCACTACAGGGTGGGCTTCGGTGAGCTGGTCTGAGGACCTAATACCCATACGTCGCATTAGTTAAGAGCTCCAAACCGCTAACTTACAAACCCATTTTGTTACAACTGTAACCAATTGATGTAAAAGCAAGCCCAGGAGGGTGCAATCAGTGGACAGTTTCAGTTTCCCCCACTGCTTTCTGGCTCATTCCATCCAATTTCCCATTATATTTTATTTTTTTTATCTATTTTTTAGTGGAGTATAGTTGCTTTACAACGTTGTGTCAGTTTCTACTGCACAGCAAAGTGAATCAACTATACGTATATATACGTCTCCTCTTTTTTAGATTTCCTTCCCATTTCCTTCCCATTCCTTCCCACACAGCACTGAGCAGAGTTCCCTGAGCTATACAGTAGGTTCTCATTAGTTACCCATTTTATATATAGTTATCAATAGTCTACCTCATGATAGCACTAGGCTCAGACTCCGTACTTTTGAATCACTTTCAGGTTTTTAAAAACTCCAGTCAATTCCAAAGTATTTATCTCTGAGCTAATTCAAAGCTTCTCCCCTCCTTTCGGCATAAGCCTTTCCCTGGATGGTCAGTCTAGAAATCCTAGACTCTACCCTGGGATTTCTCAACCTCGGCACCACTGATGTTTTGGATGAGATAATTCTTTGTTGTGGGAGTTGTTCTGTGCATTGTAGGTTGTTTTGCAACATCCCTGACCTCCCAATCCATGCCAGTAGCACACCCTCCAGTTGTAATAAGCAAAAATGTCTTCAGATACTGCCAAATGTCCCTTAGGAGGAAAATTCTCCCAGTTAAGAATCACTCCTCTAGGGACTTCCCTGGTGGTCCAGTGGCTAAGACTCCATGCTCCCAACGCAGGGGGCCCGGGTTCGATCCCTGATCGGGGAGCTAGATCCCACATGCTGCAACTAAAAGATCCCGCACGCCTCAATGCAGATCCCACACGTGGCAACAAAGACCCGGCACAGCTAAATAAATGAAATGAAATGAAAATTAAAAAAAAAAAGAATCACTGCTCTCGACCATGCATTCTCAATGGGCATAGTCTTGAGGGATAAAAAAAAAAAGCGTTAGATGTTCCAATAGTTCATGGGCCCTCCAGAGGGCCACAGTACATAAGCATACGGTGTATCTGTGGCATTAACCACTCACAGGGTTATGTAGAAATTAGGCGGGAAAAGTTAGATGACCCAGATGGGTGGGATGAGGGGGTGGTTGGGACGGAGGTCCAAGAGGGAGGGGATATATGCATACATATAGCTGATTCACTTTGTCGTGCAGCAGAAACTAACACACCATTGTAAAGCAATTATACTCCAATAAAAACAAAATTAGAAATGGCTCCTCGAGGGAGCAGCAATGAGTAAAGTTGAGAAACGCTGCCCTAGACCAAGAGTGAGATGTGAAGTCTGTTCTTTCCCTCTCCTCTTCCTCATTTATTCCACCAGGGTGGAACGGGCAAGGTCTTTTTCTTAGCTGCTGTGATGTCACTGTCGCTTGGCTACTGAATCCCCTCTGCCATGGCAAGCGTCCACAGGTGGGTCTCCTTAAAATGTGGGCCTTGGTGGTTTTTAACAGCTTCCACTCCCCACTCTGTACCGCTCTCTGATGTGGGTAGTACTCCTTCTAGCTGTCCTCCAGCAGTTAACCTTTCTACGGGGAGCCCTCCGTCTCTAGGCAACTCTCCTGGGTGAGACATTGTAAAGATGGCTTTGGTTTGGCTACCTTTCTTGGTTCCACTGACCCAGAGGGATTCACTGGGGTTCACCTTGCTCAGAAGTGAAAGCAACCCTAGCCACGTCTAGCACTCACACTTCTCCCTGACAGAGTCACCAGTTTCTGTGTCCTTAGACTCCAGCGAGCTCCTATCAGGATCTACACAGAGCTCTGCAGCTCTCTGCTTTGGTAGCAATCCATGGAGCACCCTCAGAAAATACAGCCTGTGGTTGAGTAAGCCTCCAGGCTGGGAGCCAGATGCGGGAGTCCCCCACTAGGGGTCTAAGTGCACTCCCTCAAATGCCTGGCAGGGGAAGCCTCCCACCGCCCATCCACTGTTCCCTCGGCCCAGGTGGATCCCTCGACTTACGTGGGCTGGAGATAGGTAAGCAGGGCTGATGGCTTGGCCCCCTTTTAAGAAATTTTTTAGGGATCTATATAAAGTCTCCCTGTAGAACATTTTGTCCTCAGCTTTGAGGCATCATTAAAAATCCCGAGACAACAGGATAACATTCATTAAACGTCCAGTTATCCGACCCTTTCGTCAATTGCGGCTCCACGTGGAAGGAGGAATCTAAGCTACTGTGTCCCAGTTTGTAGCCTGAAAAACTCGGTGATTATGACGGGTTTCCTATTTTCTTTCTCGCTCAACAAACATTTAATGAGTATCTATCAGGAGCACCCTTGCATATTGCAGAAACAAGTCCGGCAAAGCCTCCGCTCTCATGAAGAATAGTGTAGCAAAGGAGTGCAGCCAATGAATAAGGCAACGCCAGTTTGCAGGAAGTGCTGCGGCCGAAAACAGGGCAGGTGATGCAACAGAGAGCGATTGGAAGGCGTGGCGGGTGGTGAGAGTGCTGCTGTGGACTGAAAGGCTGTAGGAAAGGTTCTTTGTGTGGGAAACATTTGAGCTGAATCAGAATAGTAAGAAAAAGCCCATCTTGTGAAGATCTTGGGGGTAAGAATTCCAAGAAGTGGAAGAGCAGATGCAAGGGCCCCCCCACCCCACCCCCGAGCAGGAGTGAGCTGGGCATGTCCCCGAGCGAAGGCAGACATGCCTTGAATACGTTACTAAATGCCTAGCAGCTTTCTATCATGAGTAAAGGGCTGGTGAAATCTACTGATGTTAAAAGTCCTTACCGCTAAAAATACTAGAAACCACTCCCTTCTCTGACTTCCTGATACTAGATTTACTTCTACAAAATTGAGTTTGCATTCTTTCTTCTATTCTGAAGAGAAATAAAAGTTTGCAAAGAGGGAAATGCGTACAGACTCACTCTATATCCGTCTTCAAAGGGCCACAGTTCTGTGTACCATAGACAAACCTGAGGGTAGCTGACGGTATACGCAAAAAAACTATAGATCACCTTCAGGCAAGTATCTCTGGGTTCCTGGTACGAAAATCCCTCTCATATAAACACAGTATTTGTTATCTCCAGAGATTCTGCGTATTTACATTCCGAATAAATCTAAGTAGAACAAGAACTGTATACCTTATCACTTTAGCAGGCATAGATTGTTACTAATAGAGATAATACAGTTATTTGTAATGATACAAATTGAAAGCTCTGCTTTAATGGCTGATGCCAAAATCATCAGGGAACTACCTCTAACTTACTATCAGAAGCTTATTTACCATAATTGAGTTTCTCGTCGTTTCACTTTGTCTTTGACCCTGTATACCCAGCAAGATGCTTCCGAATTTAAAAGAGAAAGTGATTCATGTAGTCACTGCAGAGACAGTTAAGCTCGTATATACGCGCATGGGGACCTGAGAGAAGCCCGATAAATAATAACCACCACGACTGCCCACACTCTCATTCTCTGTGTCACTGCATCTTACAGGCAGCCCTTTAAATGAGAGGTCACTTATGATAAAGCCAAATATGTTTCTGTGCTATTTGAAACTTATGTACGCCATGGTCAGGAAAAAATATTTACATCTGAAAATGCTAAACCGTGAAACTCTAGCCACAGGAAAGGTTTCTTGTATAAAAAGATAGAAGTTTGTATCAACATAATTTCCATAATCATTTTTTCTACTCAGGAAACAAACTCTTGCCTCAGTTTTGCCTTGAGAAACTAACTTTTGGGTATCCCTTCTGCTCCAATGTCTCCAGGGGACAAATCCCAAATCAAAAGCCTTTGAGGATGAATGCAAAAATCCTTTCACTATGTGGGGAAAATAACAAAAGAAATCAATTCTGGAAATGTAGATGATGGAAGAACAATGGTTTTGTGAAATTAAAGAACAATAGTGGATTTCAGATCCATTCTGTGTAGGATGTAGAGAATTAGAAATGAATATCCCGTTTCTTATTTCTTAGTAATCAGGAATTAGTGAATACTCTAATTCAGTTTTGTTTTCAAAGATCATTTATATCTGCCTCCCACTATTACCTATTATCTTGCCATTCTATTGCTCCTTGGGTCTATTCTGATAGTTATTAGTTTACTAGAAATTGTGCTCTCTCTTTCTCATAAGCAGTAAAGTAAGTCAAGGAGATAGGTACTGGGAGATAGGCACAGGGAGATAGGTACTGTGGAAAATTGAGTTAACTCGTCACTGAGTGTATTAACAGAAATGTAATAAGCAAGAAGAAGAAAGACGGGAAGGAAGAGGTGAGAGAGCGCCATTCAAAGGGTCTCATCGGTACTTAGATTACTGCACTAGAGATAACACTTATGTTTCTGTCAGCTTCCTACTTCATTCAAATATGCCAAGATTATTCTATTTTAGTGATGGCTCAGTCATAATTAGCTCCCTCCTCCCTCCCTATCCAAAGTTTCAAGTCTGAATCTCCATTAATGGATTTCATGAGAAATCCATTGCGTTTAAATCTCAGCTCTGTCCTGTAACACCAAATCATTTAAACCCACTGAATGTCAGTTTCTTTATCTATAATAGGAAATCATAATACAATAAAATAGCACAGGGGGCAACTCCAACTCTTGACACAAAGTAACTACTTCACAGGACTTAAGAGTGATTCTGATCTACTTTGTGGCTCTGTTTGAGGAAGTTCTTTCACTTATTGCTTCTTTTATTCTTCTAGTCATTTAAATATTTACTGAACATCAAATATATACCAGGATTTGAACCAGGTGTTAGAGATACGCGACATGACACAGTCCCTAACTTTAAGGAACTTGAAATCAAGTGGGAATTCAATCAAGAGATGCTCCCAAAGGGTCTTCACCATTTGTTAAAACTTCTGCTCTCGTTTGTATCTTAATACTTGAAGGCTGTGCATCACTAGAACAAATTTTAAGACAAAAGTCACTTTCCCAGAATTCCTCAAGCCAAAACTTAGTTTTTACTATATAGTAGCTAATATAATGAAACACAAAGTACAGAACAAAGGAATTTAATATTCAAACCTAATAATTGATTATTTATATTTATACTAACTTTTAAAATCTTCAGATAGAATAAAAAGGAGTCTCATTTTTGACAGATCTTTTATAAGACAGTACTCAATTCCCCTCCCCCCCAGCTTCTCTTGGGTAAGATTTAAGGCTCGTCTACATCAGACTCAACATCACCAAGGAAATACCAACAGAGGGAAAAAACAGAAGATAAAGAGGCCAAAGACAGTGTTTTCTTAGTTTGAAATGTTATAAGATAGATGACACTAGACAGTCCCTCTAATAGCTTTTGGGTGCCTGAGTTCAAGTAGAAAGAATTACTGCCGACCTACTTGCTTCTTGCTTTCCCCTACATAATAGATTGACATATGGATTCCAGGAGGACATGTCTGGCTCAGCACTCACTATAGAAAGAAACAAGAATGTGAAAAGAACATAAACAGATACCCATAAATATAGTCAACTTATCTCTGACAAAGAAACAAAGGAAATAAAATGGAGCAAAGAGAGTCTTTTCAGCAAATGATTCTGGAAAAACTGGACACCCATATGGCAAAAAATAAATAAATAGGCACGAACGTATACCCTTCATAACAATTAACTCAAGTGGATCATACACCTAAATGTAAAATTCAAGACTATAAAACTCCTAAAAGGTAACATAGGAGGAAATCTAAATGACCGTGGTATGGTATTTAGGTTATAACACCAAAGACACAATCTATGAAAGAAAGAACTGATGAACTAGACTTCATTAAAGCTAAAATGTCTGCTCTGCAAAATACAATGTCAAGAGTAGAAGACAAGCCACAGACTGGGAGAAAATATTTGCAAAAGATATATCTGATAAAAGACTGTTATCTAAAATATACTAAGAACTCTTAAAACTCAACAAGAAGAAAACAAACAACCGGGCTTCCCTGGTGGTGCGGTGGTTAAGAATCCACCTGGCAATGCAGGGGACATGGGTTCAAGCCCTGGTCTGGGAAGATCCCACAGCCGTGGAGCAACAAAGCCCGCGAGCCATAACTACCAAGCCTGCGCTCTAGAGAGCCCGCGAGCCACAACTACTGAGCCCGCATGCCGCAACTACTGAAGCCCATGTGCCTACAGCCCATGCTATGCAACAAGAGAAGCCACCACAATGAGAAGCCTGCACACTGTAACAAAGAGTAGCCCCCGCTCGCCACAACTAGAGAAAGCCCACGTGCAGCAACGAAGACCCAACACAGCCAAAAATAAATTAAAAAAAAAAAAGAAAACAAACAACCTGACTAAAAATGGGCCAAAGACCTTAACAGACACCTCACCAAAGAAGACGCAGATGGCAAATAAGCATGAGAAGAGATGCTTCACATCATTTGTCATCAGGGAAGTGCAAATTAAAACAATGAGATGCGACTACACACCTAATAGAAAGGCCAAAATCCAGAACATTGCCAACACCAAATAATAGCAAGGATACGGAGCAACAAGAACTCTCATACCATGCCGGTGGAAATGCAAAATGGTACAGCCACTTTGGAAGACAGTTTGGTGGTTTCTTACAAAACTAACCTTACTCTTACCATAGAATCCAGCAATCATTCTTCTTTGTATTTGCCCAAAGGAGGTGGAAACTTATATCCACACAAAAACTTGCACGGGGATATTTAGAGTAGCTTTATTCATAATTACCAAAACTTGGAAGCAACCAAAATGTCCTTCAGTAGGTGAGTGCTTGAACTGTGGTATATCCGGACAATGGAATATTATTCAGAGCTTAAAAACAAAATGAACTATCAAGCCATGAAAAGACATGGCTGAACCTTAAATGTGTATAACTAAGTGAAAGAAGCCTATCTGAAAGGGCTACAACCTGTATGATGACAACGACATTCTGGGAAAGGAAAAATGATGGCGACAACAAAATAGATCAGTAGCAGGAGGGGAGGATGAAGAGGTGGAACACAGAGGATTTTTAGGAGAGTGAAAATACTCTGTAGGATACTATAGTGATGGATATATGCCCTTATACATTGGTCCAAATCCATAAAATATACAACACTAAGAGTGAACCCTACGGTTGATGGGTCAACGTGGGCTCTTCCTTGTTAGAAAATAAAGTACCATTCTGGCGAATGATGTCAATTATGGGGTAGGCCATGTGTGTGTGGAGGCAAAGGGGCATATGGGAAATCTCTGTACTTTCATCTCAATTTTATTGTAAACCTAAAACTGCTTTAAAAAATAAAGTTTTTAATAAAAAAAAAGAATATAAACATGACCAATTCGGTTTGGTATATGGTTAAACTTGCTACATGCTTTAAACTCCCTTTACTAGACCTTAAGTGTTGGTATTTACCAAATGTTTTAAAAATAAAACCAATAGTTTTTAATTTTAAATGAAATGACTGAAAACCTGCATTTAGATACGTAATATTAATACAGAGTTCAGGCAGGAGAGTGCCTTGCAGAACCTATTTTCTTGTTTGTTCTCATTTCTTATCACTTTTTACCCCAACACTAATTTTTCCAATGCTCTACATAGGTACGGCTGAATGACACCTGGCACCAGGACACTTTGAAAAAGCCAAGATTGACCAGATGATCCTGAGTCACTGGAGCACAGACAGTGAGATTGTCCCAAGGCAACAAAACTAGAAAATTCACTGACACGAAACTCAATGTTCCTGAACGGAAACTCCAAAATAGATTATACCCCAACAGGGGAGGTACGGATTACAGACACTGAGGCTTTCTCTCCAGCACCAAAAGAGCCAGTTCATTCAGTCCATGAAGTTGTGGGAAAAGCCAGCTGGGTTATTCTATCGATCTGGAAGAGAGTTAAGTCAATCAAAACAATCAATCCTGTTAGTCCACGCACTAAGTGGGGAAAAGAAGAGTCAATGATCAGGGTCTTTATAGTAAAAACAAAACAAACTTGTGTTCTATAATGGATATTTGACATGTGCTAGTATTTCTCCCTGATCTATCCTAAAACATACATCAGTTCTCCACTTAAACTAGACTAAGGAGATGCAATAAAAGCTACCAGTGAAAATCTCTTGCTCTCATCTAAATGAACTATTTTCGTTTTATCCCCTCTTACACACACGTTAGTTATCAACGGTGTCAGCCTGAGGAAAAATTAATCATTCAAATGGATTTTGTCAATTCAATTCAACAAATTCTTGTTCGGCATCTCCATCAGAGACACTTACCCTCCTTATTATGGTCCACTTTCAGAATCTGAAGAAATCTGATGGACCCTCTTCCAAGGAAAATGATATGTACATGTTGACATATACACATACTCTCAAATGCACAAAATATTGCCTATCAGTTTCAAGGACTTAACAGATTCTCTGAGTCATTAACTCTGGTTAAGAACCCCTGTCTCATGTACCTGGAACTAAACTAGACACTGAATTAAGAAAGACCTAATAGACAGCAAAACATAGTAACACACTTTACAAAGCAAAACAGTCTGGTATCATGCAGAAATACAAAACCAAGGCAATAGAATAGAGTCTGGAAGTATACCCACACATACATGAGGATTTTAGCTGTAAGATTTATAACAAAGTTGTTATTTCAAATTAGTGGGGTAAATGAACTATTCGATAAATGGCATCGGTAAAAAAGAATGAAATAATGTCATTTGCAACAACATGGATGGACCTAGACATTATCACACTAAGTGCAGTCAGAAAAAGAAAATACCATATGATATCACTTATATGTGCAACCTAAAATACAACACAAATGAACTTATTTACGAAACAGAAACAGACTCAGACACAGAAAACAAACTTATGGTTACCAAAGGGGAATGGGAATGGGGGAGGGGTAAATTAGGAGTTTGGGATTAGCAGATACAAACTACTATATATGAAATAGACAAACAACAAGGTCCTACTGTATGGCACAGGGAACTATATACAATACCCTGTAATAAACCATAATGGAAAAGAATACGAAAAGGAATATTTATATATATATATATATATATATATATATATATATATATAACTGAATCACTTTGCTGTATGCCAGAAACCAACACAATGTTGTAAATCAACTATACTTCAGTAAAAAAATAAAATAAAATAAATAATAGATGGCATAGGGAAAACCAGTGATTTGTAAGGAAAACAAGTTCAGATCCCAGTCCCACAACCAGGGCTGCAACATTGCACACAGCATTTACAAACTGAACATGGATTAAAGAATTAAACTTGTAGGTGCATGTGTTAGAGGAAAGTACAGAGGAATATTTTGATAATTTTAGAATATAAGATACATCCCTCAGCAAGCCACTCAAAAGTCCTAAAGGGAAAACTGACAATTTTGAGCTTATGAAAATGTAAGTCTTTTCATTTTGTTAATTGTTTGTTTTGCTCTATAGAAGTTTTAGTTTCATGCAGCCCCACCATCTATTTGCTTTCATTGCCTGTGCTCTTGGTGTCAGGTTCAAGATATCATTGCCAAAACCAATGTCAAGAAGTTTCTCTATCTTTTCCTCTTGGAGTTTTATGCTTTTAGGTCTTATATTTAAGTCTTTAATCCTTTTTGAGTTAATTTTTTGTGTGGGGTAAGACATGGATCAAACTTCATTCTTTGGCATGTGGATATCTAATTTT
This sequence comes from Aethalodelphis obliquidens, assembly GCF_003676395.1. NCBI lineage: Eukaryota > Metazoa > Chordata > Mammalia > Artiodactyla > Delphinidae > Aethalodelphis > Aethalodelphis obliquidens. The sequence continues at coordinate 70,630,856 of NW_020837950.1, forward strand.
CTCAGGACAATTTATTGAAGATACTATTAACAGCGTCATTTCCTCACTGTGTATTCTTGGCACCTTGGCCAAACACCAGTTGATCCTTATATGTGTGGATTTATCTCTGGGCTTTCTATTCTGTTCCATTGGTCTATGTGTCTGTTTTTATGCCAGTACCATATTGTTTTGATTACCATAGTATTATATTTTGAAATCAGGAAGTGTGTTGCTTCCAGCTTTGCTCTTCTTATTCAAAATTGCTGGCTATTCAGAGTCTTTTGTTCTACACAAATTCTAGAATTTTTTTCTGTAAAAAATGCCACTGAGAATTTGATAAGGATTGAGTGAATATGTAGATAACTTTGGGTAGTATAAACATCTAAACAATATTATTAATTCTTTCAAACCATAAACATGTAATGTCTTTCCATGTATTTGTGTCTGCTTTAATTTCTATCAGCCATGTTTTACAGTTTTCAACGTATGAGTCACCTCCTTAAGTTTATTGTCAAGTAATTTGATTTTTTTGCTCTTGTAAATGGGATTGTTTTCTTAGTTTCCTTTTTGGATAGTTTGTTGGTGGTGTATAGAAGGGCAACTAAAAAGTTTCTGCACAGCAAAAGAAGCAATCAATAAAATGAAAAGACAGTCTACGGAATGGGAGAAAATATCTGTAAACCATATATTTGATAAAGGGTTAATATCCAAAATATATAGGAAACTCCTATAACTCAAGAGAAAAAAAAATTAGGGCTTCCCTGGTGGCTCAGTGATTGAGAATCTGCCTGCCAGTGCAGGGGACATGGGTTCAAGCCCTGGTCTGGGAAGATCCCACGTGCCGCAGAGCAACTGAGCCCGTGAGCCACAACTACTGAGCCTGTGCATCTGGAGCCTGTGCTCCACAACAAGAGAGGCCACGACAGTGAGAGGCCTGCGCACCTCAGTGAAGAGCGGCCCCCGCTCGCCGCAACTAGAGAAAGCCCTCGCACAGAAACGAAGACCCAACACAGCCAAAAATAAAAATAAATTAATAAATTAATTTAAAAAACAAGAAAACAATTAGAACACGGGCAAAGGGACTGAATGGACATTTTTCCAAGGAAGACATGCAAATGGCCAACAGGTACATGAAAATGTTTTCAACATCACTAATCATCAGGGAAATGCCAATCAAAACCACAGTGAGATATCACCTTACACCTGTTAAAGTGGGTATTACTTAGAAACAAAAGATAACAAGTGTTTGCATAGATTTGGAGAAAGGGAATCCTAGTATAATATTGGTGGGAATGTAAATTGGTTCAGCCACTATGGAAAACAGTACGGAGGTTCCTCAAAAAATTAAAAATAGAACTACATATGACCTAGCAATCCCACATCTGGTTATATAATCAAAGGAATTGAAATTAGGATCTTGAGGGTATATGTGCATGTCACATTCACTGAAGCACTGTTCACAATAGCCAAGGTATGGAAGCAACCTAAATGTCCATCAATGAACAAAAGGATAAGAAAGTGCGGTATACACATACAATGGTATATTACTTAGCTTTAAAAAAAAAAAAGGGAAATTCTGCTCTTTGTAATAACATGGGTGCCAGACACATGACAATTACTACATGATACCACTTATATGAGGACACTAAAATAGTCAAACGCACAAAAGCAGAGAGTTGAATGAACTTCCAGAGGCTGGAACAGGGGGAAAGAGAGATAGTAGTCAAGGGGTACAAAGTTTCAGTTCTGCAAAATGAATAAATCCTAGAGATCTACCATACCGTACCATAGTGCCTATAGTGAAGAATACTGTATTGTATACCTAAAAATTTGCTATGTGGATATATCTTATGCTTTTATCATTAATAATAATTTATAATAATCAATAGAGAAGGCATGTAAAAACTTTTGGAGGTGAGGATATGTTTATGGCATAGATTGTGGTGATGGTTTCACAGGTGTATATTTAACTCCAAACTCATCCAGTTGTATAATTAAATATGTACAGCTTTTTATATGTCAATCATATCTCGATAAAGTTATTTTTAAAAAGAGCATTTTTACAACAAAAGACTTCCAAAACAAAGTCGGAGGCAAGTGACTGACAGAGAGAAAACATCCATAGCAGATTCTACAAAGGCTTAATATCTACAATGTACAAAAATGACTTAATATATACAATGTATAAAAATGACTTAACATATATAACATAAAAACTCAGCATAGTAGATGAACAGGCAATTCCCAGAAGAACCAAAAATGACCAATAAACTCATCAAAGGAAACCACCTCTCTGGTAATCGGGGAACTACAAAATTCTAAAATACAATAGCATCTTTTTATTGTGGTAAGAACACTTTACAGGACACGTGCCTTAACAAATTTTACGTACACAATACTATAGGCAAAATGTTGTACAGCAGGTCTCTAGAACTTACTCATATTGAAAAACTGAAACTTTATACCCATTGAGCAGTAACAGTCCAATTTTTCATTTCTCATCTCTCAGACTGGCAGCAGTTAAAAAGACATACTAAGTGCGGGTGCGGAAGGCCAAAGACGGGCATTCCTGTACACTTTTAAAGGGAAGGGTATAAATTAATGAAGTCTTTTTGGAAGGCAATTTCAGGGATGAAATTCAAAGAATTTACCATCCAGTGTGGCACAGGCCCTGGCTCATCAAAACAGATGCCAGCTATAACCAGGTGACAATATCCTTCCGGTACACTCTTCCCAATACATGCCATTTGAATATCAACCCCAGCCATATTTACCCAGTCTTGAAGTGTGCATGCCCTTTGATCCGGCAATTCCATTGCTGGGAACCTATCCCAAAGAAATTCTCTTTTAAGTGCACAAAGATGTGTGTACACTGATGTTTATTTCATCACTGTTTCAAATAGCTTTAAAAAAGGCAAGCAATCTTAATGGCCCCCAAAATGAAGTGGTTAAATTAATTATGGTGCATTCATCCCATAGAATACTATACAGCCATTAAAAAGAATGAGGTGGGGCTTCCCTGGTGGCGCAGTGGTTGAGAGTCCGCCTGCCGATGCAGGGGACACGGGTTCGTGCCCCGGTCCGGGAAGATCCCACATGCCGCGGAGCGGCTGGGCCCGTGAACCGTGGCCGCTGAGCCTGCGCGTCCGGAGCCTGTGCTCCGCAACGGGAGAGTCCACAACAGTGAGAGGCCCGCATACCGAAAAAAAGAATGAGGTGAACCTAAATGGACCAACACAGAAAAAAAATAGCAGAATATAAGGTGGAAAAAGGCAAGTTGCAAGTCACAGAACAACTTGTATACTTAATCCCATGTATTTAAAAACTATGCATAGGTTTTCATGTGTAAGTATGCATATAGCATGATGTGCACGAATACATAGTAAAGCATAGAAAAGAGGATGCAAGAACGTGCAACACTAGTTCTAAGAGTCACCTCTAGCAAAGAAGGATGAAGACAGAAGAGGGAAATGGCATTTTGCTTTGTGTACTCTGAACTGAAGTTTGACTCATCTACAATGAGAATACCAATAACTTTTTAAAAGACATAAAAATATATATAGGAAGCCCTCGAAATACTAGGTGCACTCTTCAAAATCACTGCATGACTGAAAGGAACATTCACCTTTAGAGATAAAAGTCAATGTCACTTCTCGACATATAACCTGAAATACTCAAAGTGTTCAGAATAAGACACATGTCAAGGGCAGCGTTCTAAATAGAATTGATTGAACCATTTTTAAATTAGCTAATGCTCAGTTTTAAATATCTGACCTCTGGGTTTTACCCAGTGTCCTTATGTTCTCTCACATTCTGAATTTTGGTTTCTTCTTGAAGGAAAATTCCTAGAAGCACTCAGGGAAAACAGGCTAGCTCACTTTTTAAACATGGAAAAGTCTGAACCCAAAGCCCAAATGTACACTTGTCTCCCTATTTTTTAGAGCAGAACATCATTTGCAATTGATATTCCTCTCCGTAGTTACGGTATTTTATTTCATATTCTGTAACACTAACTCCACAAGGTGAACGGCCAGACTTCCAGTTGTAAAATGCCTATGCCTAACTCTTTAAAGTCTATTATATCTGCAGGGTGCCGTAAAGGAGAAACTCGGTTCTGCAAACAGACAGAATTTAAAGATAACTCTTAGAAATATCCAACAAGGGCTTCCCTGGTGGCACAGTAGTTAAGAATCCACCTGCCAAGGCAGGGGACACGGGTTCGAGCCCTGGTCTGGGAAGATCCCACATGTCGCAGAGCAACTAAGCCCGCGAGCCACAACTATTGAGCCCGTGTGCCACAACTACTGAGCATATGCTCTAGAGCCAGCGAGCCACAACTACCGAGCCCGTGTGCCACAACTACTGAAGTCCCTGCGCCTAGAGCCTGTGCCCCGCAACGAGAGGCCACAGCAATGAGAAGCCTGCACACCGCAACGAAGAGTAGCCCCCGTTCGCCGCAACTAGAAGAAGCCTGCGCACAGCAGCGAAGACCCAAAGCAGCCAAAAAGAGAAAAACGAAGAAAAAGAAAGAGCCAACAAAAATCTGTGTACAACCAGCTCTATGTCTCATAGTCAAGAACACAACGCCTCAGAGGATGTTTGATTAGGTAGCCTTAATCAGGAAGGGAAAAGCCATCTTGGTGGGGAGGCGAGCTTGCCTGGGGAAACTGGGGAAATCTAGTATATTGCTCGTATTTCCTGAAGAACTGTACTCTTCACAATCAAATCTGCTCTAATTCACAGTAGGTGCTGGAAGAGATTTCCTGGTTATGTTTATTAAATCTATATCATTGTTGCATCACATATTGACCCAATTAACACCTTTAGAAGAGCTTCATCAAGGAGTAAAGGAACTACAAGACTCTCTTCTCAATTTTATATCATATTCTTTTTTTGTTTTTGTTTTCTGATTTTTTGGGGGGTTTTTTTTGTGGTACGCGGGCCTCTCACTGCTGTGGCCTCTCCGGTTGCGGAGCACAGGCTCCGGACGCGCAGGCTCAGCGGCCATGGCTCACGGGCCCAGCCGCTCCGCGGCATGTGGGATCTTCCCGGACCGGGGCACGAACCCGTGTCCCCTGCATCGGCAGGTGGACTCCCAACCACTGCACCACCAGGGAAGCCCGATATCATATTCTTGCTCAGAATGCCTGGACAACAGAAGAGTAATTTGAATAGATGGAGTCTATTTTCCTTAGGTAATTAGATTGTGCTTTCATTTAACTTGTCTGGTATATATTCCTTTTAGATTCCTGCAAGACAAGTGAATCACCGTTCTCAAGGTGACAAGAATAGTCAATGAATTTGCGAAAACCTAATGAGGTGATGGTTCAAGTCTAAATATGAGACAATCAAAACTCCGTTATCCTTTCAGTAATTTTAGCCCATTGATGTTTCTTCTAGTTTTAATTGTGAACTTGACTTTTTTGTGGATTTCCTGTGTGAGATTACAGTTATTCAAATAAAGAAGTTCAAACGGTGTTAATACAGACATCCTTATATCCTTTAGGAAAGACCTTTTTCACTGTCGTGAACTTGACATGGCTCTACAAGGCAGAGTCCAATATTTTTCTTTCCCAAGCCAGTAAAATCACAGAAATTTCAAATAACTGGATATATTAAAACCGGAAATGTGTCCAATTTAGGTCAAGTTTTGATTTTTTGGCTGTTCTATCATAATCCTTAAGAGACCTTGTATAGCATCTAAGCTCATCAAATTTTTGAGAACAAAATGTACTGAGCGCCATAAAGAGGCTTTTTGTTTCCACTGCAACTCAGAACATGATGTTCCAGAAATCAAAACTTCATAACAGAGAAAATATTCACACATCCTCAGCGGTTTCAGGTTATTTGTTTCAGGAGGTCACGGCTTTAAATACTCACAGGCAAGAGCAAGATGCCTATTTGGGTGGCCAAAAGGAGAGAGAGAAGGTATGTAGAAAACAAGGCAGGAACTGCCTACCTAGCCCTAATTACTCAGAAGAGAGAAATAAAAAAGGACTGACAGGTACACTACTAAAGGATCATTCCGTTTCAGATCTGAAACAAGTCTGACCACTGGAGGTCTACGTTCTGTCAGGTGTCTAGGCCACAAACCTGCAAGGAGGCTAGCAAATTCTGGGGGAAGTGAAGACTTACTGCTTAACCCACATTCTTGACATAGATAGGAAAATAGGGCATAACTGAGGTTATTCAGTCAGCCCTTGGGAGATCTGGTCCCCCAGATCTCCTTCACCCAGTCATTCCAGGCTATTGCTCTGATGCGGGCATCAAAGCCAGTAAAGGCACATTTGAAAATGAAAGGTCTATCACATTACACGCTTCTTTTGAAACATCAAAAAGCCACATAAAGAAGCGGTCGGACTAGAAAAAGCTGACAAGGAGCAGGGCAGTGCCTGTTAGGACAGCAGGCATAGCTGGAGGTGAACCAACGTGAGGTCTATGAAAAGGCGAGCGAAAGAACCAGAAATCTGATGCTGACAAGATGAAACAGCCCACAGCTGTGTCATGCTAATAAAAAGTTAATTTCAACTTTCAGACACTCTTCATGGTCCTTTACAGTTCAGTGGTACCAAACTCATCCATTGTACCGTATCACCTGCGGAGGCTGGGTCTATTTACAAGCTCTCGGAATCCAGATAGAATCTGAGGAAACTATTTTATTCCTGGAAGATGTGGTTGAGGATAAGAACATTTGTGATCAAGTCGGACAGCTACCTCAGCGTCCTTACAAACTCAAGCTTCAGTCTTAAAGTAAGTCCCGAAACACAGACACGAACGGATCAGGAGATTTTCCTTAGCCATAGTTCATGCCGTCACCGTCAAAATCTGGGGATAAGCAGTTCCAGTTGGAATAAAAAAAAAAAATCTTAAATTTCTTGATAAATCTATGGTCACGCTCATGACCTAGTTCTTTCAGGCTGAAAGAGACAACCTACAGAACTTGTTTTAAGGCATGTCACTAAGTTTTCTACTGTGTTATTTCCTGAGACTGTAAATCCAAGCTGTTATGTATACATGGAAGCTGCCTCTAGGACTCTTGTACCTGGTGATGTCTAAGAAATACAAGCCGAAGACAAAAATCCAATCATTTCTCACACGCACATCTTCTTTTGTGCCCTGACTTCGGAAAAAGTCATAGTGACTCTTTCACTTTAGAAATAGGATAAGTGGGCTTCCCTGGTGGCGCAGTGGTTGAGAGTCCACCTGCCGATGCAGGGGACACGGGTTCGCGCCCCGGTCCGGGAGGATCCCACATGCGGCGGAGCGGCTGGGCCCGTGAGCCATGGCCACTGAGCCTGCACGTCCGGAGCCTGTGCTCCGCAGCGGGAGAGGCCACAGCAGTGAGAGCCCCGCGTACCGCAAAAAAAAAAAAAAAAAAAAGAAATAGGATAAGCATTACATTTCTTACAAAGACCATGTGATTTAGAAATGCCACGTATTTGAAATTTAAAAGCCTGGGTGTGAATCTCAGCTTTGTCACTGACTGTTTCATTGTAAGCAAAATATTTAACTCTATCCCAGGCCACAATCTCCTGATGTGTAAAGTGAGATTTAATAAAGGCTGTCCTGTCCTGCTCACCTTACAAGGATGTTTTGACGAGCAATTGAAAAACTACTTTCCAAATAGCACTGAAAAGTATGCCATTATTAGACACAGCAACACCTAGCAGTACCTGACCCTGAGTACATTCAACATGCTTGCTGAATTAATGGAAAAATCAACTACTCATAATACTAAGGAAATTTTACCATGACTTTATTTCAATACACATATATTAATATGCTTTATGAAATCATGGCTGCAATATTCTTAATATTCCACTGCATATAATTATGCTTATTTTAATATCTTCTGTTTGCTATATTAACTCTTTTTCTTTTTTTCTTTTTTTGGATATTAGCTCTTCTGCTCACTGAATTTAGTGTCTCACTTTGACAGAGATGCTTATCATCAAATGTTTGGTGAGTCTTTGCTATTTGAGCACCTTTGCTTTTGAGAATGCCAGTTCTATGACCTTTTCTACTCCAACCTGCTCCAGATTATTGTGGAGAAACAGTGAGACATAGGGCTTCATGGGACATAACGCTAGATTCCTTTTTGTGAAGATGAATCCCAGACCCTCTTGGTCTTGGGAACTACTGAGGATACTGCTCTGCCTGTGCAGACCCAACACACACAGTGACTTCATCTGCTGTGGGGACATGACGCTACTGAGCCATTCTAGAAAAAGCGAGTCTTGCGGGAGAGGCAACCAGGCCAGATGCAGCAAGCTGGCCCCTTCGCTCTTGCCCTCCGTTGACTGTGAGCTAAGAAGACGGCCAAATGGTCCCAGCCTGCAGAGGAGTCACTTCCTCACGTGTATCTGGTGTATCTCTTTGCATCCACTTGCTTCCTATTTTCCAGAAACACTTCCATTTCTCATTCTCTGATAAGAACCAGTTCTTCTTTTTGACTTGGTGATATGAGGGATTTGCTAAGTGAAGTATAGACAGGAGAAATTAGCTGGGAAACAGTCCCATGCAATTGGTTTGCTTATCACTTTATCAATCCATCCATCCATTTATTATGAAAATAACACATGTTTGGTCAGAAATGCAAACAGTACAATAAAGTTTCCAAAGAAAAGTGATTCTCCTTCCTACACTAGTCCTTCAGAGTTACTCCCAAGAGGTAACCACAGTCAACAGTTTCCTGTATGCCTTTCCAGAACATTTCCATACAAATACATATCTGTAGACAAAAAGTACAGACCTTACTTTTGTTTAACTTAAAAATATAGCTTGAAGTCTGTCCAAATCAGCACATGTAGATATATTCTTTTTAATGGTTATGTAACAATGTTTTATACAACTGCATTAAAATATTTCAGTCAGTCTCTTGTTGATGGACAAGTTTTTTTTAATATTCTAAATAATACTGCAACGAACAATCTTTGTTCAGACCTCTCTGCATATATGTGCAAACAAAACCAGAAGACAATTTCCTAGAAGTAGGAATTGCAATATTTGCACGTTTTAAATTTTGATAATGTTATCCAGTTGCATTCCAAAAAAGTTGTACTAGTTTTTACCATTCCTGCACCACATACATACCCGTACCCTCGCCATCAGCCACTGTGAATTTCCAAATTTGATGACTATCACCAACCTGATAGATGAAAAATTGTCTCATGATCTGAATTTGTGTTTCTTTAATTATGAATGAGACTGAAGATTTTTCATGTGCTTAAAAAGATATTTTTCTCTCCAAACTCCTTTCTCATATCTTTTGCCTATTTTTTGAGATCTCTTTGTATTTTTCTGGTTGATAAGAACCCTGTATACATATTTTGAGGATAGAGGTGCATATACAGTACAGGTGCAGTAAAACTTGGTACGACCTCTATGGAATACAATTGGACATGTACATATATTTTTTACAGTTTTGCCTTTTGCCTTTAATTACCATATTTTTCCATAGAGAAGTTTTAATATTTTATAGCAAAATACATCTCTATCATTCTTGTTTATAAATGTCTACTTAGGTGGCTTCTTACTTGAGAAGGTCTTGTTCCAAGATTACTGAACATTTTCTCCAGGAGACCTTATAAAATTTGTATAGTTTTAGGGCTTCCCTGGTGGCGCAGTGGTTGAGAGTCCGCCTGCTGATGCAGGGGACACGGATTCATGCCCCAGTCCGGGAGGATCCCACATACCACGGAGCGTCTGGGCCCGTAAGCCATGGCCACTGAGCCTGCACGTCTGGAGCCTGTGCTCCGCAATGGGAGAGGCCACAACAGTGAGAGGCCCACGTACCGCATAAAAAAAAAAAAAAAAAATTGTATAGTTTTGCATTTTCTCTTTAAAGCAGAGAGCTCATTTTTTTTTCCTAAAATGGCTAAAAAGTTGTCTCAATACCACTTATTAAATAAACTTTCTTTCTTCACAGATTTAAAATGCCATCCTTATCATACATTAGATTCCCTTAAGTATTTGGACCTACTTAAGATTCTATTCTGTTCCACTGGTCTGTCTGCCTATGCAGATATTTCAGAAGTGAATACGTTTATGAGCTATAATTTAGCATATATGGGCCTACTTCCAGGCTTTAGTTATTTGTACTCTACAGTATGTTTATTTGTCGCTGTGCTCCTCTGGTTCGACTTCCTCAAGGGCAAAGATCATGGATTCTCCTCCCTTTGTAATTCCCTAAAACTCTAGTCTTTGCCAAGTTTGATATTACAGAAACTGAAATCAAGCCGTGTCCTTTAGGGAGAAGCACTGATGGGCTGGGTGATTTGAGCAAATTAAATCCCAGCTCAAGACTTTGGACCCCTAAGCATAACATATACAACACTACAACAATTAATTCCTTTCACTAACGGGGCTTCCCTGTTAAAATGTTCCTATGTTTGCACATCACTGAGAGTAAGTTTACCATATTGTCTTCTCAGTCTAGGTTTTGCTAGAAAGGCAACATGCATTAACATTACGAGAGCCACACAATCTGATGAGAACGGTACATATTCCATCTCACTGAATATTCCCAACAGCCTAGGAAATTGGCATCATTAATCTCACTTGGCAGAGAGGAGATAGGCTCAGAGAAGTGAGCAAATTTGCCAAGACAGCTCATGGCAAAGCCTGGATTCAAACCCAAGCCTGTCTGACTCGAATATGTCTGATTCAAAGCTCGGTTACCTGACTGCATCTATAGTTCTAGAATGTTCCTGTGCTCTCCCATGCTGCCTCTCAGAGACAGAGCTCCCCAAGCAAGGATGTGAAATAATTTCCACTTCTTGTGCCAGCTCTGCAGTGGCTGCCTAGAGCTCGGAATGGAGAATAATTCCTAGCTGGAAAGAGGACCGTGATAAATGACAGATGCCTGCCATGGACGTCAGAGGCAGGCGTGGCAGGCTGGGACACTGCAGTTGCCACTACTGCCCAAGGCACAACACTGGGGACCAAAGAAACACATCACTAACTTCACAGTTGTCTTTCGGAAACACCCTTAAAAAAAAAAAATCAATCAATAAAACCCTGCTTTGTAAATAAAGCGTACAGAGCCAATGATACAAATACATTTTGAGAAATACAGTAAATAGAAAAGAGCATTGTCTATGGTACCCAAAGCAGACCAGGCCTGCCAACCTGACCTACTACACGTTCAGCCTCATTTTGTCGTGATCAACTTGGCTCTTCCAGTCCTGAGAAGGTCCCCTTGACCTTCTTCCTGTGCTTCACCAAGGCCAAAACAGTTTTCCCCAGCAGAAGAGAGGTGAGAAATCCTAGGCTGGTGGGTAAATGGTACAGCACCTCATTTGCTCTGTTGACAGCTCCATTCTAGAACTAGATAGCAAACTAAGTAACTGAGCTTTGAATCAAGCTCTACCCAGATTTACCTGTTCTAGAAAGTGGGCTCCTGGATTTACGTGCTAATCAATCTCTCCAAGACCAACATCCAGCCTGTCTGGAGTAGCCACTGGGGGTGGCCACCCAACTCCCACTTCGCTTCCTTGCCTTCGGAGGCCTGCAATTTTATTTAGGGATCCAGTCATCCCTCCAGACCTCATGCGGCTCAGGAAGGCTTAGCGCCCCCTAGTGCTAACAGTGCACATACAAGCCCATGCCCCTTGTCAGTGACCAGACTAGCAATGGCACGTGGTTGTGTTCAGAGTCCCAAGATGCAGACAGAGGTTTGCTCTAAGCATCTGACGAAGTTCTTCCTTGTTCCTCCGGGACAGCATCAGAGCACAGGTGTTTCTTTTCCTCCGACCAGTGTCCTGTGCCGATAGGAGATCCAGAATTGCTGCAGCCATGTCTCTACCCGTCATCACTCAGAGGAGGGCAGGGCCAAAGCATCACAGGAAAATGGCTCAGGACTCAGACCTGGTGCCCACAATAACTGTGAGCTTGTGGATACCGAGTCAGTCAACGCGTTTACGCTGCAAGCCGGTACTTGTCTCCAAATGCTCCCTAGCTGACCTCGCTCATGTACCTCCACCACGAGTCTCTGAGACTCCAGACTAGGTCTCCCTGAAGCTATTAGCCTGATTCAAGGACAGTGGAAGAATTAAAAACACAGGCTCAAACCTTAGTCCTGGCACTGATTTCCTGTGTGACCTCAGACAAGTTACACAAACCATGCCTCGGTTTCCTCATCTCTAAAGTGGGGACAACATTCACATCCCAGAGCTGTATGAGGATTAATGAGCTAAATCATGTAAACTGCTTGGAACTGGGCCTGGCATGTAATTACTATCATTATTGCATGAAGGCTAGTAATGCCTCCTGCCTGACTTTCCCCACCCAAGAGCAGGACTCCAACTCCACCCTCCCTGTGTCTACTTGGACTACTACCAGGAACAGCCACCCCTGAATCCAACCCAAGGTTCTGACTAGCCACTGCACCCTGGTCATGCTGAGTTTCGACTGACTCTTTTTACATCTAGCTGTAGTCATTGTTATTTTCCCATCCAGGAATCCCAGAGAAGATATAGCTAATATAAGCTTGCAACTTACAGGAGTCCAAGTCTGGCGCTAGAAGGATTCTTGCAGATTTTATCCGGGTTTTCTTGCTACGGCACTGTTGCTTAAGGGCTTGTTTTTGTAGATTCGTGTATATAGAAAAGTAACTTACTAATTGCTATTCCTATTTGGCTTTTTAAAAAAATTTTTTAGTTATTTATTTTTATACAGCAGATTCTTATTACTTATCTATTTTATACATGTTACTGTATCTATGTCAGTCCCAATTCCGATTTGACTTTGCTTCTCCACGGACAGTCACCTGGCTACAGTAGCCCTCTCCTCCCATTTGGCCCCAGCTGTTTAATTCATTTGGCATTACTTATTTATTTAGTTAGTTTTCTTTGCTATGAAGCCACTCTGAGCTGTTAGGCTGCATTTCAAAAGGAGACTGATCAGGAAAATCTTCAAATACATCTTTCAAGTTTCTTTTCTCCTAGAAAACGAAGTTGAACAGTCCTTATACCAGTAAATGTGGCACTTGATGGGATAGCTCCTCTAAAAGCACATGCCTAGGGCTCTTTTTCATACCCTGGCATCCTCTTGTCCACCACTTTTCATGCAGCTTTCCTGGGAACAGTGCCATACACAGCTATCATTTTCTGCTTGTAAAAAGGAAGCATGAGATCAGGATCGTTAGATTCTATAAACACTTGAATGCTTGCGAAATGCAAAGCAGTGAGCTATTTCACAAGGCTGCTGGAGATGAGAAGTGGAGAGAGGAGAAAAGATACGACTGTATCTTAAAACTCCGATGCTTACCATTGTTACGTGATCTAAAGGGACAGGAATTCAAGTTGAGCATTTGAATGTTGAAACAAGATAGACTATGCAATGATCCTTCCCGCAGAACAGCTGCAATACGTGTACTGCTCTGAATGGAAAAGGGAAGAAAACACGAGAAACAGGGATAAAATGAAACGCAGGGAAAAGAGACAGATGGCTGGTCCAGGGAGGGTGCAGTTAAGACTCCTGTAGTTTTGTATGAAAACTAATTCTGTTACAGAAAGGGAGTTAAAAAGAAAGAAATAGGAAGAAGTCAGGCTGAACTTCAGAATCTATGCTTCTCTGACATAGAGTAATCCCTCCTCTGATTGCAACAATTTCAGGTGGCCAATTCCGTGCCACAGAATCTCAAAACTGATTCACGGGGCCAAAGAAGCAACGTTGGAGAATCTAAACTCCTTGGTTCAAATCCAAGAATATTATTTTCCTATTTTTCTTCAGCGGCTCTCCAGTTCCAAGGCAGATTAATAGAAAGCCAATAAGATTTCAATGCTTGGGCTGAACTGTTCTTTTTTTAATGTGGTCTGTATAACCTTTCCCCATCTGCACAGATACGGAGAGGCCTATTTTGGTGTGCTTTTAAAATTTTCTGCTCTTCTACGAAATGGAATGTTCCTGAGAAACCAGAGTGGGAAAGAACTCGGAGACGGTGATAAGACCTCGTTTTTGCACTGTCATTCAGTGACACTGCGCTGCTGAAGATGCCAGGCAGTGACGGCCATTGAAGTGATACTGGCCCACCAGTCCCTGGACAGGAAGAACACAAGCTGTGAGAACTCGGATTTTCTTGAAAATCAAAAGCGAGCTGACAGGATGCTCTCTGCACTCACCCAGGAAGGTCTTAGTTGAAATCATAGGATATAACAATACTCTGAAAAAGATTCAGAACCTAAACCTCAGGGACTAGTTTTAACACACACACACACACACACACACACACACACACACACACACACATCAGGACGAATTTTATAAAAGTATATGAAAGACTACAGGAAAAGGGGGATTTAAAGACAGTATACCACAGCCATCAAACACCTAATGCATTTTTAAGTTCAATAAATTCCTAATAACCATAATTGAGCCTGAAAGCACAGAGTAGAAAAATAAGCAAAATAAGAACCATTTTAAGGCTGTTTACTTATTTTTCTAAACAAACGTAAGGCATTATGGGTGTATCCAAAGGCACACGTAACAGGTGTGATTATGTAAAACCGTAATTCCTCACTCAAGTGTTCCACAAAGGTTTGCTGAGCCCCTGCTCTGGGCTGGTGTCTGTCCTGTGTGATCTGGCTACCACTTCCAACAAGATAGCATTTCTACCCCTACAGAACTTATTTTCTCATTGGAGAAAATAAAAAATAAACAAATATATTTATGTAGCTAGAGTCAATGTCTATATATAATCAAGAACAGTGTCTTCACTCAACATTTATACCAGAAAAAATATAAAAGCCTATTTGGATCATGGCACATTTTCATAGACTCCAAAAATGTAGCTTTTTTAGGAGTATGATGATTACACACCAGTGAGGATGGCCACCATCAAAAAGTCTACAAATAATAGATGCTGGAAAAAAAGGAACCCTCCTACACTGTTGGTGAGAATGTAAATTGGTGAAGCCACTATGGAGAACAGTATGGAGGTTCCTTTAAAAACTAAAAACAGAGTTACCATATGATCTAGCAATTCCACTCCTGGGCATATATCCAGAGAAAACTTTAATTTCAAAAGATACATGCACCCCAATGTTCATAGCAGCACTATTTACAATGGCCAAGACATGGAAGCAACGCAAATGTCCACTGACAGGTGAATGGATAAAGAAGATGTGGTACATCTATACAATGGAATATTACTCAGCCATAAAAAAGAATGAAATAATGTCATTTGCCACAACATGGGTGGGTCTAGAGATTATCATAATAAGACAGACAGAAAAGACAAATATCATTTGATATCACTTATATGTGGAATCTAAAAAAATGATACAAATGAACTTATTTACAAAACAGAAATAGACTCACAGACACAGAAAACAAACTTATGGCTACCAAAGGGGAAACTAGAGGGGGGGGATAAACTAGTAGTTTGGGATTAACAGATACACACTATTATATATACAATAGATAAACAACAAGGACCTACTGTATAGCACAGGGAACTATACTCAATATCATGTAATAACCAACAGTGGAAAAGAATCTGAAAAAGAATATATATCTGAATCACTTTGCTGTACACCTGAAACTAACACATTATACTTCAATTTAAAAAAAAGAGTAGAGGGGCTTCCCTGGTGGCGCAGTGGTTGAGAGTCCGCCTGCCGATGCAGGGGACATGGGTTCGTGCCCCGGTCGGGGAAGATCCCACATGCCGCAGAGCGGCTGGGCCCGTGAGCCATGGCCGCTGAGCCTGCGCGTCCGGAGCCTGTGCTCCGCAACCGGGGAGGCCACAGCGGTGAGAGGCCCGCGTACCGCAAAAAAAAAGAAAAAAAAAATTGCAATCAAATATTCAAGTAATTAGACAAACAACCAAACAAAAAAGACAATGCTGCTAAAAGGGACTTGTCTGGCCCACGGCTTCACTGTGCAACAGCCTGAATTTCCATCTCCTGCTATAAGAAAGTGCAAAGTTAATGACTGAAAGGTGATTTAGAAGAGT
Organism: Aethalodelphis obliquidens; assembly: GCF_003676395.1. NCBI lineage: Eukaryota > Metazoa > Chordata > Mammalia > Artiodactyla > Delphinidae > Aethalodelphis > Aethalodelphis obliquidens. The sequence continues at coordinate 70,646,793 of NW_020837950.1, forward strand.
GAAAGTATAATGGAATAAAAGGGTGATTCGTATGAAAGTTGAATTTTAAAAAGTGTCTATACCAAGTTGGGCGCACACACTGTGCTACTGTAATTAATAGACATTAATAAAATTAATAGAACTTTCCATTACAAGGCTGTCCTGTGACACATCATTCCAGGGCTTGCCCTCTCTAAGGTGGAAAAGACAGGGGTCTGAGCCTCTGAGTGAGGTCCAAAGGAGCCATTAACGTAATATCTGCTATAAGACTATTCCATCCAAAGGGTAAGGAAAACCAGATACGTTAGTCTTCTACTCAGAGTTCAGGGATGAGAGACTGGGGACCAGGTGATTGGCGCCATGTCTCGCATTTTCTTCATATCCACACTTAATCACGTAGGTAGGCTAGTGAGAACGGAAATAGGCCGTACGTTTTTTGTTTTTGTTTTTGTTTTTTTGCTGTACACGGGCCTCTCACTGTTGTGGCCTCTCCCGTTGCGGAGCACAGGCTCTGGACGCGCAGGCTCAGCGGCCATGGCTCACGGGCCTAGCCGCAGGCCGTACGTTTTTTTAAGGCAGCGCTTAAAAAGTCATTCTGCAACAGTGGCCTTCAGTGATTCCTTTAACCTCTCTGAGGCTTAGTTTCCTCATCTCTAAAATGAAGAAGGATGATTGAAACAACTCATTAAAAGACAGTACTATTATGCAGGTACATAGAAAACACTCCATGTGGGTTACTGAATAAATATGCCGGTATCGTTTTTAACAGGTGACCAAAACTGTATATCTCGGTGACAGTACAAAGTTATCTAACCCTTGATACATGTATCACCTATCACTAAGGTAATAAAAAATCAAAACTAATTTTTAAACCCACGTTAGCAACCTAGAACAAATTCCTACAAAATACATCAAAGTGGATCTGATCACTGAGTAAAGAAATTTCAAATGTCCTCTGGAATACAAAATTTAATTTCTGATAAGTCAATGAGCCATCTTCCTTTTCATATTTTTGGTTTGGTTTTTGAAAACATATTACTTTCTCACCTTCTTTATGTTTATCTTCCTAATCAAACTTGTTTTAGCAGAAAATTAATGGTTATGAATTTATGATTCTGTCATTTACAGCTTTCAATCAGCTATAGAATATTATTTTTAAAGTATATAAAATACAAACTTTCTATTCAAGAAACAATTGAACACCTTGTTTTAAACTCATTAATTGTCTAATCTCATTATATTTTTCTAATCCCATTAGTCATAGTAGTCATGTGTTTCACCTCTTAGTTTTCAAAGGCTCCTTGTGAGATGCTTTTCTATTTTCTCTAAACTGGGCTGAACGGAGTTCAAAATACAGCAATCACTGCTGCATTCCATGTGTGTCACTTTCTCACACCACCATAAATAATAGGTAAAAATCAACAATAATTTTGTTTGATTGTTGGTTCAATGCCATTTCGTAGGAAAGAATCTGTGTGGATTCTCATATTCTTCTATTTTCTCTTAATAAAATTAGCCAGTAACTTTGCAATCTTTGTCCTCAATCAGATAAATTTTACTCAGGGCTCTTTAAAAATAAATGGACTTGGGGGTAGGATACAGAAACATATTCTACCTCAGTTCCTCTTCAATAATGTTAGATTTAACTAGGCAAGACGAATTTGTTAAAGATCATATGCTTATTTTTAAGACAATGCATGACTGACATTTTAAGAATATGTAATATTTATTACTAAATACTCAAAGTTTATAAACTAGGTAATGTACTACATAATATCTATATTGATGTTCAAAGAATCAGAAAGTTAATATCTACAGGGAATGCCACATGTTGACCATCATCAGAACATAATCTGTACCTGTAAGAGTGTCTCTCAGAGCCAGGAAGGTATAACGCCCTCACAGGGCTCCTTGAGAAAACTCAGTGTAAGCAAGTTATATTGCAGCAACAAGCAACCTCCAAAACCTCAGTGATCTGAGACCACAAATCTTTCCCTCTGGCCCGTCACAGGTCAGCAGGGGCCTCTGTTCTTTTCAGCCTCTCAGGGATCCAAGGCAAGCCGCTGGCTACTCCATCTGAGCCCAGGCTTAAAAATCCCTAAAGCTGGGACGTCCCCGGTGGCACAGTGGTTAAGAATCCACCTACCGATGTAGGGGACACAGGTTCGAGCCCCGGTCCAGGAAGATCCCACATGCCGTGGAGCAACTAAGCCCGTGCGCCACAACTACTGAGCCTGTGCTCTAGAGCCCGCGAGCCACAACTACTGAGCCCGCGAGCCACAACTACCGAAGCCCGCGTGCCACAACTACTGAGCCTGCGTGCCACAACTACTGAAGCCCATCCACTTAGAGCCCATGCTGTGCAACAAGACAAGCCACCGCAAACCACAACGAAGAGCAGCCAACGCTCGCCACAACTAGAGAAATCCTGCGCGCAGCAACAAAGACCCAACGCAGCCAAAAATTAATTAATTTTTAAAAAATCACTAAAGCAGGAGGGGAGCAAGAGCTTAATTAGTCAAGCATTCAGCAGTAAGGATTCTTCCTAAAAGTCACCATCAGCACTCCCTCTCACACTTCATTAGCTAAAAGCAAGCTCTTGGACCACCCAAGATGATGTGGGCAGGGAAGTGTGATTCCTCCACATGCTAAGGACAACCGGAAATATTTGGTGAGCATCGCTCATGGCTGTCACAGCCCCTACTCACCTTGTCATCAAGGAGAGAAGCAAGAGGCAGTTTTAACAACTGGCCCAACAAATGCCCAATCTCCTTTCAGCGACATTTGAACCTATTCCTTTCTAACTTGGACTCCACAGGTACAGGGATGAAGAGAATAAGAGCTAACATTTTCCCTCAAGCATCGCCTACTTGGACATGCAAATATGCAGCTGAAAAGGATCCTTTCCTCCTCTTGTGTTTCCATGATATTGCTAAATGTGAACGTGGCTAGCTTCAAAACTTCCCAGAAAAATTAGGAAGAGGTTAGTTAGCTCCTCTCAAGTTAGAGGACCTAACTTGAGAACGCTAAGTCCCTAACGTTTATTTAGACCCTATGCCAGATGCTATTCTTAGTGGTTTGTATCCACCATCTCATATACAGTTAAGTCCCCTTCATACGAACCTTCAAGTTGCAAACTTTCAAAGATGCGAACGTGCCCAGAGAAAGGACAAAAAGAGACAAGAGGAAGAAGTAACTGAAGAACCGAAGAGATTCACAACACAGGAAATGGCAAGAGGATTTTCTTTATTTGAGGAGGCACTGTGAGCATTTGAGGCACAGGACCTGAACACAGAACAGTACAAGAAGGTTGCAGCAGCCATTCAGAATGCAATCCAGTGCTACCGTGTCATCTATGACGAGATAAAAAGAGCTACCACCCAGACATCACTGGATCGTTTTTTCAAGAGGGTCGATAGAATTGAATCTAGCAAGGAACCAGAACCTGGACCATCAGCGTCAGGCGTGAGTGAAATTGCAGGTTTCCCTCCGTCTCCTATTGCGGACAATCCTGATTCAGCTCTACCACCTCCCACCTCCTCTCCCTCCTCCAGTCTGGAGCTCTCCTGGCCTGTTCACGCGATGCCAGCCCCTGGATGCCAGCTGTTGTACTGTACGTTTCACGGTACTGTACTGTAAGATTAAAAAATGTTTTATTTTTTGTGTTTGTTTTTTATGTATTATTTATACGAAAAGTATTATAAACCTATTACAGGACAGTACTATACAGCCGATTGTGTTAGCTGGGTACCTAGGCCAACTTTGTCGGACTTATGAACATGTTCTCGGAATGGAACTTGTTTGTATGTAGGGGACTTACTGTCATCTTTGTAACAATCGTATGAAGTATGTAGATACGATGATCGTCCTCATGCTTCGAATGAGGAAGGTTGAGAAGATCACGGAAGTCCTTAGCGAAAGCGGAAGGAATCTGTCCCAGCTGTGGACTCTGAAGCCTGCGTTCCCAACCCACATAGGACAGTGAGTAATACTGGTAAAATGTTTTATTATAAATGACCTTTGAACTTGTCTATTTATATAAGTGCCAATTTACAATCGTAATTCTGAGACAGGTGTTCCAAAGCAGCGTTCCAGCACATTCCCCTCCCCCCCAAAAAAGCAGCGCTAGCTTTTAACTTCGTCAGATTCCCTTCGTACATCAAAATGGCAGGATACCTAAAGAGTATTTTTGGAACAACGTTATACACTTTACATAGCTGTAGGCTAATTAGAAAAATTTTAACATTCCTCGGAATGAATAAGACTAAAGTTCACGAGGCGTGTATTGAGAACATGACAATATTCACAGCTGTCGCGTTTTATAACTGTGGAATGTCATTCGTGGAGGCCATGTGTGTGTCCCCCTCTGGAGTTGTGCGGTGTACAACGTGTGTGACCATATGTGTCGGCCTTGATGTCTTCTACAGTAAAACTGTCGTCGCCTACATTCCTATTGCAATATGTTGTGTCCTGACAGACAATCCTACTTTGGTTTTGGTTTTCCAAAGAGCCTTGAAGAATATAATACCTTCAATTCTTTTGCAGATTGATAGCAGAGAATGTTGTCACCCTGACATGATAAGCATTATCAAATGCAGTCTTAAACAAGCACTTCTTATATTGTCATTCTGTTGGCTAGAAGGGTGTCTAGGTCTGCGTATGTAAATTATATTAGTTGAACTGGGAATCCATGAAAACCGTTGAATTTAAGGAACTGTATTTACTTGAGTATAGAAAGACAGCTAGTCAACTATTTCAAAACTTTGTAGCAATGTATTACATTGCGTTGTAGACTCTTCCTGTTTGCCGGTATCTGTGGGGAAGAAATCGTAACTCTTTTCAAGAATACAAGAAACAAACACCACTTCAGTTCATCAACCTCAACCGCATCCTATGCCCATCTCCAGAAAACTGCTGGCTTATTCCTCTCCTTCCAGAGGACCTCATTACACATCCCCCAGGATCCCTCCAACTGCTGCTACTGTGTCTTAATTTTGTTTTAAACATTTTTTCAATCCTCCAACCCACCCTGGCTCAGCAAGACGCTGTGGATCTCGAGAAGTCCTTTGCTGCAAATTCTGCAGAGGTGCTTTCTGCAGAGAATTACCCGCTTTGAAGAATGGCCCCAGTAGTCTTTGTGTGAGCTGCTTCAGTGAAGGAATAAAGAGGTACGCCTTAGGTGAGGGCGTTTACAACGCCTTTTCAAACGGTAGTTGTACACTTTAGTAGTCATCATAGATTCTCCGCTGACCTAACAGATCTGCAGCTTTATAAAGGCTGTGGCAGACGTTTAGAATATGCGTGAATCCTTTTCTTCTTTTGGAACACGCCCAAAAAGGAATGGCTTGTAGGCAAATATTGATTTCTTTTCCCAAACATCAACTATTAAGTATGAAAAGACACCTAAACATGAAACCAAAAGATTTACACTGTCAAACCAGGACGGAAGGTGGGGAAGGAAGGCTGCACTTGCCCACTCTGGGAGCGCAAGAGCTAAGGAACAAGTCCGAAAGGCAATGCCCGTGGTACTTCCTATGAGAGCCCAGAAGCTGAAGATAAGTAAATGAAGCCATCTAAGGATGTGCTTCTTAAACTTAAACCTTATGTGCCTATGAATCACCAGGGACCTTATGAAAATGCAGGTTCTGTTTTACTGGGTCAGGGTTGGAATCTGGGAGTCTGCATTTCTGACTAGCCTCCTGACGGATGATGATTCCGCTGGTCCAGGGACCACACTCGGAGCACCCTGGTACCTTGAGTACCAAGGGCTTGGGCCACTTGCTAGTAGCAACTGACTGTGCTGCCCCATAACAGCAAATGTCTGAGTTCTTTCCAGCAAAAGAGGCAGAAGAGGCATTGACGCCACATCTGCATTTCCTGCCTCAGAGAATAAAGAAGCATGGGGAGCCTCCCAGGGGCACTCTGCCCATGAAAAGATGACATCCACATGAAGCAGGGACTGAGGGAGGCAATGGGGTCGTGCGGTGAGCTCGGCAACCCTTCTGCTGAGTGATGACAGCACTGGGTTTGGTCTCACCTTACCAGCCTCTGCGAGGTGGCACAGAGGATCACAAAGGGATAAACTAAATGGCGATTGCAAGTGTATCGGTGTGGTCACCAGCACCTTTTCCATCAGTATTTTCTACTTCTCCAAAGCCATACGGAGCAGTTAATCTATTTAGATGATTTCTTAAGATGAAATGAACAGTGCATGTTTCCAAATGGCAAGCGTAGTGAAAGTTAAAAAATGGTCTTTTACCCCAAATCCTCCAAAAAGTTCACAGATCTTACTGTTATCATAAAAATAAATGACAAAAGGGATTTAGTTCAGTTAGAAATCAGCCTGCTATTGGCCAGGCCGAGAAACTTAAAATAAAACACACTGCTTTCTAGCCTTCAGTATTGGGATAAAAGTCCAGTATGAAAGCTAATGATCTACGATGTGAAGAGCTGGCTGTTTTAATGGAGATCGCGGGCAAAACGTGAGAAAAAGAGGAATTTCAGATCCAAGACTAAAAATAGTAGATTTATGCTTAAATGGGTTTGTTCCTTTAGAGAATGCTCCACTGATCTGATGGAAAATCTTCCAGGTGAGTTACTTGCTCTGTAGAAGAGCAGCTGCTATCTAAAAAATAATAAGGTATTTACTTCTAAGCTAACAGTTCTCTCTAGTTGAGTCAGAGACTTCGGACACATTTACAAAGAAACATTTTTCACTGACTTCCAAAGACATATATCAATATTGTAAGTAAAAAATTCAAAGAAATTAAACATAAGTGTTTAAAAGCCAAGGGCGATTGCATGAAATCTACATGGTAGAGGTCTGGGATGAAGCCTAATTAGAAGAATAACGACCAAACAGAACAGGGCCTAATTTATACTGTTACTCCCAAGGCCAGGATAATCTAATCGGGAAGCAGAGGAGGTGCCCATCTATATGAAATGACAGGGTTCTGGGGACACTTCCTCTACCCCAGTGCCAAAATATCTTTTGCCTAAAATTCCAAATGAGATACCCTAGTCCTTAATATATCCATGGAAAATAACACACTCAGTTGTGTTTGATTCTTTGATATATTTGCATTGTTTTGATTATTACATCCTCTTCTTATGATCTAGCCACGAGAGATTTTGTTTTCAGGATGGGAGTAAGAGGAGGAACAAAGGAAAGGTGAGGTCCAGAACCAGAACAGGACTGATGAGCAAACCATCCAGGGGTGAGGATAAGGGTATTCAGATATCTGGAGCCTGAATTCTGAATTGGGCCTTTGCCCAAGGCAAACTTAGTATTCTTTACATTTTTGCCTACAACAATGAAAGCAATCACAGAATGATAGGTCAAAGCTGGCACTGCACACCTCAAGTTAAACATACGCAGACCCCAAAGAGAGACTCTTTTCAATTAGAAACACAAATGACTGACATTAATTGTTGGACAAAATGTGGGTAAAACACCCTAATTGAATGTCGTCCACCTTATCTGTAGTTGAGGAATTCGTCATAGACAGGAAACGAATCTCTTAATACCCAGGATCACTTATATGCACTTAGGAGACGTTTTGCCCCTCTGGCAGGAAAGCCTTTTTGGTATTAAACGGATGTTTCTGCCTCCCCCTTAAAAAAGGCTGTGACTCACCCAAGTTCAAGTTATCTAGTCAAAACCTGTCAGGAGTTGCTTGAGGATGAAAAGTATGCAAGTTGCTTTTTATATCCATGGAGAGTAAAGGTGTGAGGGAATGGGTGGGACAGGTAATGCTATCAAATAAAAGACTTGAGCTTCCCTGGTGGCACAGTGGTTAAGAATCCGCCTGCCAATGCAGGGGACACGGGTTCGATCCCTGATCCGGGAAGATCCCACATGCCGCACAGCAACTAAGCCCGTGCACCACAACTACTGAGCCTGCGCTCTAGAGCCCATGAGCCACAACTACTGAGCCCACGTGCCACAACTACTGAAGCCCGTGCATCTAGAGCCCACGCTTCACAACAAGAGAACCCACTGCAGTGAGAAGCCTGCGCACCACAACAAAGAGTGGCCCCCGCTCGCCGCAACTAGAGAAAGTCCGCTCGCAGCAATGAAGACCCAGCGCAGCCAAAAATAAATAAATAAAATTTATTTTAAAAATAAATAAATAAATATAAATAAATAAAAATAAAAAAGACTTTAGCGGATGCCAAAGACACATTCTCCTGGTCCTCAGAGTCTCTTTTTCTGCTTAACCACACCGTTCCCCCTTCGGTGTCCGTGATGCAACTCTGAGTATGCTGAGAATGATTTTCAAACAAAATACATTTCGGAAAGTGTGGAATGGATGCCTCTCTGAAACAGAGAGATGAGTCTGAGAGAAAAGATGAAATCTGCACATGTTCCTTTGCAGGCAGGACTCGCCAGTGAATCGCTTCATTCAGAAGCTAATTCCCCCCGTTTTCCACTGTTGGAAGCCTACCGTGTGCTCCAGCAGCTAATGGATCTCTTTCCGGCCACAATGCCATCTCTGGGATGCTAACCTTGTAGAGGAGACATCAGATCAACCTTTGCTTCCCAGCAGCTCTCGATCTCGCAGCAAACTGATTTGTTCTTCCGGAAAGAGAAGTATTAGGATTAGGAAGCACAGCACAGATTGAACGAAAAGAGAAATACATTTGGATTTTTCTTTTCTTTTCTTTTCTTTTCTGAAATATTTTCACTTTTTTAAAAAATGTATTTATTTTATTTATATATTTGACCGTGTTGGGTCTCTTTTGCCGTGTGCGGGCTCTCTCTAGTTGTGGCAGGCGGGGACTACTCTTCATTGCAGTGCACGGGCTTCTCATTGTGGTGGCTTCTCTTGTTGCAGAGCATGGGCTCTAGGCATGTGGGCTTCAGTAGTGGTGGCTCAGGGGCTCAGTAGTTGTGGCTCGTGGGCTCTAGAGCACAGGCTCGGTAGTTGTGGCGCACGGGCTTAGTTGCTCTCCGGCATGTGGGATCTTTCCGGACCAGGGCTCAAACCCGTGTCCCCTGCGTTGGCAGGCGGATTCTTAACCACTGCGCCACCAGGGAACACAGGGGATAAAGAGTCAGCAAGACAATGCCCCTGCCTCCATGGAACTTACAGTGTAGGGGAGACAGATGATACAGAATCCACAAAGTCCTGTGTGCATGTCACGCAACGCTGGGTAGCAAATAATAAGCACTGTGAGTTTAAATAAACCTGGGGGAGCGGGTGAGGGGGCACCTTCAAGATGGCAGAGGAGTAAGACGTGGAGATCCCTTTCCTCCCCACAAATACATCGGAAATACAACTACATGTGGAACAACACCTACAGAACACCTACTGAATGCCGGCAGAAGACCTCAGACTTCCCAAAAAGCAAGAAACTCCCCACGTACCTGGGTAGGGCAAAAGAAAAAAGAAAAAACAGAGACAAAAGAACAGGGACAGAACCTGCACCTCTGGGAGGGGGCTGTGAAGGAGGAAAGGTTTCCACACACTAGGAGCCCCTTCACTGGTGGAGACGGTGGGTGGGCGTGGGGGAAGCTTTGGAGCCACGGAGGAGAGCGCGGCAACAGGGGTGCAGAGGGCAAAGCGGAGAGATTCCCACACAGAGGATCGGTGCCGACCAGCACTCACCAGCCTGAGACACTTGTCTGCTCACCTGCCAGGGTGGGTGGGGGCTGGGAGCTCAGGCTCAGGCTTCAGAGGTCGGATCCCAGGCAGAAGACTGAGGTTGGCTGCGTGAACACAGCCTGAAGGGGGCTGGTGCGCCACAGCTGGCCGGGAGGGAGTCCAGGAAAAGTCTGGACCTGCCGAAGAGGCAAGAGACCACTGTTTCGAGGTGCATGAGGAGAGGGAATTCACAGCACCGTCTAAACGAGCTCCAGAGATGGACGCGAGCTGCGGCTACCAGCGTGGACCCCAGAGACGGGCATAAGACACTAAGGCTGCTGCTGCCGCCACCAAGAAGCCTGTGTGCGAGCACAGGTCACTCTCCACAACTCCCCTCCCAGGAGCCTGTGCAGCCCGCCACTGCCAGGGTCCCGTGGTCCAGGGACAACTTCCCCAGGAGAACACACGGCACACCTCAAGCTTGTGCAAGGTCACGCTGGCCTCTGCCACCACAGGCTCACCCTGCACTCCGTACCCCTCCCTCCCCCCGGCCTGAGTGAGCCAGAGCCCCCAAAGCAGCGGCTCCTTTAACCCCGTCCTGTCTGAGCGAAGAACAGATGCCCTCAGGTGACCTGCACACAGAGGCGGGGCCAAATCCAAAGCTGACCCCCAGGAGCTGTGTGAACAAAGAAGAGAAAGGGAAATCTCTCCCAGCAGCCTCAGGAGCAGCAGATTAAATCTGCACAGTCAACTTGATGTACCTGTAGCTGTGGAACACCTGAATAGGCAACGAATCATCCTAAAATTGAGGTGGTGGGCTTCGGGAGCAACTGTAGACTTGGGGTTTGCTTTCTGCATCTAATTTATTTCTGGTTTTATCTTTACCTTAGTTTAGTATTTAGAGCTTATTATCATTGGTAGATTTGTTTATTGATTTGGTTGCTCTCTTCCTTTTTTGCTTTTTATTTTTTTTTTCTTTTTGTCATTTTGTCTGTATCGTTTTGCTTTTGCCATTTCTCCTAGGGTTCTGACTGTCCCTTTTTGTTTCTTTTTAGTATAGTTTTTAGTGCTTGCTATCATTGGTGGATTTGATTTTTGGTTTGCTTGCTCTCTTCTTTCTATCACTCTTTCTTTTTTATCACTTTTTAATTTTTAATAATTTTTTCCATTTTAATAACTTTATTGTCTTCCTTCCTTCCTTCCTTTCTTCCTTCCTTTCTTCCTTCCTTCCCTCCTTCCTTCCTTTCTCTCTCTTTTCTTCTGAGCCGTGTGGCTGACAGGGTCGTGGTGCTCTGGACAGGTGTCAAACCTGAGCCTCTGAGGTGGGAGAGGCGAGTTCAGTACATTGGTTCACCAGAGACCTCCCGGCTCCATGTACTGTCAAACGGTGAAAGCTTTCCCAGAGATCTCCACCTCAATGCTCTGACCCAGCTCCACCCAACAACCAGAAAGCTACAGGGCTGGACACCCTATGCCAAGCAACTAGCAAGACAGGAGCACAGCCCACCTATTAGCAGAGAGGCTGCCTAAAATCATAATAGGGTCACAGACACCCCAAAACACAACACCGGATGTGGTCCTGTCCACCAGAAAGACAAGAACCAACCTCATCCACCAGAATACAGGCACCAGTCCCCTCCACCTGGAAGCCTACACAACACACTGAACCAACCTTAGCCACTGGGGGAAGATACCAAAAACAACAGGAACTACGAACCTGCAGCCTGCAAAAAGGAGACCCCAAACACAGTAAGTTAAGCAAAATGAGAAGACAGAGAAATACACAGCAGATGAAAGAACAAGGTAAAAACCCACCAGACCAAACAAATGAAGAGGAAACAGGCAGTCTACCTGAAAAAGAATTCAGAGTAATGATAGTAAAGATAATCCAAAATCGTGGAAATAGAATGGAGAAAATACAAGAAACATTTAACAGGACCTAGAAGAACTAAAGAGCAAACAAACAATGATGAACAACACATTACATGAAACTTAAAATTCTCTAGAAGGAATCAATAGCAGAATAACTGAGGCAGAAGAAACGATAAGTGACTTGGAAGTGAAAATAGTGGAAATAACTACTGCAGAGCAGAATAAACAGAAAAAAAAAAAGGAAAAGAATTGAGTACAATCTCAGAGACCTCTGGGACAACATTAAATTCAACAACATCTGAATTATAGGGGTCTGAGAAGAAGAAGAGAAAAAAAAAGGGACTGAGAAAATATTTGAAGAAACTATACTTGAAAACTTCCCTAATATGGGTAAGGAAATAGTCAATCTAGTCCAGGAAGTGCAGAGAGTTCCATACAGGATAAATCCAAGGAGAAACATGCCAAGACACATATTAATCAAACTAACAAAAATTAAATACAAAGGAAAAATATTAAAAACAGCAAGGGAAAAGCAACAAGGGAATCCCCATAAGGTTAACGGCTGGTCTTTAAGCAGAAACTCTGCAAGCCAGAAAGGAGTGGCAGGACATATTTAAAGTGATGAAACAGAAAAACCTACAACCAAGATTATTCTACCCAGCAAGGATCTCATTCAGATTCAACGGAAACTTAAAATCTTTAGAGACAAGCAAAAGCTAAGAGAATTCAGCACCACCAAAGCAGCTCTACAACAAATGCTAAAGGAACTTCTCTAGGCAGGATACACAAGAGAAGGAAAAGACAATAACAAACCCAAAACAATTAAGAAAATGGTAACAGGAACATACATATCGATAATTACCTTAAAAGTAAATGGACTAAATGCCCCAACCAAAAGACACAGATTGGCTGAATGGATACAAAAGAAAGACCTGTATATAGGTAGTCTACATGAGACCCACTTCAGACCTAGGGACACATACAGACTGAAAGTGAGGGGCTGGAAAAAGATATTCCATGCATATTGAAATCAAAAGAAAGCTGGAGTAGCAATTCTCATATCAGACAAAATAGACTTTAAAATAAACACTATTACAGGAGACAAAGAAGGACACTACATAATGATCAAGAGATCAATCCAAAAAGAACGTATAACAATTGTAAATATTTATGCAACCAACATAGGAGCACCTCAATACATAAGGCAAATGGCTACATAAGGCATATATACATATGTACATATGGCTAACAGCCATAAAAGGGGAAATCGACAGTAACACAATAAGAGTAGGGGACTTTAACACCACACTTTCAAAAATGGACAGATCATCCAAAATGAAAATAAATAAGGAAACAGAAGCTTTAAATGATACATTAAACAAGATGGACTTAATTGATATTTATAGGACATTCCATCCAAAAACAGCAGATTACATTTTCTTCTCAAGTGCTCATGGAACATTCTCCAGGACAGAACATATCTTGGGCCACAAGTCAAGCCTTAGTAAATTTAAGAAAATTGAAATCATATCATGTATCTTTTCCAACCACAACACTATGAGAGTAGATATCAATTACAGGAAAAAAAACTGTAAAAAATACAAACACATGGAGGCTAAACAATACACTACTTAATAACCAAGAGACTACTGAAGAAATCAAAGAGGAGATAAAAAAAATACCTAGAAACAAATGACAATGAAAACACGACGACCAAAAACCTATGGGATGCAGAAAAAGCAGTTCTAACAGAGAACTTTATAGCAATACAATCCTACCTCAAGAAACATCTCAAATAAACAACCTAACCTTACACCTAAAGCAATTAGAGAAAGAAGAACAAAAAAACCCCAAAGTTAGCAGAAGGAAAGAAATCATAAAGATCAGATCAGAAATAAGTGAAAAAGAAATGAAGGAAACAATAGCAAAGATCAAAAAAACTAAAAGCTGGTTCTTTGAGAAGATAAACAAAATTGATAAACCATTAGTCAGACTCATCAAGAAAAAAACGGAGAAGACATATCAATAGAAGTAGAAATGAAAAAGGAGAAGTAACAACTGACACTGCAGAAATACAAAGGATCATGAGCGATTACTACAAGCAACTATATGCCAATAAAGTGGACAACCTGGAAGAAATGGACAAATTCTTAAAAAAGCACAACCTTCTTAGACTGAACCAGGAAGAAATAGAAATATAAACAGACCAATCACAAGTAATTATATTCAAACTGTGATTAAAAATCTTCCAACAAACAAAAGCCCAGGACCAGATGGATTAACAGGTGAATTCTATCAAACATTTAGAGAAGAGCTAACACCTACCCTTCTCAAACTCTTCCAAAATATAGCAGAGGGAGGAACACTCCCAAATTCATTCTACGAGGCCACCATCACCCTGATACCAAAACCAAACAGAGATTTCACAAATAAAGAAAACTACAGACCAATATCGTTGAGGAACATAGATGTAAAAATTCTCAACAAAATACTAGCAAACAGAATCCAACAGCACTTTGAAAGTTCCATACACCATGATCAAGTGGGGTTTACCCCAGGTATGCCAGGATTCTTCAATATATGCAAATCAATCCATGTGATACACCATATTAACAAACTGAAGGAGAAAAACCACATGATCATCTCAATAGATGCAGATAAAGTTTTTAAGCAGTTTTAAACAGGATAGCATATTTTGTAGAAACAGCAAAAGGAGGTTCTTCCTCCTGAAAAATTATCTTACTGGCAATTAAGTAAATAGATTTACGTATGTATGTAACTTTGGAAACTGTTTCCAAAACCAATTATTTTCTTCATGTTTGTAATCTACAGGAATGAATAGGAGTCCAAATAGGTCACTAATTTTAGGAAATTTTAGATTCATCTTTCTGCATTTTTCTCCACTAACTCCATCTAACTTCTTGAAACATACCTCCACTAGTAAGGTCTCATTCCTCCCCTTCCGATCACTCCTCCACCCACTCCATTCTGCCCTCTGCTCCCAACTACAGCATTAAAACTGCCATCGCCAAGGTTAGCAAAATACTTGCTCTTGCTTCCAAGTACAATTAATCTTTTCAGTCCATTTGACCTTTTCTATCTTTAATTTAAAAACTGATAAATACATTCTCTAAGTGAATGCATTCTCGTTATTAAAAACAAAATAAAATATGAACAATTCATATCTACTCATCTTTCCATATTTGTACATCTCTTTTGGCCTCAAATAGCTTTCAAGCATTTCACTACTTCCCTTTGACTTGATTGATGGATGTTTAAAAAAAAAATCATCTCCAACCTCAAAATAGATCTAGATTTTAATCAGTTTTTTTAAAAAAAAAAGATTAGTGAAGAAAAAAAAGGTAAGGAATTCTCCTATTTGTCTTTATTCTCTCCGTGAAATAACAGGCAAGGCCATCAGATTAAAATGAAGGGAAAGGGTATCAAATGCTAGAGGAGCAGGAGCAAGTGTGAATCAGAGTCACAGAGAGTGGTGGAGGGAGTTGACCAGGGAACCTAAATGCTGTCCAGACCATGCATTGAGGTGGGGTCACGAGTTAAGTGACTCTGCCTCCCATTGCTTCATCAGTGTTGGTGGATCATCTTTACATTCTAAGATACTTTTTTCTATTTTAAACTAGAGAGAATAAAACTAAATACAATAGGAATCATGTTGTAATAGGCAAAAATACACAAGTGGAAGAAGTCTTTAACCAAACTCTCCAACCCAACTTTACAATCATAATGGTCTTTATTCTCATTTCCTTCTATACACAGAGTAACCCCATATAAGCTTAGAAGTTCATTTTCTTTTTTTTTTTTTTATTGCAAATGAATGCCTTTTATTGAGGTGACAGAGCAGGGCTGCCAGGAAGTTCATTTTCTTTGATTCAAGGAGCACTGTACTATCAGGAGACCTACTTCTAATCTCTGTCATTAGAAAACTCTGTGATCCTACGAAATATCCTTTCTTCCTTCTTGATCAATAACAGAACTCTTGGTTCTCAGCTGGCGGATGACTCCCAGAAATAAAACCAACTTTCCCAACCTCCTCTGCAGCTAGGTGTGGCCATGGAATTAAATTTAGGCCAATAAGATATAAAGAAAAGTTACTGAGGTAAGTTCTAGGAGACTTCCTTTAAAAACATGTCATGTATGTACGCCTTATAGGCTTTTAAATCTCTTCTTCCATGTTAGCTAGCGTTCCAGTCATCGTCTTGAACCATCCTAAGAAAGGCTATGAGTTAAAGAGAGCCTAGGTCCTTCACAGTTTCACAGAGCCCCCAGGGTCCTGGAGTCCAAACGTCCAGCCTTCAAAACAATGTGAGAGAGAACTCTATTATCATGCCAACTGAACTTAATCATGACTGATAGACTCTAAGTCTCAGTTTTCTCTTCTTTAGACTAAAGCTATTGTCAAGTTTCCGGTGCAAATGTGCAAGTCTCATTTACAATGCTCTCTCTCTGTTTCAGAGGTCAAAGTAGTAAGATATACAGTAGCTAGAATCCAAAACGTGTGGCTCCAACCCCGTGGCTGAATGCCTTCTGAAATTTGTGTAGTACTGCCAAGGGGGTTCATAGACAGAGTTTTAACCGCTCTCTTCACACTTCTACTTCCACAGAGGTGGGCGATCAGACTGATTGCTCCAGTTCAACAGCACAGTTGTAACACAGGCTTAGCTTGGGATACGGAGCAAAGAGCCCTGGCTGAATACTTTCTGTGAGCCCCTGGATCCCTCACCCCAGCCCCCAACCATTTCCCTAGACTAATCTGAACAGTCTACTGTACTACGAAGAAAACAAGAACTGAAAATAATACCTCTTGCGAAAAGTTTCTCCCCCATGTTTTATTGGGGTTTTTTTGCTATTCTAAATAAAATGAACAGTATCTGACCATAGGATTTATTCATTAACCTGGGGCACCTGTAGTTTCATTTGTAAAAAGCATCTACCAAAAGGATGGAAAAAATCTGCCAGACAAAAACAATTATTCAAAACAAGTTTTGTGAATACTAAGTCTTTAGGAAATAAAATTTTGAAGTTATTTTGATAATGTGTATGTAACTTTTTTTTTTGAACATCTTGATTGGAGTATAATTGCTTTACAATGGTGTTAGTTTCTGCTTTATAACAAAGTGAATCAGTTATACATATACATATATCCCCATATCTCTTCCCTCTTGCGTCTCCCTCCCTCCCTCCCTCCCTATCCCACCCCGCTAGGTGGTCACAAAGCACCGAGCTGATCTCCCTGTGCTATGCAGCTACTTCCCACTAGCTATCTATTTTACATTTGGTAGTGTATATATGTCCATGCCACTCTCTCACTTTGTCCTAGCTTACCCTTCCCCCTCCCCATGTCCTCAAGTCCATTCTCTAGTAGGTCTGCGTCTTTATTCCCATCTTGCCCCTAGGTCCTTCATGACCTTTTTTTTTTTTAGATTCCATATATATGTGTTAGCATACGGTATTTGTTTTTCTCTTTCTGACTTACTTCACTCTGTATGACAGACTCTAGGTCCATCCACCTCATTACAAATAACTCAATTTTGTTTCTTTTTATAGCTGAGTAATATTCCATTGTATATATGTGCCACATCTTCTTTATCCATTCATCTGTCGATGGACACTTAGGTTGCTTCCATGTCCTGGCTGCTGTAAATAGAGCTGCAATGAACATTGTGGTACATGACTCTTTTTGAATTATGGTTTCCTCAGGGTATATGCCCTGTAGTGGGATTGCTGGGTCATATGGTAGTTCTATTTTTAGTTTTTTAAGGAACCTCCATACTTTTCTCCATAGTGGCTGTATCAATTTACATTCCCACCAACAGTGCAAGAGTGTTCCCTTTTCTCCACACCCTTTCCAGCATTTATTGTTCGTAGATTTTTTGATGATGGCCATCCTGACTGGTGTGAGGTGATACCTCACTGTGGTTTTGATTTGCGTTTCTCTAATGATTAGTGATGTTGAGCATCCTTTCATGTGTCTGTTGGCAGTCTGTACATCTTCTTTGGAGAAATGATGAATTGGGCGATTGGGATTGACATGTATGCACTGATGTGTATAAAACTGATGACTAATAAGGACCTGCTGTATAAAAAAATAAATAAAATTAAATTTAAAAATTAAAAAAAATCTCCTTGGATTTTCAGCCAGTTTAGGGAAATATAACTTGCAGGAGAAAAAAACTTATAAAATATAATGCTCTAACAGAATCTCTCTTTTGAAGCAGTTGAGCCTTCTGCATCCTATGCAAGTAGCATGGAGCCAACAGAAACTGCTATAAGAGCCAGCAGTGGAAGTCTGTCTCTGCATTTTCTTTTGACGTCTCTGGATTTAATGCCCTCGTGAAGCGCAAATGCAATATACGCATGTCACAGCATGGCAGAGGGATAATATATTTCCCCCTGCTTCGCTGAACATGAGTTGTGTATCTTGCCACCTTGAGAGTCCACAGTGTGGTACATTTATCCCCATTAGAAGAGCTCACCCCAATAATATATGGGTGCTGCAGCCATTTATGACAAATATGTAAATTCATAACCTTATACCTTCTGGGGATGGGGTGCATGTACATTGAATCTATTAACCATGCACTGATAGATTTTTGTTAAAGATAGATTTTCAAGTCCAAGCCTAAAGGGGAAATGTATGGATTATATTTCTATATAAAGGCAGGCTCAAAAGGCTGTAACTTTAATTTGAAGACAGAAAAAAGAACAATGCTTTCCATTCTGGCCGTATAGGAATTCACTTTGCCCATCGTGAGCAAAAAACTATTGAGAACAGAGTGCGTGTTTATAAGTATTGTTTGATTAATTTGTGACAGTACATTCAGTTCTTCCTAATCTCATTTTAGGGCTAAAGATCGCAATGAAAGAGTACATTTTTTAAAGTGACCCCAAAATAAGGAACTATTTACAGTTCAAATCCCAACATTTACTAGCATGTAACCTTGGGCAAGTTTACTTAATCCAAGTCTCAGTTTGCTCATCTGTAAAATGGGGATACTAATTATATCTACTGTATAGGATTGCATGTAAAGTGGTACTCAGTAAGTGTTGGCTATTTTCATCATGATGATTATCTCAGGACCCTCACCAGCATACCAGTGGGAAGGACTAAGCATAAGTGAAAACAAGCAAGTAGGGAAGCTGCCATTGACTGTGCTCTCCAGTCATCCTTATCCACTCCCAAGGGGTATAATGCGATGTCCCCAAACACAGCTGAGAAACAGGCACAGATGCTGAGAACCACACAAAGGCCTGATAAACCCAGAAAAAGTTGGGGTTCTATCATCATAAGCTCCAAAATTTAAATCTGTGTCTACCTCTAATTGGTACACAAAAACACCTTTTAGCAACCTTATAAGCAAGAGAATAATGGTCAGGGGGCACTTGAAGTTAGAGATGGGATTAGTTTTCTCTCCTCTGTAACCACAGATTACAGTATTTACATCTTTCCAATCTCAGGTTTAACATTTCTTGGAACAGATTGTGTGAAACACTATCAATTAGTTGTTTCTCTGTGTTGTTAAGGCTATAAACACACTACTCGATTTCTTTGGCTTGGAGGATAGAAGCCATGGCATTGAAAAATAATGTTTCACACCATTTTCCATACAGTTAAAGATTCAAAGACATTACCAGTACTAAAATCTCACAGGTATTCTTCATATACCTGTTTCTCCAATTAACACAGCACGGTCATTAATATACTATATTATGTTATGGAGTCATAATTGCGGCCAAGCAAAAAATAATGACTGTCTATCAGCTCTCACGTTTTACAAAAGCAAAATTATTTTTCCTTTGTTTTAGAAGTTCTCTAGAACGAATCATAGTTTTACATGGGCAGCCCTTTCATTTCATGACCCAACTGCACATGTCTCTACAAAGCTTCATGTATCCTTCTGGGCTCAACTCAATGTAGCAGTTTCAATTTTAATATCTAATCCGAGGGCAAATCCTCCTGATTCCACTGCAAACACCTGGTACCGACAACAGTGAAAAATACTGGGTCTCTTTCAAATGTATCTCCATGTGAAAACAAGTGACACACATCTCTCAGAACCATAAAGCAATTAATTAAAAGCAATGAATTTATGTCACCAAGCCAATAACAAACACTCACTCTCAGATGCATACTTGGGCTCTTGGAGGTACAAGAGTCCTGGCTCAGGCAGTGTACAGATCACTGGAGAACAAGATAAGTCAGGGGCACAAATAACTGTAACATAAGGCAGATGAAGAAAAAGGCCGGAAAGAAGGATAAATATAAGGTTCAGAGTGGGACAACTCAAGATCATCAAATTAGATAGACAGACATCATTGAAAAGATGCAGTGTAAGGTTGGTAGAAATTCATCCAAAGAGATAAGGCTGAACATTCCTGGCAGAGGGAACAGCGTTAGGAAAGACCTTAATGCAGGAAAGCACATGGTGTTTTGGAATCAACAAGTGATCCAGTTTGCTTGAGTCAAGAACAATCTGTGTAATGGACTTCTGTTGTTTCTGCTACCCAAAATATAGTTTGATATTTCAACAAATACATGCAGTTATGTAACCATTAAACTATTACCATAATCAAGGAATAGAATATTTCCATCCCCCCCAAAATTCTCGCTCACGCCCATTTATGGCCATTCACTCTCAACCTCTGGCCCCAGACAACCACGGGTCTGCTTTCTGTCACTATGGATTGCTTTTGCCCATTCTAACATGTTATTTGCATTTCCCTAGTGATTAGCAATGTCGAGCATATTTTCATGTGCCTGTTGGCCATCTGCGTTCCCTCTTTGGAAAAATGTCTATTCAGGTATTCTACCAATTTGCAGTGGGGTTGGTTTTTTTGATGTTGAGTTATATGAGCTGTTTATATATGTTGGATATTAATCTCTTATCAGTCATATCATCTGCAAATATCTTCTCCCATTCAGTAGCTTGTCTTTTCATTTTGTTGATGGTTTCCTTTGCTGTGCAAAAGCTTTTAAGTTTAATTAGGTCCTGTTTGTTTATTTTTGCTTATAATTCCTTTGCTTAGGACACAGATCCAAAAAATTATTGCTACGCTTTATGTCAAAGAGTGTCCTGCCAGTGTTTTCCTCTAGGAGTTTTATGGTTTCTGGTCTTAAATACATTTACGTCTTTAATCCATTTTGAGCTTATTTTTGTGTATGGTGTTAAAGAACATTCTAATTTCATTCTTTTACATGTAGCTGTCTAGTTTTCCCAGCACCACGTATTGAAGAGACTGTCTTTTCTCCATTGTATATTCTTGCTTATTTTGTCATAGATTAATTGACCATAAGTGTGTGGGTTTATTTCTGGGCTGTCTATTCTGTTCCATTGATCTATGTGTCTGTTTTAGTGCCAGTACCATATTGTTTGGATGACTGTAGCTTTGTAGTATAGCCTGAATTCAGGAAGCATGATTCCTCCAGCTCTGCTCTTTGTTAAAATTGTTTTGGCTATTCAGGGTCTTCTGCATTTATCTGAATACTTTTTTAAAGTCTGGCTAATAGGTCAGCTGGGAAGCTGAGAAGGTCTCCTTCTCTGTGCAGCTTTTCCCCACCTTCCCAATCACTCTCTCCTCTGTGTTCTCACAGGACCTCATTTACACATTCCTCTATAATGGCATTTACCATATTACATCGTAATTCAGAGTTACGTATCTCTATCTGCCCCTAGACTGGGAACTCCTTGAGGGTATAGGTGAATATGTTTCTTCTTTGAATCTGCTCAAGGCTTAATATAGTACCTACCATATTTAAGTACTCAGGCTCACTTAAATATGATTATAGATCTGTAAGAGAAGGAATATTGACCTATTGAGACAAAAGCCATGGAGGGGTAAGGGTAGGTTCAGAATTCCGGGTGAGTCACTTACTCATTCATTAATTTAACAAATACTTCTTGAACTCTATGTACCAGACATCTTAGATGCTAAGATGCAGAGATAAATGAGCTAAACAAAACCTCTGCCTGGGTGGAATTTAGCCTACAGCTAGGAAGACAAATCCATTAGCCGCAAGTTAAAAACCAGTGTGGCACATGCTACCGTAAGGTAAATCCGGGATGAAAAGGGAGCTCATTGCAGAATCACTAAATCAGATTTTGAAATCAGAGGAGAGTTTGTGGAGAAGAGATATCTAAGATGAGATGTGAAGGATGTGTCAGAGGAACCCAAGTCAAGAGATAGAGGAACAGCAGCTCATGCAAAGGCCCAGATATAAGAAAGAGCAAAGCTCATTCAGGGAACTACAATAAGCGAGTAGAACTGGAGAACAGCTATTGGATATAGGGAAAGACTGCAGAGGAAAATGCTGGTGATGGTTCCAGTAAACAATCAACAAAGGTAAGATAAAGGTTTTTTACAAACCTTGATTTTTGTTGCATAAGAGGATCAATCATTTCCCCCTATAATCCCACCTCCATCTGCCTGTATGATCTTGGAAAAGTAGAACCTCCCTGTATCTGTTTCCTCATCTGTATCACAGAAATAAAACCTCCCTAAAGTTGCTGTGAAGAATGAGCTAATGCAGGTAAAATGCCATGTCAAAGATAAACTAGGACTTCCCTGGTGGTGCAGTGGTTAAGAATCCACCTGCCAATGCAGGGGACACGGGTTTGAGCCCTAGTCCGGGAAGATCCCACATGCCGCAGAGCAACTAAGCCCACGTGCCACAACTACTGAGCCTGCGCTCTAGAGCCCATGAGCCACAACTACTGAGCCCGTTTGCCTAGAGCCCGTGCTCCGCAACAAGAGAAGTCACCGCAGTGAGAAGCCCGCGCATCACAACTAAGAGTATCCCCCGTTAGCCACAACTAGAGAAAGGTTGCACACAGCAACAAAAGACCCAATGCAGCCAAAAATTAAGTAATTAATTTATATATATATATATATATAAACTAGTTGCTCACCAAATGTTTTACCCCTCCTGGGCACAGTCAAAATACATTTCGCAGCAACCTTATATCTAGGTGGGCCATGTAACTTATTATGACACTAGAATGTGAGCCCAATGGTGGTGTCGGTTCTGGACTAAGACAGTTAAGAGCAGGTATGCCTTTCTCATCATCTCTCTTTCCTTTTACGATAACTTTGAAATTCACATGCTGAACATTCACTGGGGAGAAGCCTGGGTTTCTGAATGGCTGCATGGAGCACAGCCCCTGGGCTCCACCACACACCTACCCTCTGCTCATCTCATTGCTTTGTGACATGCTGTAGGGAAAAAAAAAGAAATTTTTTTATTGTGTTAAGACACTAAAGATTTGGGGTTGTTTGTTACACTAGTTATCCTATCCTGAGTTATTCCAACATTTAGCCCAATGTCTGGCACACAGTAAGTACCCAATAAATGTTAGCTGAGGATGCTATAACTGTTACTTGTGGTTTTATTAGTATTATTATTATTACTTGAGACAATATGCAATTTGGCGTAGTAGTTTAAGTTCAAGTTCTGGAATCAGGCAACACGGGGTCTGACTCCTGACTCCATTTTTACCCACTTTGTTCACCAGTTCCTTAGTTTCTTGGGCCTCACTTCACTCATGTACAAAATGCGGATGATGACCTTGCCTACCTTGGATGGTCACTGTGAGCACTGAACGAGATGAAGCGTGTAAGTCTTTGGCACACTTGCATGTAGTAAGTGCTCATTAAGCGGAAACTAGTAGTACTACTACCTTGAGACCAGAATCTGATACTGGGGACGTCTGAGGATTTGCTACTGCCTAATTTTTGGAGAAACCTCCAGGGAAGCCTAACTCCCTTGCGTTTTAACATCTCAGCCAGAAAGTTCAGCATGCCTTCCTTTCTGCTCCAGGTCACGTGCAAGAGTGGACTGGTCACTTTGGCAAACTGAAACCTGATGGTACTCCCTGTAATCACCCCAGGAATGTTTGTTACTCTGAATGTATATCCGTAATATTGTCAGGTCAGTAATTACTCTAACTGACAGAGATAATAATGTGTTAACAGATCAGGCCTCCAGTGCTCCTAAGTTATTCTTTCTTTCCTTCCTCAGCAAGTAGTTCAGGGATGCAGGGGATGTGAGCTGTTACTGGCCTCCGAGGTTTTTCTGTGGCTGGCTCTCTCTCACTACTAATGCTCCCAGCATGCTCCATTCTCCCAGAACCACCAGTTGCAGTCAACTTGTGCTGGAAGTTGACATCTTTTAATACTTGTTGCTCTCTTTCTGCCTAGCACTTGTGGCTCCATATTGACATGAAGCCGTTTCTTTTACTGCCGTAACTAACTAAATAGCTCTTGGACTCTCACTGGGAGTCTCGCTGCCATAAATTGCTTAGTTACCCTATTTCCAGCAAACAAAAATCCCGGCAGCTTCAGGACCCTTTTTACTTTATTATTTACACAGCCAGGCCATTTATTGCAAGATACTACCTCTCTCCGGGTTGGAGTAGGCAAATTATTCCATTTTCTATTGTAAATGGTACAACTTCTGATCCAGCAGCCTCAACAGGAGGCGTACTTGGGATGGAAGTGTCTGCACATTTGTTGCTGAGAGCAGGAAGTCATTATCCGTGCCCTGTTCTCCTTTGGCCCTTAAAACAGAGTGGGATTGAAGAGATGGATTTTCATATCACTTTAGCCACCGGGTCAGGTTATTGCTGGAGAGTGAAAGATGGAGGGAGAGAGCTTAGACAGCATGGATTCATTTTAATGGTCTATTGGTTCCACTTAGTGAAGGCCTATTAATTGTGTAATACGCATCTGTATCTGTGTCTTTCAAATAACATTTCTAACCACCTGGGGAACGGGCTTAGAAGGCACAGAGGGATATAAAAAGAATGGGTGCAATTAGGCAATTAAGATCAAGGATGGAGAGAGGTTTGAAGGGAGAGAAGGAAAAGATGCTCCTACTTCAGGGCTGTAGGATATTTTGATCACACACAAATAAAGGACTCTAGTGATGAAAGTCTTTCTCTCGTAAATTGCTACACGAGTAATACAAAGGCTGAGGGAAGTAAATTCATCAGTGAAGGAATCAGATGTGTTATGAAAAGTAGAAGGAGAGCCAGGAGGCTTCCGATTGAAAGGAAACTTTTTTTATTATTATTTTGATAAAAACCTGGTAAAATCATCCTGTTTATCATTTCCTAATGAAATTTCATTTTAATGAACTATGGGAATTAATAACTATCTTGGTATGTTTTTAACCCTGCCTAGTATCTTGTGCCCACTGAAGGACCCCAAAGTGCATCTCTGAGGAAGAGGAAGCATCCTGATTCCCCTATAAGAGGATGTGGCTGATTCCTGACAGTACCATTCATCCAGCCTCTGTCATCACAGTGCTATCTCCCTTAGCAGACCATAAGCTAGTAGCGGACAAGGGGTTTTCTTTAAGTATACTGTTTTGATTATCTCACCTTAGAAAAAAGAAAAACAAGTACTTTGAAAATTTTGAAAATATTTAGATTTGTTATATATCTATTAGAAGTCAATGAACAGCAACAGATATTTTCTCTTTTTGAGTTACTATATTTTGATTTGCCAGGAAAGACAAAGCATCCAACAAGAAGCGCCTCTGCTTCTAGAACATTCTCGGGCGGAAGGAATAAGCCAGTTAGGAGTGAGCCCCCTTTTGATGTGGCCACCTTGAGAGAGGTGGATTAGCGAAGATCAGGCTCTCTCCCTGGAGCCAGAGCAACTGGGAAATCATTGTAAGAGCACCAGAACTGGCCTCTGGCTGGACTACACACTTGGCTCCTTTTGGAGGATGCCTTGAAAATCAATTCAACTCCTTGGCTTTTGGATCAGAGCCCAGCAGTAGACAAGCTGCAGAGGCCAAGAGGCAGGACAGATATGGTGCCCACTGCCTGCGAGGCTCAGTCCAGAGAAGGACAGCTGGACAGTGAACTGGTCCGGGGCCTACACGTGGCTGTTAAGGAGACAAGTGGTTGGCGCCTCTACCTTCACCTTCGTCTACCACACACCCAAACTGTGGGCCTCTTCTTTAAAGTCTAAGTACTAAAAGGAGTAACTAATTCTATTTTCTCTTTTGACAGGTATGGCATTACCATGAGCTATTTCTCTGCTAAGATGGGCCTTCTTATGAGTCCAGGATGAGATCTAGGAGTTAAACTGTGATGCTAAGTCCCAAGGAGGAAAATATAGGGCTTTCTGGAGCTCCATCCAAAGCGATTACAAACAGCAACAACCTGTTGTTTAGGACGCTAGTAGTAGTATACAGGACTTGAAATTCAGTCTGGAAGTGGGTTTTGTTAAAGGTATCATACTTCGACTTCCAGAACATCTCATATAGCCCATACTACAAAGATTTTGATATAAGCCTCATGCGCTCACAGCCAGAGACCACCTCTCTTATTCTACGATGTAATTTCAGACCAGCGGTAATAGCCACATATGACATTACTAACCCTACACCAGGAAGCTTAGTGTCTTCTACTTGGCAAGTCAAAAGTACTTGTTAAATAAAATTAAATAAAATGGAATGAAATGGAATTAACTTCTTGCAGAGATTAGAAATTTCACAGTTTAGTGTATTTCCCCTATATAACCCTTCTCCGTGTAACCTTGTTACAAAGGAACGATGCACTTATAGAAAAACAAAAAATGCTTTGCCCTCCACCTGCAACAGGGGTGATCAAAATGATCATGTTTGGGGGACAACTTTTCTCTCTTTTTTTTTTTTTTTTTTTTTTTGCGATACGCGGGCATCTCACTGTTGTGGCCTCTCCCGTTGCGGAGCACAGGCTCCGGACGCGCAGGGCCAGCGGCCATGGCTCACGGGCCCAGCCGCTCCGCGGCATGCGGGATCTTCCCGGACCGGGGCACGAACCCGTGTCCCCTGCATCGGCAGGCGGACTCTCAACCACTGCGCCACCAGGGAAGCCCGGGGGACAACTTTTCAAAGGTGGGTTGTCTCCCTTATACGTAAGACCAAGTAGAGAATCACAGCTAAGTCGTATAACACCACTGATTAAACAAATATGTTTCATGGGTACTAAAGACGTATGCTGGACAGCAGTTCAGTTTAAATCAACCTTTTAAGATAGAGCTGACTAGGTTTTAACTTCTTGTCGCTGGGACCCTTTACTGATGAGAACTTACATATTTTGCCTTCCTGTTCCTAACAGATAAAAACAGATGTGAAAGACAGTAGTCTTTACCACCCTGTTCTCAAAATCTCAGATGGCTCTGGTCACTGATTACAGGGATCCACCTCCAACTAGCTAAGGGCCAGAGAAAAAGGAAAGAATTGGGCTTCCCTGGTGGCGCAGTGGTTAAGAATCCACCTGCCAATGCAGGGGACACAGGTTCTACCCCTGGTCCAGGAAGATCCCACATGCTATGGAGCAACTAAGCCTGTGTGCCACAACTACTGAGCCCACATGCCACAACTACTGAAGCCTGAGTGCCTAGAGCCCATGCTCTGCAACAACAGAAGCCACTGCAAAGAGAAGCCTGCACACCGCAATGAAGAGTAGCCCCTGCTCGCCACAACTAGAGAAAGCCCGTGCCCAGCAATGAAGACCCAACGCAGCCAAGAATAAATAAATAAATATCTTTTAAAAAAAAGAAAAGAAAAAGGAAAGAATCAATACTGTTTAAAGTAGCATCAAAATAAACTTTAAGAAGGAAAAGAGGGCTTCGCTGGTGGCGCAGTGGTTGAGAGTCCGCCTGCCAATGCAGGGGACACGGGTTCGTGCCCCGGTCCGGGAAGATCCCACATGCCGCAGAGCAGCTGGGCCCGTGAGCCATGGCCGCTGAGCCTGCGCATCCGGAGCCTGTGCTCCACAACGGGAGAGGCCAAAACAGAGAGAGGCCCACAAACCAAAAAAAAAAAAAAAAAAAAAAAAAGAAGGAAAAGATAAACCAAACAATGTGGACTAAAGAAAAATTACAAAACATTCCCAAATATTCCCTGAAGAATTGCATCGTTCACTGTCAATATATTAGGAAATGCAAAGCCATCTCTACAGTGGCTGCTGAATCAGGCTTCAAAGGAAGGCCTTTCTTCCCACGCCTTTTCATGACATGGAACTCACAGAAAATTATTATTGTTGCTATTGTTACTGTTATCATCATCGCAAAGCATACTGCAGTAAATACCTATCGTGGACAGAGGTGACCTGCAGGGATTGAGAGGCACACCGCAAGGCCAAGGATATGTGCATCTCAAGCACTGTCCCTTCTAGAAGAATGACTGGGAAACTTTCTGTAAAGGGTCAGAGAGTAAATATTGGGTTGGCCAAAAAGTTCGTTCGGGTTTTCCGTACGATGTTATGGAAAAACCCGAATGAACTTTTTGGTAAACCTGATATTTTATTTACATTTTGCCTAAATAGGTCTCTGTCTCAACTATTCAACTCTGACGTTGGAACACAAAAGCAGTCATAGACAATACATAAATGAATGGCCATGGCTGCATTCCATAAAACTTGATTTGCAAAGACAGGAAATGGTAGGATTTGGTCAACGACCACATGTTGCTGCCACTTTTACTCTTGGAGAATGAAACGGGAACTGAGTGAGCAGGCTCTGCCCCAACACACACACACACACACACACACACACACACACACACACTCTTCAACCGAGGAAGCTTTATTCTTATTGATTTTGCCTATTGAGTTTCCATGTGAAATATTGTTTTTAAGTATCTTTACGACTGAAAAACAGATAAATAAAACTTTGAAAGCTAGCTCAATAAATTCTATAAAAATATGTACCTTCATTAAAAGGATAGCATTATTTAACTAAATTCTACTACTTTTTTCATAGTATAAGATTCAAGGGAGAGCAGTACTTGAAGAAATACAACACCTAGGCACAAAGAAGGTATTTTACTCACTAAATTTCAAATGGTATCTATTCTTCTGCTAAACCTAGATCCTTCTTTATAGTTTCAAAGAAAGAAAGGTTTGCTCATTTGTTCACTGTTTACATACTTACAAATACTGAAAAATTTTAAGACCCTTGGGATGTTTATGAGCTCTGATTACGTCACTTATAACAAAAGCATGAAAAGAAGTTTCAGGGCTTTTACTTACTTTCTTAACTAATTGTTAAATTTAGGAGCAAAACTTCATGGGATACCTGAAGGGGAAAAGTTTTCTGGGAATGAAGGGTGGAAAGGATAGATACATAACACTTTCATCTCATTTTCACCTACCATTCTTTTTTTTTTTTTTTTTTTTGCGGTACGCGGGCCTCTCACTGTTGTGGCCTCTCCCGTTGCGGAGCACAGGCTCCGGACGCGCAGGCTCAGCGGCCATGGCTCACGGGCCCAGCCGCTCCGTGGCGTGTGGGATCTTCCCGGACCGGGGCACGAACCCGTGTCCCCTGCAGCTGCAGGTGGACTCTCAACCACTGCACCACCAGGGAAGCCCTCACCTACCATTCTTGAAAGAGCTTCTTTGCTTATCCCAGGGAAAGCTTCCAGCAGACTTTTCCCTTCAACCTAATTTGCTAGTAGTTTTCATTATTATATAAAATAATCAACAAGGACCTACTGTATAGCACAAGGAACTCTACTCAATACTCTGTAATAACCTAAATGGGAAAAGAATGTGAAAAATAATAGATGTATGTACACGTATAACTAAATCACTTTGCTGCACACCTGAAACTAACACATTGTAAATCAACTATACTCCAATATAATATAAAAATTTTTAAATCTTTCTATTCTCACACACAAAAAAATAATATTCATTAAAAAAAATTTGCTAGTAGTTTTCAAACTTCAATTGCATAATATTTAATTAGGGATGTCCAGTGAAAATGTAAAATTCAATGATTTTCATTCAGAAGATCTGAGGTTAGGCCCAGGGATCTGCATTTTTTAACAGATATCTGACGTTAGTGGACAACTGTTGAGTGAAATAATGACATAAACTTCATTGATTTACAGCAATAGGCTCTTACCCTTCTGAAATGTGGAGGAATCAGAGAATAGCATATTTTTTAGACAAGTATGCTCTTTATTGTGAACAAGCGTTCTCTTCATTTTCTTTGAAACGTGTCTGCCCTAGGTGTCTGAAGAATATTTTAGCTTCTTTGTTACTACATTTGCTGGTGTTCACTGATGTCTACCCCTAACAGAAATGTTTTTAAAGGGTACAGGAACACAACTATACAGAGATATGATCTATATTTTAAAGCAGCCCTTGGTTTGAGACATTTCTCAGATGTCTTTGGGGAGTTGAGTTTATATTCCATTCTAAAAGTACCAACCCTCAACAGACACTAGTGTTGCAGTCAGCCGAGTTGAAATTATTGTACAAGGACATCATTTTAGCCAGTTTCAGATTTCATTCAAACAGTATTAAGTTTCCTGCACCTCATTTTCATGAGAAATAGCTGTTATAACGTCTAAGAGGAAAAAAAAAAAGAATCACTAGAAGTATTGATCTCTAATGAAAAGTGAAAAAAAAAAAAGAATTTAAGAGAAAAGGAGAAAAATATGTTTAGAATGTCAGGTGCAAGCATGGTAACAATCTGTAAACACTGACAAGGTCCGATAAACACTTCCTTAGGAGACAGGAACATTTAGGTCAGCACAGGGCTCGAGACAAAGAGAAATGGGTCCTGATTTCTCTGCAGCTTCCTGTCAGACTCCAGGTTGCTGATGACATAGTTTCAGTCGTTTGTGAAAAACGGGTTTGGGCACCCACAAGGGAAGCTCTTCACTAATCCAGGACTGCTGGTGTGAATGCAGCAAGAGTCTGTTTACAATACAGCCTCACACTCCCAAAGGTAAATCCATTGTTTAAAATCTTTAGGAAACTTACCTCTGCAAAACCTCTACTTTCCCCTCCCCCCAGGGGTGTCCACGTGGGATGGGTGAATCAAATCATCAACTTGCTGAGTAGCACAAATGTTAGAAAATATTTTGCAACTCTCATGATTTCTGCTCCCTTTTTTTTTTTAATTGGAGTATAATTGCTTTACAATGTTCTGTTAGTTTCTGCTGTACAATGAAGTGAGTCAGCTATATGTATACATATATCCCCTCCCTCTCGGACCTCCCTCCCCCACCCCCAATCCCACCCATCTAGGTCATCACAGAGCACCGAGCTAAGCTTCCTCTGCTTTATAGCAGGTTCCCACTAGCTAGCTATTTTACACATGGTAGTGTATATATGTCATTCCTAATCTCCCAATTCGTCCCACCCTCCCCTTCCCACACTGTGTTCGCATGTCTGTTCTCTATGTCTGCATCTCTATTCCTGCCCTGAAGGTAGGTTTATGTGTACCAGTTTTCTAGATTCCACATATAGGTGTTAATATCCGATATTTGTTTTCTCTTTCTGACTTACTTTACTCTGTATGACAGACTCTAGGTCCATCCACGTCTCTACAAATGACCCAATTTTGTTCCTTTCTACGGCTGAGTAATATTCCATTGTATATATGTGCCACATCTTCTTTATCCATTCATCTGTTGATGGACATTTAGGTTGCTTCCATGTCCTGGCTATTGTAAATAGTGCTGCAGTGAATATTGGGGAGCACGTGTCCTTTTGATTTATGGTTTTCTCAGGGTATATGCCCAGTAGTGGGATTGCTGGGTCATAATTTAAAAACTTATAAGTGCTACGCTTCCCTTTCAGTAAGCTATGTTAACCAGAAACCCAGAAAAACACTGATGTTGGCTAGCCCGGAAGATAATTCACATCCCCAGAGTGAAAACTACTGCTTATCCACTCTCATCTCCAGGCCACATGCTACTGCAGTCACGTTTCAGTATTGATTCAAAATATCACTTGCCTCTTTCATGGTGTTTCCTCCCCGAGATTTATCTTCTCAGAAAGGTCAGTTTTGCACCGTATCTAAGTATTTCTGAAACTCTGTCTCTACCTGGCCATGATATATTTTTCCTTGTTTATTTTACCTCATGATGTCTTATCAATAAAAACCAATAGCCCCTGGAAGAGAACTGGCTTGAAGTGGTACAGAGGAGTCAAGCGCTTGTCTAAGGACATTTTCATGCAACAGCTCTGAGTGTGCTCTGCAGTCCAGGACCGTCGGCATCCCCTAGAAGAAGTGCAGAATCTCAACACCTATCCAGACTTACAGAATCGAAATCTCCATTTTAACAAGATCCCAAGGTGATTCATGTCGTTGGAATGACTTCCTAAGCCCAAGATGGAGCTGCTCCTGCCTGGGGTACTGTGTCAGCACTTAAACCTAGGTAACTTTCATGTCCCTGTAAATATTCTGCTTGACCAGAAATGTAGGATATTCTGTGAGCCAACCCCCAAATGCCAAGCCAACCCTGGGCTTACTTGCTTGCCGCTTCTCACCCCAAACAAGGTTGACTGTACGGCCGCAGCCAATCAGATTTTCTCTATTTTTCTCTTCCAATTCTTCATTCTTTACCCTAAGAAACCTTCCCTGCTTCTGCCCTATTTTGCTATACTCTCTGGATGGAGACTGTCCACTTCATGAAGTGTTAAATACAGGTTCTTTGTATCACCTCAATTGTCTTCTTTAATTATTTTTTAATAGACTATACTTCAAAGTTTGAGAAGCAGAAGTTCTTACACAGGCAAGGAGTTTGGGCAGGGAGGGAATCAGAACCACCAGGGAGGGTGTTTTCCATGCCCATCTAGCTCATGCGCTCCCAGGATTCGGATTCCGCCACGTCTTACGAGACTGCCCTGGATGGATTGGGTGGAAAACATGCTGGAGATATTTCTTCTGTGTTTTTCCCTGGTAGGAAGAGTCCTAGGGTGTCATTTAGCACTCTGTCTAGGGAAGACCACACAGACGGTAAAATTCTAGAGAAACAAACTATTCTTAGACAAGTTATTTCTCAAACTTATAGCTCCAGTGTAGAAGGCAGTGCCTGACATATAATAGGTATTCATTACATTATTATTATGAATGACACCTATTATATGTCATTACATTACAAATGTATGCAATACGTTACAAATGGAATCCGGAGAGTACCAAAATCATGGATAAAATATGGAACCATTTCAACAGCTTGAATAAGACTTCTTGGTATGATGACATGAGATTACCTCCCCTCGTGGCTTCCTTGCTCTATCCAAGGCAAAACCTTTGTTCTGTGAAATTTATGATCTATTCCAAATCTAAACCTCAACAAAAGCAGAGTGGAGTTTGGTTAGGCTAGTAACTCAAAGCTGCTCACAGACATCACAGGGTACGTGTTCTAAAATTTTGAGGGCTTGTTTAAGCCTAATCACACGGCATGTGACTGGTGAGAACTCAGTGAATGTTGCTGACAGAGTGACAAGATTCACTCATCACTGGCTTGCGTCTTTGTGACTCAGTTCAACCTCAAAGGAAAAGATTCACAGGCTCGTCTGCCGTCCATCGTGAAGCTGGGCAGAGGACTAATCGCTTCTTTGTCTGTGGATTGCATATTGCTTATTACTGGTGCGACATTCCCATACTCAAAAAGCACAAATAGGGATCCCTGAAGCTTCTTTAACCTTTTCAGACTATAGCAACTTGACTGTTCTCCTCATTACACCCTGCAGACCTTCCCCGGGATGACAGCCCGAATTGGAGGGTTCTCCTGGCACCCTTCATTAGCACTTTTTTCACCATTTCCCAGCACAGCAAATGTCCCGGGAACACGGAGAGAAAACTCTTAACAACCATCCCTCAGTGTTTGAGCCCTTCAGGTCCCCGGGCACATTTCCTAACTAGTAAATCATGTGTGTGCTTTCAAAACCGTGAGCTTAATGAGCTTTGCGCACCCCAGCTGGTGCCAGGACGAACCCTTCAGTAGAAAATTCCCCTCTCTGTGATTTTCCTATTACAAAGCGGGCGCACCAGTGAAAATATAAAAGCTCACAAAACAGACAAGGCACGTAAAAACGAAAACGGTTCCGAAAAGCCTGGAAAGGTTTCCTGAAGTGACCATTACCAGCATGTTTGGTATCATATGAAACTCCTGCGAACGTGATCCCAGCTGCTTTGCAGACCCTCCAGGTCGCTTCATTATCCAGGGCAGCGCCACCGCAGCCCACGCACCGCATCGTCCACGGACCGGCATCACCACGCAGGTACGCCGTTGTTTTGCACGTTTGGGTCCTCCGTTCTACTCGGTAAATGTCTACTCATCTGCGATGGCCTTGTTTAAATAACTTCTCCATCAACCCTACTTGAACTACAGGTTATTTTCCGTCCTGCCAATGATAACTTTATACAAACCCTATCTCACAACATATCACATTTACAGTGAGTTTGTACATATGTCTCAACCCCAGAATGTAAGATATTTCGGAGCAGGGATGGTACCTTACATATCCTGTGCCCAGCTAAGAAAGTACTTGACTTTGTGGAAATAAGAAAACGAAGAGCAATCAATAGTTTGTATGCCCCAAATTAGAGAGCGTTTAGGAAACATGTAAGAGCCACTAACATGCCTCTATATTTTGGAAAAAGAAAAAAAAAAAAACTCTACTGATAAAGTAAATGTAAAAATATATACTGTAATGAAAAGCCCAGTAACACAAATGTATGAAACCAGTGGCCCACTCTCTTTTGCAGAGTTTAAAAAGAAGAAAACTACAGAGATTGTTCCTACTCAGCAGGAGTTCATTAATTCTGTTTATCTAAACTAGAAGCAATAATCTCATTAACCTGAATGACCAAGAAGCATCTCAGTCTTTACGAGGGCCAATTTCATCATATGGTGCCGTAACCACATTATGTTCTTGAAAATGCTATTTAAATACTAATATGAGAACATCCCAAAGCAAGCCAAAAATGATATACTTTCATTATCTTTCAATTTAACTTTGCAATAAAAACAAATCAATAAGGAAAGAAATAAAATTAGGGTCTAGAAAAACACCTTGAGGAGATAAAAGTTTATCTTCAAAAACTACCAATCTGGGGACTTTCCTGTTGGCGCAGTGGTTAAGAATCTGTCTGCCAATGCAAGGGACACTGGTTTAAGCCCTGGTCTGGGAAGATCCCACATGCCGCAGGGCCACTAAGCTTGTGCGCCACAACTGCTGAAGCCCATGTGCCACAACTACTGAGCCCGTGTGCCACAACTACTGAAGCCCGCACGCCTAGAGCCCATGCTCCACAACAAGAGAAGCCACCACAATGAGAAGCCCGCACACCGCAACGAAGAGTAGCCCCCGCTCGCCACAACTAGAGAAAGCCTGCGCACAGCAAGGAAGACCCGATGCAGCCATTAATTAATTAGTTAAATTTTTTAAAAAAGAAAAAACTACCATTGTTAGTTATATTAATTTCAAATATTTTTATGAGAAAAACCTGTGCCATGTTATCTAGCCATGAGTGTTGCGAATTAAGCATTTTCTTTACATGGTCATGGTGCACATTAGAGGAAATATTTTCATTCAAAGAAATACATGGCATGTCCTTTGCTAAACAGGGATAAAAAAAGGTGAAGGACAATGTTCCTCCCTTACATGTTTTAACTTCTAATTAAACAGCCACGAGAAAATCAGAGAAAAAGCCCACCTTTTCAGGAAAAAGATGATTCTAGAATATTTGAAAATGTTTCTGGCAAAAGCATGGTGAGGGGGGTCAAACATAGGATGCCAAGTTCTAGACACTCTTGTTTCTTTATTTTTTTTTCATACCTAAAAAATCCACTCTGGTTTTCTATTCTTATATAAGAAATTTCCTCCCTGACATAACTAACATGCATAACCATTTTCCTCACACACATTATTTAGATATCAGGCTGATATAATCCTCTAGAAGGGGTCAAGTTCAGAGGTCAAGAGTACAGGCTCTATATCCCAGCTGTCCCATTTAATAAATTTGGACAAGTAGTTTCACCTCTATGCCTCATTTTCCTAATCTATAAAGTGGAGCTGATAGGGACTTCCCTGGTGGCACAGTAGTTAAGAATCTGCATGCCAATGCAGGGGACACGGGTTTGAGCCCTGGTCCGGGAAGATCCCACATGCCGCAGGGCCACTAAGCTTGTGCGCCACAACTACTGAAGCCCGCGTGCCACAACTACTGAAGCCCACGTGCCTAGAGCCCGTGCTCCACAAGAGAAGCCACCGCAATGAGAAGCCCACGCACTGCAACGAAGAGTAGTCCCCGCTCACCGCGCGCAGTAACGAAGACCCAACACAGCCAAAAATAATAAATTAATAAATTTTTTTTTAAAGTGGAGCTGATAAAAATACCCTATTTCACTCA
Organism: Aethalodelphis obliquidens; assembly: GCF_003676395.1. NCBI lineage: Eukaryota > Metazoa > Chordata > Mammalia > Artiodactyla > Delphinidae > Aethalodelphis > Aethalodelphis obliquidens. The sequence continues at coordinate 70,682,408 of NW_020837950.1, forward strand.
CTGGAAAACAAAAACTTTTACATTTTAACATTTCTGAAATCAGGAGGTATCTTAGAAATGCTGTTCGACTGAACGGAAGTCAAGTCCTGCCAGAGAGGATTTTCACGTGCTCCTGACAGGAGAATTTTCTACCCTTTCTCCACCCACTGCCAAGACTGAACCATGAAAGTCTTCCTTCTTTACTCTTCTGGGTGAGGAATTTCTTTCATTTACCCTCATCCAGAAGGTCGAGGTCCCAGATTTACATGAAGGTCTCCTACCTTGTGATTTCACAATTGAAGACACCTGAGATGTGACGAACTATCTCACAGAGCAGACGTGAGGAATACATGAGATAATGCACGGAATGAGCCCAAAGCAGTGCGTGGTCCATAATCAACAGTATTCATCAACTGCTATCATTTCTATCATATAGCAATTGTCATAGTATCAATACCAATTGTCACTAACTGATCAACATGTTAATTACTTAATTCTCTTAATCGATGTCAAAAATGCGTCCAAGTGAAGACAGAAAGCCATTTGAAACAGCCCAACTCAAGCCTTACCCTCTTGCATGGCTCGGGGTCCATGGCCTATGGCTGGCTACGGCCTCAATGCAGCAAGACTCAAGAACTCAGCCTATATTTCAGAAATGATCTTGCCGAATGTTTCAAATCCCTCTGCTGGTTAAGACTGGCTTTACAGCAAGTGTTCCCTCTTCTGTTAATGGAAAAAGGGATTTAATCTCGCAGAGTTCCTCCTTAACGAGCTCAAAATGGACTCCCTGGAATTCTACAGATGTTGCATCAGCAGGGCTGGCAGGCTGGCGTCCCAAAGACTAGCTCAAAGGTCATGCTGCTTTGCTAATTCAGTAAAACACTGCAAAGAGCTGTTTCCTTTCTAATTCCCGTCACTGACACGCAAAGTTCTTGCAGTTTAAACTGTTTAAATGCCAGGGTATCCACACACACACATTCAGTGGCAGTGTTGACATCTCCTCCAAGGGCTCTGGACCTGGGCTTTAGACCAGAGAAGAAGCCTGTTGACAGGCTCAGTCTACAGTCAGTGTCAATAATCTCTCTGCCTTTCTTGGGTCCAAGCCCTTTTTCTCTGCAGCTTAAGTATGAGGGAAGCAGACAAGTGATGGCACGTAGCCCTTTCAGAGATGCTTCATTGCACACCTCCAGGGCGCTTTTCACATCACAGTCTGTGTGAACAGTGCCCCCTGGAAATTCCAGGACACAATCCATGAGGCCACAGACGGCAGCTCTGGTCCCAGTAATTGGAATCAAGGCAAAGGTCTCATGAGTTCTTTATAATCATCATTTTTATTCATTTGATAATGCCACAACTAACAAAAGAGCATGCCTTCAAGAACAGATACTTACAACTACGGTAACTATGGTTTTATAATTATTGACTTCATCAAAATCTATCACTTATTTATACAGAAAATAATCTAATGGATAACATATATGAGGCTTCCAGTGTTTAAAATAAACCTTGATCCAGCAATCCCACTTCTGGGCATATATCTGGAGAAAACTCTAATTTGAAAAGATACATGCACCCCAGTGTTCGCTGCAGCACTATTTACAATAGCCAAGACATGGAAGCAACCTAAATGTCCATAGACATATGAATGGATAAAGAAGATGTGATATATATATATATAGACATATAGATATATATATATATAAATGGAATACTACTCAGCCATAAAAAAGAATAAAATAATGCCCTTTGCAGCAACATGGATGAACCTAGAGATTATCATACTAAGTGAAGTCAGAGAAAGACAAATATCATATGATTATCATGTATATATGCAATCTAAAATATGATACACATGAACTTATTTACAAAAGAGAAACAGACTAATGAGCACAGAAAACAAATTTATGGTTACCAAAGGGGAATGGGGGTGGGGTGGGAAGGGATGAATTAGGAGTTTGGGATTAGCAGATACAAACTATTACTATCTAAAAAATGGATAAATAACAAGGTTCTACTGTATAGCACAGAAAACTACATTCAATATCTTATAATAAACTATAATAGAAAAAATATGAAAAAGAACATATATATGTATAACTGAATCACTTTGCTGCATACCAGAAACTAATACAACATTGTAAATTAACTATACTTCAATTAAAAAAATTTTTTTAAATCTTTTTTGTTTACAAGCACCAAACTGGTGTCGGCTTAAGTGGTACAAAACACCAAAGGGTGCCTTAAGCCTCCAGCTTTATCCCCGGAGTCCTATCTCTTCAAATATCTCCATACAAGATCTTCACGTTCTATGGTTACCCATTCCAATAAGTCACATTTCTTAAGGTCACAATTTCTTCCTGTCCTTAACAAAATCCATCCTTTTACCACTAAAGGCATTTTCTGATGGTGAATCCCTAAGGGAGGTAAGGAGAGTTCTTTTTGTTAGCATGAGTAGTTCACACTTCTGAACTGTAAGTCTTCCTTCAAGAAATCTGGTATGAAATACCTCCTGCTCCAAATAAGTTTCCAAGACCTTTGTATGGTGATCTTTTCTCTATAATCCTAAATCAGATTCAGCCTTTCAGAGTTACAATAAAGTTAGAAATACTGCTCAAATATAATGAGATTTTGTCCATCAAGCATCGGCAATTCAACTTATACAGAATTTTAAGTAATGACTATTATTTCTCCAGGTCATTTGATATTCTGTGATTCATTTTTTTAAACAGCCTTTACTTAATGTTCTCCCCTGCTCCACAGTCCTGGATTCTGGGTGAATAAAGTCTGTACTACCTAGTTAACCTTCTTCATTGTTAAATTGCAAGGAGCAGAAAGGGGGCAACTTTTCCTTTTGGGCAGAACAAGTAGGCACCTGTATCAGGGTAGGAGCAGCCCCCAGGGCCCAGAGAGGGGTGTCAGAACCGGACCAGAGCCAGGAAGGTAACCCAAGATGGGGCAGCCTGTATGGAGTGTCAGAGCTCAAGCAGTGGGAGGTGAGCCTCACTTGAGGATCAGGTGGTTGGTGAGGGAGAGCCTGAGAAGTGTAGACAGTGTCCGCACCCACACGGAGCAACTGAGCCCCAGCAAGGAGAGGAGGGATCCACAGAGGGGACAGCCTGGGGTGGATATCAGACCGCGAGGAGAGTAACAAGGGCCTCCCTGAGGTGGGGGCGGGGAGAGGCACGGTGGGAGGTGTTTGAGCCCAAGCAGTGGAGGAGGGTCTCGATGTGGATGAGGAAATGGTAGCAGAGATAGGAAATTGACTAATACAGATCAAAGAATAAACAAATGAGGAGAGTGGGTATAGGTTCCTCACTATTGGAAATGTGGGTTACAAATACAGAAAGTAAGAAAAGTAGAATGGCCCTGTGATACTGCATTGAGTAAGAATTGGAGGCATGGTGTGAACTTGTGTTTTTCAATAGATGTAGATAGATAGACAGACAGACAGACAAATGATAGAGATGTAAATAGGTATTTGAATATTTGAATATGTGTGTGGGATGATGAACTGGTATTTTGTATACATATCAAGTACAAACATATATGTGTAGATATATGTGTATATGTGGTTATATATATGTATATATACACATGTGAGTATCTATACACACACACAGAGACACATTTTCCCTAGCACTAGTAGCAGCAACATGCCAACAGCATAAGCATACTTATGGCCCATATCTGGGCTCCTGAATACCATTCTCCAGTAAAAAGAACCAGGGCTGCTAAAAGAGCAACCTGAATCCAGGTCTGGGGAGAGAAAGTGTAAGATGATTCTGGAACATCTTTTTATAGCAGAGAGCAAGGAAATACTCCAAGAATGATAGGGACACATGTCAAAGCCTGAAGCAGCTTCTACTGCCAAATCAGGAAAATTGGGGTATCAAAATAATGATGGTGACAGATTATCACCCACTGAATATAATAGGAAACCATCAATCCATGAATGAATAAATTAAATGTCTAACGATGAATGAGACATTTACATAGTTTCAAAGGAGCTCCCCTCAAAATACTCATTAATTACAAAGGGAGAATGAGTAATTCTGCAGTGGAGAAGCCTGGAAGGTGCCACCTTCATCAAGCGATCCAAGTGAAGATTGGCAGTAATATGTCAAACCTGTGTGCCACCTAAGACGATGCAATGGAAAGAACACAGGATCACATCTGCAACATCCCTGACAAACATGCATAATCTGAATCACGAAGTAACATCAGACACACCCATACTGAAGGGCATTCTGCAAAATAAATGGGCTGCCATCTTCAAAAATATCAAGGAAATCTGAGACACTATTGCAGAGTGGGAAAGACTAAAGAGATATGGCAACTAAATGTAACACGTGATTCTGAACTGGACATTTTTCAAAGATAATATTGAGATAACTGGCAAATCTGAGGACTAGATAATAATAATGTACCAATATTGATTGATACATAATAATAATACATAATAATGTATCAATATTAACTTCCTCCATTTGGTGACTGTTCTGTTGTTATATACAAGAAAGTCTTTGTTGGAAATATACACTAGAGTGGCAATAGAACATCAGATTGGTAACTTACTTTCAAACGGTTCAGGAATAAAATTCTTTCAACTTCTCTATAAGTTACGTGGTGATCTCAACATTTTTTTTCAACATTTTTTAAATGTATTTTAAAATCCATTAGATATATAGGAAGGATAAACAACAAAGGTCCTACTGTATAGCACAGGGAAGTGATAAAGCATAATGGAAAAGAATATGAAAAAGAATATATATGTATAACTGAATCACTTGCTGTACAGAAATTAATACACTGTAAATCAACTATACTTTAAAAAATATTTAAAAAATCAACTAGATATAAAGAATATAGGGAAAAATCAGTAAATTTTAAAAATCGATTGTATACTAGATAATAATATTGAATCAATGTCGGATTTCCTAAACCTGATCTTTATACCATGATTATAAAAGAGAATGTCCTTGTTCTAAGAAGATGCATGCTGAAGTATTTTGAGGTGAAGTATCATGACGTCTATAGTTTGCTCTCAAATGGTTTAGAAAAACTATTAATAAAAATGCATATATATGCACACACAGAGCACATGTGTGACAATGTTAGCAATTGGTGGTAAGTCTAGATGAAGAATATAAGGGAATTTCCTGTACCCTCCTGGAATTTTTTTTAAGTTTGAGGGTTTTCTTCAAAAGAACTTTAAAAATAAAACAATAGGAATCACCTGGACCATGGTTCCCAACCTTAGCTGCATATCTGAATCCCCAGGGGAAGTTTATAAACTGAAGATCCCTGACATACACCCTAGTCTTACAAATCAAAACCTCAGAGTTCCACCTGGAAAGATTTCAGAGTTTTCAGGGGTTTGAATGTGGTCTCATCACTGTCCAGCATTTGGGACCCACTAATCTATCCGTTCTGTGGCCCTCATATTACAAATGAAGAAACTGAGGTCCCAATGGGTCGCGGCTCCTGACTCCCAGTTCAGGGTTCTTTGGGCACAATTGATAAACGGTTGACTCTCAGTAGGATTGTTTTTTAAAAAAGATCTTGATGTTCAAAGCTTTCTCAACTTAAAAATGCCATTGCAGAAACAGTTCTATAAAACAAAGAAATCTTATGGGTTTGCACTGGTACAATATGGCAAACTCTGTGTATTTCCTACCAAACACCTCTCCTGAAAAGAAAAAGGGAAAGGATACGTTATAAAAGGTTATTCTTTTGATTCCCTTTGCTGAGCCAGTTCCCGCTGCAGTGAAGGAAGCCTTATAATCAGATTTATGCTGGTATTTCTGTCCAGGCTTGCTGAGCTCTGTCAGCACAAAATGTTTATAAACTGCTAACATACGGTGGGGTTCTTTTTTTTGCAGTCATTTTGTATGGTTTCATTGAATTTCACTTCTCTCCACCTATAGACCAAATATTTCATCCCCAGACAGAGAAGAGAAAAAACTACTCACCTTAGAAACCCACACATTAAAAAATAGGGAGACCAGAGGATGCGGTTAACGTGAATGGAGCTAAAGGCATCAAACCCCACTTCCTGACAGTTTAAGAATAAGTATGGAATTCACAACATTAGAAGATTTCTACCTAGCTTAGCTGCACTTAACATAATCTGCTGAACAGGATGGCTAAACATTACCTTCGAGCTAGAAGTCAAGCCACCAGCCCATTACACTGCCTACCTACCCAGCCATGCCACAGTCTTGGGTTCTCCTGGATGCCACCATAAATTGGGATATTTACAGCATGGGAATGGGGCAACGCCATGCCTATTTTCAGTGATAACCTATATTTCCAAAAAAGTATTCTAAATCCAACCATCTAGACTTCTAATCCTCCAGGTCAGAAGCCTAAGCGTTGTCTCTGATTCCCTCTCCCTCTTCTGTCCTATGCAATAAGTCTCCAAGTGCTGCAGAGTGTATCTCTTCCTTTTCTCCTGGGTTTATCCTCTCCCGTCTGTTTCCAGTGTCTGGGCCAGACTCTCAACTATCTTTGTCTTAGACATTTTCAACGGCATTCTGTTTCCGTGTCACTGATCTCTTGGTTCTCCATTCATTCTTTATGGTACCATCAAGTTCATTTCTTAAAAAGATAGACTTTGTAAGAGTAGACACTTATTCAGAAGTCTTCTGTGACTCTCCTAGGTTTACAGAATAAAGCTCACCCCTTTGCATGGCTTCTCTAGCTCCACCCTACCTTTCTAGCCTCACAAGCTCCTCTACGCCTGTACACAACATGTTTCATCCACACGCAGGGAATCATTCACTTCACGCTTCTACGCTTTGGGACTTCTGGCAGCACGATGGACTGAGATGATGTAAATTAGCTCCCCTCTCACAATAATACATGGAAATTCTGAATAAAATAAAACACACATAAAAAAATCAAATACATAGCTACCACAAAAGAAAGGTGAAGAGGATCTAGGTTATAGAAACAATGCGTGATGGGAAAGCCAATAATATAATAAGCAGAGGATGGTGCCCGTAAGGGTTTCGGCCCCAGGTAAGGGCTTCAGCGGGCAGAGGCTGTGGTTCTAACATCTATACCTGGAGAACATAAGTAGCCTTTGGCCTGTAAAAGAAAAAAAAAGGGAAACCCATCTCAAATCTGAAAAAAAAAAATCCAACAGCCTCAGAGATCTGGCCCATCTGTGAAAATGAGACAACAAGAATTTTGACCGTTAGTCCAAAGAAAGCTACAAGGAAAACTGCCATGTTACTGAGCCTGTTTCAGTCACAAGTCAAAATCTGAGGCCTATGCCAGGATGGGTTTGAGTCTAAATTTGCATCACCTCTGTTATAAAGAAACCGCAAAATAAAAATTGGTCTACCTTGTTAGATCCGTAGACTCCAGGCAAAAGCAAATGGACATCTATTTGGCGAGGACACTTCCACAGTTCAATGCCCGTGGAAAGTTCCCAGAATGAAACAACACCCACAGAAGATGATTTTACAAGAAAAAATTACAAACCTCAAGAAAAAGCAATCCACCATGACCAAGAGAAGATGCAAGCAAACAAGGGAGTATTTCACCAAAAACTACAGACAGTAGAACAATCTGGTAATTGGAAGGAGAGGGTACAGAGTTCAACTGGGCCTCATGGGACCAGATGTAGAAAGCAAAAAAAGGCAACGGCCTCCCTTTTAGGAGTCACATGTTACCTCATACTAAGTACTACACTTACATCATAAATAATAACTCCTTACTTCCATTTGGAAGTATTCCTCCATGTACCATATGGAAGCCAGTATAAGCTTAGAGCTTGCAAGATTAGATTTTCTAATTAAAAGTCCTGAGTTCATCCTGGTTCTGCAACTTCCTGGCTATATGACCCTAAATGTATCCTCTTTTTCAAGCTCCTCATGTGTAAAATGAGGACGATGGTTTGCATCTCTCAGGATTGACAGAGAGCCAGTGAGACAGCTCTGTGAAGTTCTCAGCCTAGGGCCTGGCATGAAGAAGTATTAGATAAATGGTATTCATTATTTTTCATGACAATTGCCTTGCACACACGATTATGTACCCTTACAACAATCTTGTAGAGAAGACATTATTACCTCCATTTAGATATTAGGAAAGGGAATTCATAGAGATTGATTTGCCTGGGGTAACACTGCTAGTAAGTGGTGGAGCTAGAGTATGAACCCAGATGTCTTTGACTCCAGAACAAACTTTCATGGTCAGCCTCTATGGGACACCGCTAAGCTGACTGAGGACTGAAAATGGCCACCTCAACTGAGGGCATTATTATCTGCTAACTCCCAGATTCCCCACTGAGAGACAATTTCTGTGTGTCTTAATATAAATTTCCTTACTTACTGAGTATATTTTTTGTCCTTCTCATACAGATATAAGCACTGTGTATAAGCACTGTATAAGGTGCAGGGTCTACAGTCGACGATACTACTACTTGCAATCTAGTGAGACCATCAGAGAGTACCTAAGTAAGAATGTGTGTGGGTGTGTGTGCATGTATGTGTTTGTGTGTAGTTGAAATTGTACCCAAAAAAAGTGTTGAGAAGAAAATCCCAGGGTGCAGTGAGAGTTAGAAGTGGAACTTACCTTAGCTGGGGTGTTGTGGAAAGGCATCTGCTAAAGATAAAATTTAGGGGCTTCCCTGGTGGTGCAGTGGTTAAGAATCCGCCTGCCAATGCAGGGGACACAGGTTCGATCCCTGGTCCGGGAAGCAACTAAGCTCGTGCTCCACAACTACTGAGCCCACGTGCCTAGAGCCCATGGTCTGCAACAAGAGAAGCCACCGCAATGAGAAGCCCATGCACAGCAACGAAGAGTAGCCCCCGCTCGCCATAACTAGAGAAAACCCGCATGCAGCAACAAAGACACAATGCAGCCAAAAATAAATAGATAAAATAAAATAAACAAAACATTACAAAAAAATTAAGCTGAGCTTAAAAATATTCAGAGGAGCCAGCACGTGAAGGGTGAACAGAAGAGTAACGCCCAAGTAAGGGCATCATGTAGAAATCACCTTAACATACTGGAGGAACTGAAACAAGGCCAGAGTGGCTGGAGGATAGAGAGCCCATGAGAGGAGTGATGAGGAAGAAGGAACCCTGGGGGCTGAAAATGGGAGGGATTGTGTTACGGAGTCGTTCCCATGTATTGGGTTGGCCAAAAAGTTCATTTATGTTTTTCCGTAACATCTTAAGGAAAACCTGAACGCACTTTTTGGCCAAGCCAATACAAAGGGAAACCACTGAGATCCTTTAAGTAGAAGAATGACACGATCTGATGTTTTTAAAGCATCACTCTAAGTCTAACTGGAGAATGGACTTTACAGGTAAGATGCTGCAAATGGAGAAACCAAGTGGGAGGCCATGGCAACACCTACCACTAGGTAGGATGGTAGCGGAGGGAAGGAAGCAGATTTGACATATATATTTTTGAAAGAAACTGGAGAGCATTGCCGATAGATTAGAGAGATTCTGATAACAGGCTCACTCATTCAAGATCCGGCCTGATGAATCTTGAGTTGCTGCTTAGTCGACGGACTGGCTTCCTCTGGGCTCTGTGTCTATTCCCTGCAACCAGCTACGACCAGAGAAGGGTACCAAGGGCAAGGTGAGGGCTAACCCTTGGAGAAGCTGCGGATGTGGCCAACTTTAGGAAAAATGGTGATTACATTCTTCTATTCTGCCTCCCACACTGGAGAACGAGCTCCTTGATGACACAGATTTTCATCTTGCCTAATTTGCATCCCACATCAATTAACAAAGCCTGTTACATAGTACATGTTCAATAAATATGTTTTCAATGAAACTACGTTACTCAAGACTAAAATCAATGCCATATGAAACTGAAAAGCTGCCTCTTTTTTCTCCCTCATTTGCTCTTTTTCCGTCTCCACGTTCCTCTCTCTTCCACATAACTAGTATTGTTTTTTTACTTGCTGTCAGACTTTACCATTCAGAAACGACCAAAACAAAAGGAAAAACACGGAACAAAGAGAAAATCAGCAGTTCTGTTCAATAACAGTCAATTGCTTCCCTGACAGCGTGTGCACACAAATAGTCTAAATCACAAATGCATTTGCGACCCTCATTCTGGAAGGGCTGCTCTAATCTTAGTGACTAGAATTGAACTTCAAAAATGGGTATCGAGGTCCTTGGGGGCCCCTCGATTTGCTGTTCCAACACCCCAGTGGCTGAACTGCTACCATCCTTTTTTGTTCACTTAATAAAAATAACAAGAAAAACCGTCATAGCCAAATTTCTCTCTCAAATGCCAGCACAGAGAGCAATCATTCCCAAACTCTAAGGCAGCAAAAAAAAAAAAAAGCTACTTCGAACAATGCTTTATTTTTACCTCATTTATTTCTCAATTTTTATCCCCAGATTAGATATATACCTACAGAAGACTAGACAATACCTCGAGCTGCAGAGTAAAGTTGCAAAGCAGATTAAGCGAAGAATTACGTATCATCACCACTGAATCCCTATGTCCATCGCTCTCCTCTCCTGCCTTTATAGAAGAAAGTCAAAAGGTAGCCTAGATTTCAAATGGAAAAAAAAAAAAAAAAAATCACAGCATGACTGGAGATGGGTTCCAGGGGCTCCTTTTTAGGAAACGGCAGATGATGAAGCAGCCCTCGTTGGAGAAAATAAAACTGGGGTAAAAATCCAACTGAAACGCTATGGAGACTCAAAGGCGCTACTGATTTTTACACGATGATTGCTTTCAGATTTTTGCTAGACAAAATTTTCAAAAATGTGCAAATCTCTTATCTCTCCATATGCAAATGAGCATTAATACATGCATGAATCTAGGATGCAGATGTCTCATGAAAGGCTAGAGATATACTTCTGCAAATACTGTCCCTCAGGATATTTCATACAACTGAGTTTGAATGACATATAATTATATGGCTAAATTCTTCAGCTAAAAATGCTTACATATTTATCATATGAAAAATAATAAAATATTCGACTGGGCATATTCTTTTGGTTAGTAGATGTTTCTTTCAAAGGAAAAGGTTCTCACAGACTCACAATAGGGACTTAAATTTTATTCCAGGGTCAATGTAATGTGGACACCACTAAAAATTAAATATGAATAAGGTGTATAAACATATACTTTGTTCTTATATAATATAAAAATTAGGGCTTCCCTGGTGGCGCAGTGGTTGAGAGTCTGCCTGCTGATGCAGGGGACACGGGTTCGTGCCCCGGTCCGGGAAGATCCCACATGCCGCGGAGCGGCTGGGCCCGTGAGCCATGGCTGCTAAGCCTGCGCATCCGGAGCCTGTGCTCCGCAACGGGAGAGGCCACAACAGTGAGAGGCACGCATAAAGCACCAAAAAAAAATCAAAAAAAAAAAAAAAAATTACATTAATTCCAAATGACAAATTGAAACAACAAATTGTTATTTTGTTGAAACTAAATAGTGGATTTAAGAGAAATATATTTTCGGTCTAGTTCCCATTTATTGTATCTACAATTTAAATTCAATGACAATAACATGGAAAATGACTTCTACATAGGTATTTTTCCAAAAAGGTTATTAACCTCAAATCTTGTGTCCTGGGCTTCCCTGGTGGCGCAGTGGTTGAGAGTCCGCCTGCCGATGCAGGGGACACGGGTTTGTGTCCCGGTCCGGGAAGATCCCGCATGCCGCGGAGCGGCTGGGCCCGTGAGCCGTGGCTATTGAGCCTGCGCGTCCAGAGCCTGTGCTCCGCAACGGGAGAGGCCGCAACAGTGAGAGGCCCACATACCGCGGAAAAAAAAAAAAAAATCTTGTGTCCTATTTCAGGATAATCAGATTGCACATTTCTACAAATCAGCAAATAAGAAGTTTCTCCTGTTATTTCTATAAAGCGATCTTGTTTTCTTGAATATAAGATTAGACTTGTGGCCTTTTTAAAATTTATTTATTTTTGGCTGCATTGGGTCTTCGTAGCTGCGTGCGGGCTTTCTGTAGTTGCGGCGAGCGGGGGCTACTCTTCGTTGCGGTGCGCGGGCTTCTCATTGAGGTGGCTTCTCTTGTTGTGGAGCACGGGCTCTAGGCACGCGACCTTCAGTAGTTGTGGTACGTGGGCTCAGGAGTTGTGGCTCGCGGGCTCTAGAGCGCAGGCTCAGTAGTTGTGGTGCATGGACCCAGTTGCTTCGCAGCATGTGGGATCTTCCCGGACCAGAGCTCGAACCCATGTCCCCTGCATTGGCAGGTGGATTCTTAACCACTGTGCCACCAGGGAAGCCCTGTAGTACATTTTAGAATACTAGGAATGTCACTGATTTTACTACAGTCATGATCAAAAATCAAGCAAAATTTAGGGGAGCCCTGGAAGAAAGGAGGTGATTCACCATTTATTTGGACACAAATTTATTTCGGAATCACTCATTTAGATATCAGAGATAAATTTAAATGAAAAATAAAATATTCATTGCATTATTTCAAATTGTTCCTGTCACTGAAAGATATAAGCTATTTGGTTTAACTTACAGTTCATTTGATCTCTGTGGTATGAATTTCTAATTATCTTTCTGACCGTAGGCATCTTTTTCCAAAAACAGTCTACTTGTAAACGTATAACTCAGCTCTAAATGGGTTGACTAATATTACACTTACAAGTTAGATGTCGTGATACATACCTAATAAATTATTTAATTTACAAAAATGCTTCCTTTTTTAATTTAAAGAAACTTTTTTAATTTTCGTTTTTTCTTCTGGCCAGTTTACACCCTTAAGAATCATTTTATTATTGGATTCAGTTTAGAGGCAGTCATTAAGAAAAGCATTAAGAAAACAGGAGTTGGAGACAGACACATCAGTTCAAATCCTGACTCAGTGGCTTACTAGCTGCTTGATGTTAGACTAATTACTGACTTCTCTACGCCTCAGTTTCCTCCTTTGTAAAATGAACATTGTGATACTTAATCACACAACGTGAGGTTTCTTACGAGAACCGCCCGAGGTGACACAGTATAAATCACTTCATATACTGCCTGGAACATCGTTCGTGCTCAGTAAATGTTGCCATCCACTGCATAATTTGTCAAACTCCCTTAAATCAAAGCTCCAATATACCAGCGTCTATCTCACTATTTGATGTTAAGTCTAAAACCAGATGGTTTACCTCACCCCAAAATGGCAGTAATATAATCATGTCTTCTGTATGCATTAGTCTGAATTTTTTCTTAATTTCAATAATTATTAGAACGTAAGATTTAATATTAGTTTAAAACACAAAACTCTCATTTGCAGGATTAGAACCAGTACAATTACTCACATTTTATTAATGAGAATGTTGAAGTTCAGAGGTCAAATCACGTGTCCCAGAATTATGTAAATGGAAAGTAGCAAAATCTTAATAAAATTGCAAGTCAGTTTGATTCCAAAGTACATGCTCTTTCCATCCTACCTTGAAGCTTCCAGACATTAGAGGAACAGCACACCCTAGGATGAACCCTAGTTTACTTTAGCCCAAAGAGTCGCCCCTGACACCAGACTACCCAATTTCCCATCCTCCATCTGCCATGGTAGCTGTGTGATCACAGGAGAGTTGCTGTATGTCACTATGCCTATGTTTCCTCATTTGTTAGAGATCAGACACTATCTATCTCAGAGAACTATTGAGAAGACTAAATGAAGTAGGCATATAAAAATCTTAAAACAGTGCCTATTACTATAAGGACTCAGGAACTATATATTACTGTGTTGTTATTATCATTATTACTATTATGACTGTTTTGTAGGGCCAGTAGGATAATGGAACTGTAGTATTCTAAAATGGTTACTAGGGCTTCCTGGGTGGTACAGTGGTTAAGAATTCACCTGCCAATGCAGGGGACACGGGTTTGACCCCGGGTCCGGGAAGATCCCACATGTCATGGAGCAACTAAGCCACTGAGCCACAACTACTGAGCCTGCATGCCTCTACTACTGAAGCCCGTGCGCCTAGAGCCCGTGCTCCACAACGAGAAGACACCGCAATGAGAAACCTGCGCGCCGCAACGAAGAGTAGCCCCTGCTCACCGCAACTAGAGAAAGCCCGCATGCAGCAATGAAGACCCGATGAAGCCAAAAAAATTTTTTTTAATTTTTAATTACAATGGTCACTAAATAATTAGGTTATTTCCTTATGTTAAAAACAAACAAAAAAAACTAGTTGCAGAGAGAACTGCCTTCCTGAAAAGTCTCCTGCAGCATTCCCATGAGGTCCTCAAAATTCCTCCTGAACAGCAATTGCATAAAAGGGACCACTTTTCTAGTAACAGGCATGCTTGAGTCAACTGGAATTGAGAATTTGTTCCAGTTTAGTTGGAGATTCAGGGACATATACTCTTTGTAGCGAAGATTGGTTGTTCTTTGTCAGAAAAGCCACATTCTCCCGCCAAGCATTCAGAATTAGATGGACACACAGGAAAAGCGGTGAGGGCATGCCCGCCTATGGAACTTCAACCACCATTGTGAGTGACAATTGTCAAGCCTTGGTCATCCCCAGATCTAGATGGAATTGTCAGCCAAGGCCTTCTGCCGGGAAATCCCGGAAAGCCCATAGGGAAGATCAGTAGTTTCTCTTTCTTTGTGAAGTCCTCCAACTGTATCATTAAGGCTCCAGGGGAGACATTCAAACTTAAGGTATTTATTTTCTTAAAAGAGTTGAGGTGTGAGATGACTGAGTACTGAAAATGAAAGGCTACATTTATAATTACACAGGTTGTGGAAAATTACTGCTGTTCAGGGGCTGGCTGTGAGGGTGGATAAAAAACTAAGATGAGTTTTTCTATCCAGAGGCTGTCCAATTCCTTCAGCCACACCCCCCAAGCCCCCGCCCACAGCTTTATAAATTCTCAAATTAGAGATTCTTAAAACAGAAGGCTCTAGTTTGGCAAAGCTTCATTAATATTCATGTTACGTCCAATTTCTCATACCAGGGTTGCTTACACATAATGTTTTAATTCTGGCTTGTAAAAAATATTTTTAAAGATACATTTTTTATATCTGTATCATGTATAGTATAATTATAGACTACAGGGTACTTTTTTTAGACATCAGCTACAGAGTGCTGTCTTAATCATCCAGTTTAGTTCACAGCACATTATTCGCACCGGGTCTGTTCAAGGCACTGCCTTGTTTTATTTTACTCCCTTTCAATGCTATAGCCCAGTCACATTCCACTCTCTCCCCTAAGGCAACAGTTGTAACGTGTTTGACGTGTATCTTTCTGTTTACCCATGCTCTTGCAACATGCATATCGTTCTCTTTTTTTTGCATTTATTTTATAAAGTAGTATATATTTCAGGTGACTATTTGCTTTTTGACAAAGCAACATGTTTTTCAGATTAACCTATGTTAAGAACATCTAAGTTTTTGATTCTGACTGCCACTTAGAATCTGGGGATATTTCCATCGTGTTTCCCTACTTCCTCTCCCTGTGAAGAAGCCCCTCTACCACTGCAATGAGCGCTCTCATACGTGTACACTTACGGGTTAGATGACAATATTGTCCAAGCCAGGTCCCTTCTGAGAGTGAATGGGGGTTACTATTACCAGACATGCTCAGGAAAACCGGGTTGTGTGGTCACCCTACCTACGGAACTACGTGGGACACTTTAGGATCTGTACCAACGAGCAGCGTGCAATGTTCCTATCTAACTACTACCAGATTGATCACCAGAATACAGTATTAGGCTACATTCCCATCAGCCCAGACAGTTTCCATTTTTTATATTTTCATTGTAACACTGCCTGCACATATGTTAAGATGTTTTTAAATGTATATGTTCTTTTAAAGCCATGTCAAGTAAAACTAAGCCAAAAACCTAAATTTTTTCTCAACAATTTTATTTAAAGTCATAAAAAATCGAGCAGCCTAGGATACAGCCAGAATGCTTTCTCAGAGCCATATATTCGTTTCTCTGCACAATTTATATTCTCTGCACAAAGGTGTATTGGTAAAGTCTTATATAGCAACGTTTCTGAATCTTTTTCTTCCATGAAGATACACTTGATGACACTCGCCTTTGGAACTACTGAGCTTTGTCTAGGGTTCATGATGTGTGCCCACAAACTGCAAAATCACCTCTGTATTTCCCACTGAACATTACCCAACACTGTTAAAACACCAGCCTTGAGAACCATTGTTATCTGAGTATATAAATGCACTTGGCATCAACCATCCTGTACAAGGAAATCTTCCAAATTGCAAACGCTTAATCCTTTCAGTGCCCAAACTTCATTTTAATTCCAAACATACTTCCACAAGTGATTCAAAAACACAGCAAAGTGCAGAAACAAGTGCTTTAGAATACTTTCCCTATACCACCCATGCACCCCAACAATTTTTATTGCTCCCTAGATAAAGATTTTCACTGTTTGTTGTAGGAAATCTATGAAATGTAGGACTTTTCATATACAAATCAAAGACAACATATTACGGGGTTACCAGGAAATCTGGAATCACTGGAAATTTATTAATTGAAGGTAATATAGACAAAGATCATCAGAAAAAATGTGGGGCTTCCCTGGTGGCGCAGTGGTTGGGGGTCCGCCTGCCGGTGCAGGGGACACGGGTTCGTGCCCCGGTCCGGGAAGATCCCACATGCCGCGGAGCGGCTGGGCCCGTGAGCCATGGCCGCTGAGCCTGCGCATCCGGAGCCTGTGCTCCGCAACGGGAGAGGCCACAACAGTGAGAGGCCCGCGTACCACAAAAAAAAAAAAAAAAAGAAAAAATGTGAAGGTCCAGCAGTATAAATATTAAAGTGTTTCCCCACCTCCCGAATATTTTGACATATGGCAGGTTATAATAATAAGAGGTAGTAAATAGGAGAAAGTCAGAGAAGATATTAAAAGATTAGCACGCATGGCATCTTGGTGAATGTTTCCTTCTTTGAGCCAAGCCTGGAACACGATTTATGATGTTCGCCTGGTGCACAAGGGCAGCAAACAGCTATTATAAGAGAGTCCACATGTGAAAAACATAGGTATAATCATAGTATTTGGCAATAGCAGCAAAGACAAAAAATTGCTCCTGCCTTGACCTTTAAAAAAAGTAAAATTTGATTTTTTTTGTATTGCCAAGTAACGAATGCCACAAACACCCTTACTCCGTGCTTGTCCCCCTCACCTTAGTCACATATCCTTGACCTCCACATGACCCCTCATATGTTTCCTTTTGACGAGTTCAAATCACAATGCCCCCTTTTAAGGGCAGCAACACCCGAGTGTGGATAGGCTCAATAATGGAAAATAAGGCCTTTGTTAATGGGCTACTTTCGCCATTTCTAGTTGTGGAGTGCTAATAAAGAAAATGTATCGATTTTTCATTTTGTCCCCAATCACTTCACCAAATTTTCTTATTAATTCTAGTAGTTTTGGGTTTGGTTTTGCCTTTATTTCATTTTGTTACTGTTATGCTTTGTTCTCGTTCTGGTTTATTTGCTTTAATCAAGAGTACCTTGATTTCTCTAGATATATTGTTTGCCCAAAGCCATGTCTTTTCTTTTCCAATGTATACTCATTTCCTTAACATTGTTATTTTTCTACATTGGCAAATCCCTCCAAAACACTGTTGAACAATATGATGATAGCAATTTCTGTTAGCTCTTGATTTTAGTTGAAATAGTTTTAGTGGTTCCATAGTTTAAATTGCATTTATTTGGGGGTCTCAGCAAATATAATCTACCACATTTAAGTAATAGCCCTCCACTACTTGTTTAGGAGTGGCTGTTGACTTTCCAAATGCCTTCTCAGCATCGATCCGTATGATCAGTGGTGTTTTGTTATAGCAGCCCTTGCTGTCTAATACAGAGAGGTAGGGGAAAAGGTAAAGTCAAATTTTTTGGTTATATTATTTCTATTTTATATTTTCTTGCTTACTTTGGGGCTGCTAGATTCAGCCCATTTGGATAATGTATAGGGAAATTTCCCATTATACCTGTATACTTATCAGGTTTTCCTTGTATTTCTAACAGTTTTTGCTTTATTTATTTTGATGTTCATACAGGTTTATAATTTACTTGTAAATTTTGCCTTCCATAATTACATACATACATCCTTCCATAATATAAATACATCCCTATTTATACTGTTAATGCTTTTTATCTTGTTTAGTGTTTTTAACTTTAGTTTGATTAATTATGGTCTGATATTAACATTGCCACTAGCGTTTTCTGTTTGCTTTTTCCTTAATCCCACTTATATTTCAAACATCTTTTCCATCATTCTGCTTTGTTTCTTGTAAATCATACATTTTTGGATTTTGTTTTTTAATCTGATACAACTATCTTTTTTTTTTTTTTTTTTTTGCGGTACGCGGGCCTCTCACTGTTGTGGCCTCTCCCGTTGTGGAGCACGGGCTCCGGACGCGCAGGCTCAGCGGCCACGGCTCACGGGCCCAGCCGCTCCGCGGCATGTGGGATCTTCCCGGACCGGGGCACGAACCCGTGTCCCCTGCATCGGCAGGCGGACTCTCAACCACTGCGCCAACAGGGAAGCCCTGATACAACTATCTTTGATGGCCTATTTACATTGAATTTACTAGGTTTTATTTTTTCCCTAACATTTAGTATTCATTTAGTTTTGTTGTTTCCTTTCTTTCCTTTCTCTGATTTTGGGATAGTTTAATGAAGTTCGTATTCGTTGATTTTTTTTCTTTTTATTTGGACATTTTACTGTGCTCTTTACTTCTACTAGTGGCAACTTTCATTCCTGAAACTAAAAATATGCTGATTATTTTCACCAGTGAGATGTTTTATGTACCAGTTGCTTCCCACCGTAACCCAGTTAGATTAGACCTTTAGAATACTTTGCCTTCCCTACTCTCTAAGCCAAATGAAATCTTTAGATTGATTTTACTCCACCTCTCTCACTATACCTAACAAATTCCTAAGCTTTGCTTAATTCATTATTGTGATTTTAGACTACTATTGGTTCCACTGCAACATGGCTCTTTCATTTCAATACTTTTTGTTTTGTAATTTATTTTCAGGTATTCTGTCATACAACAGGCATAACCCATCTTATTGTGCTCTGCTTTACTGTGCTTCACAGATACTGTGCTTTTTACAAATTGAAGGTTTACAACAACCCTACACTGAACACGTCTGTCGGTGCCATTCCAACAGCATTTGCTCACTTGGTGTCCCTCTGTCACATTTTGGTGATTTTCACAATATTTCAAACTTTTTCATTATTACTATATTTCTTTTGATGACCTGTGATCGGTGATCTTTGATGTTATGCTTATAATCATATAAGACAGAGCACTTAATTGGTAAATGTTGTGTGTGTTCTAACTGCTCCCCCAAGTGGCTGCTCCCCCATTTCTCTCCCTCTCTCCTCAGGCCTCCCTATTCCCTGAGACACAACAATATTGAAACTAGGCCAATTAATAACTCTATCATGGCCTCTAAGTGATTAAGTGAAAGGAAGGGTCACACATCTCTCGCTTTAAATCAAAAGCTAGAAATGGTTAAGTTTAGTGAGGAAGGTGTGTTAAAAGCCGGCTTAGACCAAAAGTTAGGCCTCTTGGGCCAGTTAGCCTAGTTGTGAATACAAAGGAAAAGTTCTTGAAAGAAATTTCAAGTTCTGCTCCAGTGAACATGAAAATGATAAGAAAGTAAAACAGCCTTACTGCTGATATAAAGCAAGTTTTATAGTGTCCTGGGTAGATGATCAAACCAGCTACAACATTCCCTTAAGCCAAAGTCTAATCCAGAGCAAGGCCCTAACTCTCGTCAATTCTATAAAGACTAAGAAGGTGAGGAAACTGAAGAAGAAAAGTTTGAAGACAGCAGAGGTTGGTTTATGAAGTTTAAGGAAAGAAACTATCTTCATATCATAGAAGTGCAAGGTGAAGCAGCAAGTACTGATATAGAAGCTGCAGCAAGTTGTCCACAAGATCAAGCTAAGATAATTAAGGAAAGTGGCTACACACAACAGATTTTCAATGTAGACAAAACAGCCTTCTATTGGAAAAAGATGGCGTCTAGGACTTTCATAGCTTGAGAGGAGAAGTCAATGCCTAGCTTCCAAGGACAGGCTGACTCTATTGTTATGGGATAATGCAGCTGGTGACTAGTTGAAGCCCGTGCTCCTTTGCCATTGTGAAATCCTAGGGCCCCCAAGAATTATGCTAAATCTACTCTGCCTGCACTGTATATACGGAACAACAAAGTCTGGATGACAGCACATCTGTTTACAAAATGGTATACTGAATATTTTAATCACACTGTTGAAACCTACTGCTCATTAAAAAAAACTGTTTTTAATGACAATGACAATTATCATTCCTCTCAATTGGCAATGCACCTGGTCACCCGAGAGCTCTGATGTAGATGTACAATAGATTAATGTTATTTTCATGCCTGCTAACATAACATCATTCTGCAGCCCACAGGTCCAGGAGTCATTTCAACTTTCAAGTCTTATTATTGAAGAAACACATTTTGTAAGGCCATAGCTTCCATAGATAGTGTTTCCTCTGGTGGATCTGAGCAAATTGAAAACTTTCTGGAAAGGATTAAACAATCTAGATGCCATTAAGAATATCTGTGATTCATGGGAAGAGGTCAAAATATCCAACATACATAGGTGTTTGGGAGAAGTCGATTCCAACCCTCATGGATGACTTTGAAGGGTTCAAGGTTCAGTGGAGGAAGTAGCATGAGAACCAGAATTCTGTGGAGCCTGAAGATGTGACTGAATCACTGTAATCTCAGGATCACTTATGGAAGAGCAAAGAAAGAGGTTCCCTGAGATGGAATCTCCTCTTGGTTAAAGATGCTGTGAAGATTGTTGAAATGACAACAAAGGATTTAGACTATTACAAACTCAGTTGATAAAGCAGTAGCAGGGTTTGACAGGACTGACTCCAATTTTGAAAGACGTTCTACTCTGGGTACAATGCTATCAAACAGCACCACGTGCTACAGAGAAATTGTTCATGAAAGGAAGGGGCAATTCATATGGCAAACTTCATGTTGCCTTATTTTTAAGAAATTCCCACAGCCACCCCAACCTTCAGTAACCACCACCCTGATCAATTTGCCATCAAGTTGCCATCAATATCAAGGCAAGACCGTCCACCAGCAAAAGGATTACCACTTGCCAAAGGCTCAGGTGACGGTTAGCACTTTTAGCAGTAAAGTATTTGTAAATAAAGGTATGTACATTTTTTATACATAATTCTATGGCTCACTTAATAGACTATGGTACGAGCATAACTTTTATACATACAGGGAAACCAAAAAATGTGTGTGTGTAGTTATTGGGATATTTGCTTTATTGCAGTGGTGTGGAACCAAACCTGCACTATCTCCAAGGCATGCCTGTACATTTAAAAATATATATATATTACAAGTTTGACTGATCAGCACTTGCCTCTAGCTTACCCTATATCATCTTCTCTTCCATTTATTTGTTGTCTGAAGTGCTCTCCCTCAGATGGGGCAAGTGGATAGATAGCACGTTGTCTACATAGATAAATAGATCTCTTTTATCCTGAGGGATGATTTTCAGCACTTTTCCCCCAGGCATCTCATCTTTTCTAGCTTCCAATCTGAAGACGAAAAGTCTGATACCAGTCTGATTCTTTCTCGTTTTAGTAGTCATTGTTCTTTCTGCCTAGAAGATTAGAAAATATTCTCTTTATTCTCAGGGTTCAGGAATATTTCCAGGAGATGGCATATAAGTCTTATCTTGAACTTTGTGAGCTCCTTTAACCTGCAGACTCAATGTTTCTTCAGATCAGGAGAATTTTAATCTACTGTTTACCTCCCCTCCATCTGTTGTGTTGGTGTTTTTTTGTTGTTGTTTTTTTTTTTCCTTCTCCCTCTGAAATCCTATAATTTGCTTATTGGGAAATACAAATATGTCAACCAAATGTGTTACATTTTCCCTCAGATTTCCAATTCCTTTTATTTTTACTCTGGCATTCAGATGATTTCGTCCATTTGATCTTCTAGGCCTCCAGTTCTGGTCTCACTAATTTCCCTTTCCCTTTATCTTTCCCTTTCCCTTTATCTACCGAATTTTAAATTGAGAAGTCATGATTTGTTTGCTTGTCTTAAATCAAATGTGTCTCTTTATTCAGTAACTGAATCTCCCTCATGCTCCAGTACTTTTTAGTTTATGACATTGTTTCCTCCAGCGGTTCTGCTTCACTAGGAGATTTCTGTTCTGGGTGTGCATTCATTTCATCACCCACTGAACGATTTAACAAACGTGTTGTCTGCCTACTAGGCATTAGGCACTTTTATAGATGCTGGGGATACACTGGTGGAAAAGACAGAGGAAGGCCCCTGCCCTCATCAAAAGGTGAAATAGATAAATGAAGTACATAGTGTGTCAGAGTGATAAATGACATAGAGAAAACAAGGTAGGGAAGAGGACTAAGGAATTCAGGGTAAGGGGTAGATTACAGTTTTATATAGTCAAGGAAATCTTCACTAAGTACAAATAGAGCGAAGACCTGTAGGAGGTGAAAGTTTTGGGAGATGAGCACGCCAGGCAGGGGGAACTCAAGGTCAGGGTGGTTAGAGCAGAGTGAAAGGAGGGGAGTAGGAGGTACTGATACAATCAGGGAAAGTAGCAACAGCAGCAGACAGATTACGTAAGCCTGTCTCAGGGCCACCACCTTGCACAGGTCTAGGGGAAATAATTACACTAGAGTCTATGTAAATGAGAACCCCTGTAGTATAAAAAAGTATAGACACAAAGAGGCCAGTTAGGGAGTTACTGCATTGTTTGCGCAAGAAATGACGATGGTGTGTACCACGTTGGGAGTAGTAGAGGTGATGAACAGTGGTCAGATTCTGCTTGCGTTTTGAAAGTAAAGCCACCTTTTCATTCATTCATTCAACCAGAGCTGACTTCATGGCCACGCAATCCGCACAGGAGCACAGGCTCCCACATTCAGAAGGGGTCCACGCTTGGTTTAATTCTCTACTGTGGCCATGATGAAATTCGCAATAATTTTCAAAAGAGGGGACCCGAATTTTCACTTTACACTGGATCCACAAATTATGTAGCCAGTCTTGTATGCAGCAAAGATTTATTGAGCATTTATTATTAGAGGATCTGATATTGCATGAGGGGAAAATAAAACAGAAAAAATGTGACTCTCCAGGGTCTTATGAGGATGAAGCAGATAATGGACAATAATAATAAGCCAATTAATTAGTATGTTAGAAGTTTATTTGTGCTATGGAGAAAAAAGTAGAAGCTGGTAAAGGGACTTGGGGGAGAGTGCAGAGCACGTGATTAAATGGGGTGGTCAAGATAAGCCTCTTTGAGATGGTGAGGTGTCCCAGGACAGTTAAAGGAGGTAAGGGAGTTAGTGAAGATAATACCTGGGGAATGAGGCTCCTTAGGGACAGTTAGCAAAGACCTTATGTTGGGAGTGTGCCCACTCTGTCCCCAGAGTAGCAGAAGCAAAGGAGAAAGGAGGAGGTGAAGAGGAACCACGCTGGGAGGCCGATACTGTAAGGCCTTGTAGGCCATTGAAACTCTCTGACGTTTACTAAGTGAAATGGGAACTGTTGAAGGGATTTGAACAGAGGAGTTACGCCTGACTGTGTCTGATGGGTTCACTGCTGTTTTAGAGAATCAACTGTAGGAAGACAAGAACGATCTAACCAGTTGGAAAACTATTACAATAATCCAGATGACAAATGATGGTAGTTCAGATCAGGTGACAGCAGAAGAGGTAGTAAAAAGCGGTGAGACTTTAGATGTACGTTGCAGGTGCAGCCAACAGAGCTTCCTAAGGGGTGAGATGCGGGATGTGAGATGGAAGAGTCCAGAATGACTTTAAATTTTGGTCCCAAGAAACTGAAAGAATGGATATGCTAAGAAACCGGAGGGACAAAAAGGAGCCAGTCTGGAGAGGAAGATCGTAAGTCCAGATTTAGACTTGAGTTTGGAATGTCACTTAGCCCTCCAAGTGGAGATGGGGTAGAACTGTCAAGAGATCAGATGAGAGTTCTGTGCTGGAGATATAATAGAGTCATTGGAATACAGATAGTATTTAAACTGCTGAGACGGACGTCCCTGGGGGTCCAGTGGTTAAGACTCAGCACTCCCAATGCAGGGGGCCGGGGTTCAATCCCTGGTCAGGGAACTAGATCCCACATGCCACAACTAAGAGCCTGCATGCCACAACCAAGACCCACCACAGCCTAAATTAATTAATTTAAAAAATAAATAAAATGTTGAGACTCTATGAGATGATCAAGGGAATGAGTGTGGGTAGGGAAAAGGGCCAACCACTAAGCCCTGGGGCACTCCAACATTACAAGTTTGGGAAGAAGAGAAGGAACCAGCAAAGGAGACGAGAGGCAGCAAGCGGTAAAGTGGGAAGTAGAGTCACAGGATAATGGGAGAAATAAATAGAGTTGAAGACACTGAATATAGACAATTCTTCCAAGAATTATCACTTCCAAGTGGAAGAAAGAAATGGGTCGAAGCTGGCAAGGAAGTGAAATAAATAAAATGAATGTTTAAGAGGTTAAAAATAACAGCATGTTAGCAAGTTGAAGGGAATGAGTCAGTAGACTTAGGAGATGGGAAGAATTGCTGGAGCAATGCCCTTGAGTAGCTGAGGTGTTTGACCTCTTCCACAGTAGAGGTGGCTTTGGATAGCATGAATTATTCACCCATGATTCTGTTGTAACAGGAAGGACAGGAGAGAACACAGATACAGATACGGATGTAAATTAATGTAGTCGTTGGAATTATAGAAGATTCCCTCTAATTTTTTTCATTATCTCTGTAGCATAGAAAAGCAAGGCACTAAGTCAATAGAATTTGTGATGGACTGGGTGTGGAGCATACAAAAAAAGGGAAAAGGGCGACTCCAAGTTCTTTGGCATCAACAATGGGAAAGATGGAGTTGCCCCATCTAGCGGTGTGCTGGAGCTGGCTCTACTGGCCCAGGAGAGGCAAGGGTTAAATTCCCAGGGATTCAGTGAGTTGGTGCTTAAACACAGACATTATCAAAATTAAATTACACAAACTTGGGGGCTTCCCTGGTGGCATCGTGGTTAAGAATCCGCCTGCCAATGCAGGGGACACGGGTTCGATCCCTGATCCAGGAAGGTCCCACATGCTGCAGAGCAACTAAGCCTGTGCACCACAACTACTGAGCCTGCGCTCTAGAGCCCACGAGCCACAACTACTGAGCCCATGTGCCACAACTACTGAAGCCCGCACGCTTAGAGCCCGTGCTCCGCAACAAGAGAAGCCACTGCGGTGAGAAGCCCGCGCACCGCAACGGAGAGTAGCCCCCCGCTCACCGCAACTAGAGAAAGCCCGCGCACAGCAACAAAGACCCAACGCAGCCAAAAATAAATAAATAAATAAAAAATTACACAAACTTCCAAATAATTTATATTAAAAACAAAAGTACAAGACTCACACTGTTTACTGCATTTCATCCATAATAAGGTTCTTGAGGTTGTTTACAGCTATGATATCTCTATGATGTAAATATCACACAATGGCGTGCTGTGTCTCTCTTCCTAACCGTGCATTTAGTGATGTCACATTGGTAGCTTGAAGTCAGCCACTGTAGGAGTACTGACATGACAGAAATTGGAAAATATTAAAAAAAAGAAATCAGAGCTTGATGTACTATTTTGTTGTTTGTCCAGACTTAAAGTGCTGGAGAATATGTTAATACTGTAGTTTAAACGTACAAGTATGTGGTTGTGTCTGCTACATTGTATAAGCACAAAAAGTTGGGGAAATATTCTTCCAGTATTCAAAATCCTTTACGTGATTCGGCAAAGAAGACACTGTGTCACTGATAAATGAGTGAAGTTCCAGCACACACCTTTGTTGTTTCAGGTTCATCTCCATCATTAAATAAAAATAATAACCATGTTGGAACTATGATTGTTCATCCTTTGCAACCATGGATACAGAGTTTGTTAAATGTCAATAAACATTCTGTCAGAATCCATTGGGTATCAGTAAAATACATAATAAATGTGTGTATATATATATATATATTTTTTTTTTTTCAGAAAGGCAATTGCTAAACATTTACCAGCTCACCACTGTTTTTACTACAATGGAAAAGAGGGAGGGGCCAGTTTGTGAAGCATTATCGCCAGCACTGCACGTCCTCTCACTGCCTGTGCGTCCGTAGGTGCATTGCTCATTTCCTTTGTGTACCCAGCACTCACTGTTGGGATAGCAGCAATCCGAAGAATGACAACAGAAAAAAAATACGGACACCAAGCAGCCTTTTAGTTCCCTTGATTCCCACACGATGCCCCACAATTCCTAGTCCCCCAGAAGTTCCCCTGAATTTCCAGCACCAGTGGAGACACACAGAAGACTCCAAGGGTGATGGTGGCTTGGAGGAAAACCTTTGAGCCTCCTGAACTCCCCAAGGTTAGCTGTTTATGTCCCCCGACTTTCAGAGGAGAGTGCAGACTTATCGTCATGCAGTCATCCACCTGCCATTACGTGGTTTGCAAAACTATGTGGGAAAGGGAAAGAGTGCTAGACTTAGAAGCAACAAAACTAGGTTCTGGTGCCTAATATTAGGCAAACTGCTAAATATTAACTGGGGAGTTTGGTCTAGGTGACTTTGAAGTCCTTTATAACTAAACTGCCTTTCTAATTTACTCAGGTCAGTAGCCAGGTGACTACTGACTACAACAGGCTATGAATTATACTCTAAGGTTATGTATATATATTTTTAAAGAACCTCTGGCACAAATTATTCCCTCAAGGAGACTCTCAATTTATAAGGGAAAAAGCATTTCATTACCAGCAGAAAGAAAATTTGAGACAATAATATTGACCATTATACTTAATTCATGGCATTACATTTTAAGTCTTTTTGAGAGTAACATACTTTAGTTCAAGTATAATCAAGACAATTGCAGTGATTAACTCACTATTCCTATCACAAATCTATCAAAGAACATCCTCCTTATGGCAGAGACCTTTAGCGCTCACAAAATACTCCCGTGTTCCTTCACATCTTGCAGGCTCCCTTGAAGTTAGGTTGCCAGGTGACAAGGTGCTGGCCCAGGGCATGTTGGTAAAAGTGAGGAAAGCTACTCTAGGCCTGGCCTTTATAAACATCCTACAGGATGCCACCTTCACTGTGGTAAGCCACTGAGATTTCATGAGTTTTCTTGTTGCAGCAGACAGCCCTCATTACCCTGCCTAGTGGACTCCCCATTTTCCAGAAAACTAGATAAACCTCGTACTAATTCACAGATCTATCAAGCAACAACTTCCCTCCACATTAAACCCTGCTCGTACCCCCTTGTCCCTTCCTCCCAAGAGGGCAGACGCTGAAAATATGGTTCTGACGCATGGGACAAAGCAAATATAATCTGAGTCTAATATATTTTGACTGTCAGTTTTATTTCATCATATTAAGCCATAATAAATTTATAAGTAATCCTGTGTTGTGCTTTGCAGGCATAATAAAAATAATTCTATTTCATGTATTTCCTTTAGCAACTGCTCTTCTGAAGAATTTTGTATGCCGCATACTACTGAAACGGCTCGCTGGTATTTCACGTTCTCCAGTACTCATTTTTTCAACTTCTTACCTTCAAATGATTGTAGATTCATGAGAAGTCACAAAAATAGTATATAGAAATAGGACACAGAATTCCTGGAAACCCTTCCCCAGGTTCTCTAAGGCTGACATATCGTGTAACTGTTTGACGTTATCGAACCGGGAAATTTACATTGGGACAATGCTACTAACCAGACAATAGAACTTAGTGAGCTTTCATGAGCGTGTACATGCTTTCCTCTGTGTGTGTGTGTGCATGTGTATGTGTTTCTATACAATCTGATCTCGTGTAAAATTTGTGTACTCACACCGCCATCAGGATACAGACCTGCTCCATCACCACAGAAGGACACCCTCATATATTCCTTTATATTTGTACCCAATCCCTCTCAATGCTGTTCCTGTCCTCCAGCCACCACTGTTCTGTCTCTATAGTTTTATCATTTCAAGAATGTTATATAAATGCAATCGTACAGACTGTAACCTTTTGAGATTGGTTTTTCCCCCGCTGAGCATGATGCCCTTCAGATCCATCCAAGCTGTTGTATCAATAGCTTGTTTCTTTTCACTGCTTAATATTCCACTGTATGGCTGTACCAATGGGTGTTTAACCATTCACCCACTGAGGGACTTCTGGGTTGCTTCTACTTTGGGGCTATTTCAAATCATGCCACTGTACATGTACAGGTTTTGTGTGAACGTAGGTTTTTATTTCTCTGGAATAAATGCCAAGAGTGTAATTCCTGGGGCTTATGCAATTCCTGGGGCTTATGCTAAGTGCATATTTAGTTTTTGGGGTTTTTTTGTTTTGTTTTTTGTTTTTTCAGTATGTGGGCCTCTCATTGTTGTGGCCTCTCCCATTTTGGAGCACAGGCTCTGGAAGTGCAGGCTCGGTGGCCATGGCTCACGGGCCCAGCCGCTCCGCGGCATGTGGGATCCTCCCGGACTGGGGCACGAACCCGTGTCCCCTGCATCGGCAGGCGGACTCTCAACCACTGCGCCACCAGGGAAGCCCCATATTTAGTTTCATGAGAAGTCAGACTATCTTCCAGAGTGCCTGTATCAATTTATATTCCCACCAGTAACATACGACTGATCTGGTTTCTCCACATCCTTGCCAGTATTTGATGTCACTATTCTGAATTTTAGCTGTTCTAATATGTGTGTGGTGAGGACTTCCCTGGTGGTCCAGCGGTGAAGACTCTGCTCTCCCAATGCAGGGAGCCCGGGTTCGATCCCTGGTCAGGGAACTAGATCCCATGTGCCACAACTAAAGATCTCGCATGCCACAACTAAGACCTGGGGCAGCCAAGTAACTAAATAAATATTTTTTTAAAAAAATATGTGTGGTGAGATCTCACTGTGGTTTTAGTTTGCATTTCCCTAATGATGCCGAACGACTTTTCATGTGTGCTTATTTTCCTTCCATATCTTCTCTTTGGTGAAATGTCAGTCCATGTCTTTCGCCCATTTTCCAACTGGATTGTTTGTTTCTTTACCGTTGAGTTTTGCACGTTCTTTATATATTCTAGATACAAGTTCTTTGCCAGATATATGGTTTGCAAATATTTTCTCCCGGTACTCTTATGAATTTCTAAACAAGTATTTCAAAGAAAAGCTAAAGTTCTCACTAATTCAAATGAGATTGAATGAAGATGTTGAGAAATTGGGGATTCTTTAGAAGACAATCAATATAGTCCTTTCCCAACTTCTTCTGAAACAAGAAGAAATTATTATTGCATTCTAGGTAGCAGAGGCATGAAGGTTATTGAGACCCAGTAGGGAAAAGTTACATTTTAGTGTACCTACAGCAGATCGATTAATTTTCATTACCTTAAATTGAAGACAGAAGGATAAGAACACTGAAGTGATTTACTAAGAAGTTTGTCAAGCATATGCCAATATAATTATTTTTTAATCCAACAAGAAAATAGGTATCAATAAATAAGTCATTAGTAAGCTAAAGAGACTTATTTCCAGTGTACTGAAATTGAAAGAGAAGCTTATTTAAAGATTAAGACAGATATCAAGGAATACATTGCAGAAAGATTAAAGGGTACTGTTAATGAGCTAAGTATGGGTTTGCATCTAAATAAGACAGAGGTCTAGAAGAAAAAAAACAGGAAAAAGAAAAGTGTTTTATTAACAAACAGAAAACCAAACATGCAATATGTTAACTAAATATCAAGAACAATTATCACTATTCCTAATTTTTTTAACTGATAAGAAAAAGTCATTTTAATAAGGGTGAGAAATGGCTATTCGTTTACTATCTGAGAACATGAAATGACCCTCTAGGGTAGTTTCAAAAATAAAACACTTTGTAATTATAATTAATGGATTAGATTCTATATATATGCAGATAAAGTAGTAATATAATTACACCTAATGATGAAAATGGACTTGAGTGTTATTGTTGAGACCTTGCTTCATATTCTCAAATTCTAGAGAGACGCTGGGCAACAAAGATCATGATTTTTAACAGGTGTCTTCACCTTGTATTAAGGAGAATATAAGTACAGTTTTTAAGATTGCACTAAAACCATCTGCTAACTTATCTAAACTCGACTACTCTGAAAACTGTAAATTCTAAAAAATCCCAATTCAGATGAGAATTCTACCCTAAAGAACAGTCTTACAGAATAACTCCCATGTTTAGGGGAACCATGAACTGCAAAAACAACGAATTTCTTAACTCCATAGCCTAAAATGAAAAGGCTATTCTGTTATATTCTAATGACAGGAAAAGACGGCATGACTCTTCACGGCTGCTGCTACGTTTGGAAACAAAGCTAGAAGTTCACCCACATCCCCCACCTGGGAATTGGAGTTGACCCCAAAAAAGTTATTTTACCTGAACCCCAAGTTTTATCTTATCATCCAAAACCACTCTCCGTTCTTAGCACCCCAAGTGTCTCAATAGCACACTTACCCAGTTTGAAAACCTTAATCTTTCTCCACTGTAACCATTGTATCAGGGAACCACCTGTTCTGCCAGTACTTACATCTGGGAAAGGATTCGTTTTATTACTGAGGCCTGGGTACCAGGGTTTTTGAAGCTTTAACAAGCAGAAGCCTCGTGAGTGGTGGAAGCAGAAATGCACCCACCTGTGGAACATACTTTCATTGGGGAAAGTCATCAGAACGGGTCCTTTAATTACACATTGTAAAGAATCGATTCCTTCATTGCTCCTGAAGGAAACCTTGAAGTCACCATCAACCTGTTTCAGGTTTCAGAAAAGCTGTTTTAGACAAGTTGAGTGTGCTGTTTTGAGATGCAAATAGGACTCTGCTTAGGAGCTGCCTTTGTTTGGGTAGAAGAAAAGAGAGCCAGGCCTGGAGCCAGAGAGGATATTAGTTCGGGTTCTGTATCATTGCTGCAGTGCGCTGTATTTCAAATCATTCCTTGTCACTGTGGAGGATTTTTTTGTTTGTACTGTGTTGTCGTTGTTATTGTTGATGTTTCACTGCCTTTTGTAGTAAATAGAGATCTGACATTGAAAAGATGGTCTAGGGGACTTCCCTGGCAGTCCAGCAGTTAAGACTTCGCCTTCCAATGCAGGGGGTGCGAGTTCGATCCCTGGTTGGGGAGCTAAGATCCCAAATGCCTTGCGGCCAAAACACCAAAAAACAGAAAACAGAAAAGATGGCCAGAAAAACTTACAGACTTCGTCTTCAATTCACATTGGAGGAGAGGCTGTGAAAAGGAGCTGGGCTGGGCAGTGGTTAGCTCTCACGCTGTGGGTTTTCAAAAGGCAGCAAAGTCAAAATGCACAGCTATTGGCCTGCTGGGCGCTGTCCTACGAGACCTTGCATGGTTTCCCTTGAAGGGAAAGGACATTCCCATAGCCAATCATCTAGAACCAGAAAGTGGTTTCAGGTGTTCCTCTCCCTCTCTGAGCTGCATGGTAATTGGGTTTAGGCTCCAAAGCAGCTGCTCAGAGCCCTGAAAGGGGGAAAGGGGGGTATGGGGGGAGGGAGGTCCAGCCAGAGGCCGAATTAGGACTGTGAGGTGTGAAAGAGCATACAAGTCTCATAGCTGTTTGTCAATTTATTCCCATGGTGTTTTCCACTATTACCCCTGAACTGTCAGTAAAATCTTACTAAATGCAGAATCTGGTGTCAACTCTGTGTAGGGAATGAAGTAAAGGTCCTAACCTAATTAGGAATCACGGAATGAAAGAAAAGGCAGGGCCAGTAGAGTGAAGCCTTTGCCCCAGGCTGTAGGAGTGGATTGGAACTTCAGGAGGTGATAGAGGCCCTGGTGGGGCTGTTTGACAGGAGCCTGGAGCAGAGGAGATGGTCCCCCTAGCAGGTGTAAGACACGACTCCCGGAAGAAAAAATAAGAAAGGCTATGAGAGGGCCTGATACCCTAAAAATCACAGCAGTTGCAGAGTCATTATCAATGACCATTTATGCTTAGGTAGAAAATTCAGACTGACATTGAAACAGGAGGGAAGGGGCCAGGACACAACCTTTAAAAGAGTGACATGGTTATAGGACATGACAAAAACTGGTTAGAACCAACTAGGTCCAAGATGGCGGAAGATTTGACTTCTAGTGGACCCTGGGCCTCATTATATGCTCATTGTAATACATTAGCATATACCAAAGGACACACCCACAGGCACCATGACAGTTCTGAGGTTAATCATAAAAGGCCAAAAAGTGGGCGGTGGCCCAAGTCCCAGAAATCCCCGCCCCCTCCTCTGAAATACTTGGAATAATCCTCCCACTCACTAGCCTATGAAATTACGCAGCCCATAAAAAGTAACCACGCCATATTTGGGGGCCTCTTGCCTTCTGAGGTGACCCACACTCTGTCTGTGGAGTGTGTTTCCCCCAAGGCCGCTCTCGCCTTTTGAGACGGACTGCATTCTGTCTATGGAATGTGTATCTCTCTAAATAAATCCACGTCCTACCTATCACTTTGTCTCTCACTGAATTCTTTCTGCCACAAGACATCAAGAACCTGAGCTTCATTAAGTCCTGAGACCAGGTGTGTGATTTCAATTAAAAGACAGTGGGTTCAATTCCCATTCTGGGTTGTGTGCTTTGAGCACGGGCTGGAAACGCAAGTAACAACAGCATGTGTTTTGATTTAATCCCTTCCCACTTAATTCTCAGCACCATCATCACCCTGGTCCAGGTCCTCACGGCTCGATATCCAGATTCCTGCAACAACCTTCTGACTAATATTCAGAAACTCAGTCACTCTCTCCATCACATGACCTGAACAACACCATGAGGCTCATCTCTACAAAACATTGATTTCATCATAGGGCTGTTTCACCCATACCAATCACCTATAACGGCACAAAATTTCACATCCTGGATCAGCAATAACGACGCCAGGGACGACAAGCAGAAACACATAGACTTTAAAGCACAGGAAGGAATTATGCAAAAACCTGGGCTGAGTCCCTCACATGAGAGGAGAGACTAGGACTAGACTGAACACATCGTGACCCAGTGACACCAGCGAGAAGGGAAGCTGGACAAGAACCCTCCTCAGTGAGGAGTGTGGAGGTACAGAGGAGAGCTGTGTGGGGACTGCCAGGCAAGCCACGACATCACAGCTGCCTCGGCTGAAAACTGCAGGCTGCAGCGCTCTACACCCCCTGGGTGGGGCGCAGGGTAAACTTGCCGGGGAATCCCGACAACGGTGTATGATTAATCGCCTCAATCAGAAGTTGAAAAGAAAGTATAATATGGTAATACTGCATTCCAACTGGAATAGTACACGGCTCATAGAAGGATAGAAGCCACATATAATTGTGTCTTCAACCAAGATTTACAACAAACCTACTGTGTGTGGCCCCTTCAGCCTGCACAGGAGAGGGAGAGTTGACAGCCACAGTCCTTGCCCTCAGGTTGCCAAGACTCAGGGGTGAAATAAACAAGTTAGAGAGACATTTACAGGAAAATGCCATGGGTTCTCTAATAAAAGGGAGCACAAGATGCTGCGGAAACATACAAGGCGTTCACATAACATGGACCCAAGGGGGATACGGCGAAACTTTCTGGAGGTGGTAACACCTAAGCTACTGAGATTACGCAGGTGCTAGCCTAGCATAAAAGAAGGTGCATTCGTTTCTTACGTTTGCTGCAACAAATTACCACAAGCTTGGTGGCTGAGAGAAACGAAATGTATTCACTCACGGTTCTGAAGGCTTGAAGTCTGAAATCAGTATCCCTGGGCGGACACTGGCAGAGCCACGCTTCCCCAGGAGGCTCTCAGGAGGGCTATTCCTTGCGTCCTTTAGCTGCTGGGGGCTGCCGGAATTCCTGGGCTTCTTCCCACCTCACTGAAATCTCCACCTCTGTCTTCGCCACGCCTTCTCCTCTGTGAGGGTCAATTCTCCCTCAACCTCCCGAAAAGGATACAGCTGACTGCATTTAGGGCCCACCCAGGTAATCTGAGACAGTCTTCCCCTGTTAAGATGTTTAACTTCATCACATGCCCAAAGATCCTTTATATTTTTTTGGTCCATAGAAGGTAATATTCACAGGTTCCAGGATCAGGAACGGATATCTTTGGAGGGTCCACTTTCAACCTGCCACACAAGGCCTCAGGGAAGGGCATTCCAGGCCGAAGAGGAGGCACTTGCAAAGACTCAGACATTGTGAGAGAGCACGAAGGGCTTGTGGGAGAACGAGGAGTTTGATATGGCTCAGGTGTTGTTTGCAAGGTGGAAGGGAAGAAGCAAGCTGGCGGGACTAAGAAATGTCTGCAATATAAGGGCTTTATGGCTTGTCCTCTTGCAATTTAAAGGAGCCCTTCATAAGCGCACCTAAACACCCCTGAGAAGATCCCTGTGCATCCCCGAGCATTAGAAACTGCTCTGGGGCAGGAAAGACAGGAAAAAGATAGACCTTAAGGAACTTGAAGGAGAAAGGGAACCATTGCAAGGCCCAGGGTTGCCGTGCACCAGATAGACAAACAAGGCTCTTCTGCAGGGAAGCGTGTGCCCACCAGGTAACTGAGTCCTCTGGCGGGGGAACTTGAAAACACGAGTAAACTGCTAACCTCCAGCTGCTTCCTATACAAGCCCCTCAGCCATTCGTCTCCGAAACACCTCAAGGCGGAATTTGCGGTTGGGATAAACGAGCTTCTATGAGCCTTTTCCTCTGGGAATCCTGGCTCACAAATAAGCTGGAGAAATAGCTCTCCCAGAAGCTCCTTCGTCCTGTCCAGTGCACACACTCACCAAAATTTTCCATTTTTCTAGTCCATGACCAGTGACCGAAGAAGGGTGCCCCTACCAATCTCCTTTTTCCTTTAATGACTCTTCAAGTGAGAAAAAAAGAGAGAGAAACGGATACTCAAAAAGAGAGTGGAGGGACAGAGAAAAATAGAGGGAGGAGAGAACACATAAGCAAGTTAGTGAGTTCACAAAGTATTTACCAAGCACCCCTGATGCACCAGGCACTATTCTAGGTGTGCAGAAAACAGCAGGAAACAAGACACAAGGAACTGACATTGCAGAAGTTGTGCAAAGACATTCTGCAGCTGTTACTCCAGGCCTAGCACTGTGCTAAGCTCTGTGCATTCTCTCTTTAAGCCCCAAAGAAAGGGGGACGAAACAAGAGTTTGGAGGCAGAGATGGGACTGCCCTCAAGATAAACACAGAGGTAGAAATGGAGACAGTTTATGCCAGATTCCCTGATTTCCTCCTTGCCTAGAGAACCCAATTTTCTACACTTATTTGTTTCAGATTCCATTCTGGAATCAGATGGTTTTCCAGAAGCTGTGGCCAAGTCAAGCGAAAGAGTTCCAAGAGTAAATAAAGGAAAGTTCCTAAGTTTGACCGGCACTCTGGGCCATGTCAAAGTGATGCGGAGTTGGCCGGGTCCTTTGGTTATTTATAGAGCGAGTGGACATTAAAGCATGCTGCAATTGCAGATGGCCAGGCCAGACGATCTGTCACGATCCCTTCCAACTCCATTTATTTTGTGATTTTTTATTTTTGCCCTAGTACCCATCTCAAGGGCTAAGAAGTGAACCATTATTAAGAGGCTAGACAAAAGACTTGGAATGGATTTTATATCATAAAATCAATGAAAATAGTATGAAGTGGGGATAGGGGGATTGCATTTCTTATTTGAGAAAACCTCATCAGCAAGGATATCTTCCAGTGCTTGTGCTGAAGGTGATTTCCTATAACCATCACACCCGAGGCCATCAGAAGAGCCTGCTTATTTTATAGACAAGGCTACCGTGACCCAGAAAGGGGACATGGCGTGTCCAGGTCTTCTGACTCCTTGTCCAAAGGTCTTTAGCCAAACCGCAGCTCAAATCATTTTAATACAGACTTCCATCTCGATTAAGGAACTTCTGTCTCATTCTGGCCCCGGTAAAAGTTAAAATATCTGATATGTTAATGTGCATGACTTGGGATTACAATATAATTTTGTATGTAAATGTATATAAACTTTAATGATTAAATCTATAGAGACAAGTTCTCCTAACTCACAAGCTAGACTCAGAAGCTATTTAATGGGGATGGTGGTGTGCTGCATTGGGCAATGGGGACTGACATGTATACGCTGATGTGTATAAAACTGATGACTAATAAGAACCTGCTGTATAAAAAAAAAATTAAAACTCAAAAATTAAAAAAAAAAAGAAGCTATTTAACTCTTTTACAGTAAGAACATAACATGAAAGTAAATTATAGCCTCAGTGGTACATTATGTCTTATTTAAATAATTTCCAAGGAGACCTAACGTAAGTCTGGAGTTTGGCTCACATCTGAGTTCCCCCAGGATTGTGAAGAATAATCTGGCAATGAAATATCCTAGCTAGAAACTTATATTCATCTGCATAAACATAAGGAAAATATTTTATTTGCGGTACTACAGGACTCATGTGGGTTTGTTTGATTTTTTTTCCCTAGTCTCCTTTGTTTTTAACAGGAATATGAGATTTTTCAGTCAAGAAATTTTTCTAGTGGCAGGGTGGGTGGTGGTGGTGGCATGAACTGGGAGATTGGGATTGACATGTATACACTAATATGTATAAAATAGATAACTAACAAGAACCTGCTGTATAAAAAATAAATACAATAAAATTCAAAAAATAAAAAAAAATTTAAACTTTAAAAAAAATTTAAAAAAGAAATATTTCTTTTTTTTCGAACTGGCAATTTTATTTATTTACTTTGAATTTTTGAATTTTATTGTATTTATTTTTTTATACAGAAGGTTCTTATTAGTTATCCATTTTGTACATATCAGTGTATACATGTCAATCCCAATCTCCCAGTTCATACCACCACCACCACCCCCCGCCACTTTCCCCCCTTGGTGTCCATACGTTTGTTCTCTACATCTGTGTCTCTATTTCTGCCCTGCAAACCGGTTCGTCTGTACCATTTTTCTAGGTTCCACATATATGCGTTAATATACGATATTTGTTTTTCTCTTTCTGACTTACTTCACTCTGTACGACAGTCTCTAGATCCATCCACGTCTCTACAAATGACCCAATTTCATTCCTTTTTATGGCTGAGTAATATTCCATTGTATATATGTACCACATCTTCTTTATCCATTCATCTGTTGATGGGCATTTAGGTTGCTTCCGTGACCTGGCTATTGTAAACAGTGCTGCAATGAACATTGGGGTGCATGTGTCTTAAAAAAAAGAAAAGAAATATTTCTATGGGTGTCGAGAATAAGAGGTAAACATCAAGATGTTTTTTGACCTGGATCTGGAGTGGAGAAAGCACAAGCATGCCCGTTTAGAAGTCTAGTCAATCAGTGGTTGGTTATGTTCCATAACAGTAAACAACCGTCTCCACTTATACATGACGGAATCAATCCAATGGCTGACTGTCTGAGATTTGAACAGATTAACTTTAGACCTTCTTCCTGCTGTTAAGCAATACAATATTCCTATCATTCTATAAAAAATATCAATCATCTTCCAGAACATGCCTAGTAAGATTTTTTTTCCCATCTTTCCAGTAGCCTCTGTCAAATGGCAAAACTAAAATTTAGTCATGAGGCTGATGTCCTTTATTCAAGGAAAAAAACAATCCACAGATTAGGTGGTCCGTTGTCTCCCAGGCAGTGGAGCCCTCCTCCTGAGGGATTTTGGACAAGAGTGAGTTTTACAGAGTGTTAGAAACAGCAGGGTGGAAACGGGGCATGATTGGCTAGGGTTGCATATCTGACCTTATTTAGAAAGATCAAGGAAATATGCATAAAGTCCGGAGTTGGCTTGGCATTTAGAGATTGGCTGACTGGAAATACTGGATTTCTGGTCAAACAGAGCATTTACAGAAACGTGAAAGTTCTGTTTGCTCACATGGCATTCCAGGCAGGAGCGGAAGATGGAGCCTAAACATTTACTTCAACCCCTGTTATTCTGACAACCTGTAGTAGCCATGGTCCCTCTTCAATGCAAAAAGCAGTGAGGAAACTTAGGCAAATCTATTATTACCCATACAGGAAGCATCAGTCTTTATTTATGAGGATAATCAATGCCCCAAAAGCCTCTTCGTGATAGATAGCTTTAGGAGAGAAGGATACATTATTCCCATGATAAAATAACTTTGTATTTAGTAGCTAGTAAAGAAATTAACATTTGTGGAGTACTTACAATTAACTAAGTACTTTAATTACTTATCTCATTTAGTCCTCACAAAAATCCTTTAAGGTCCCCATTTGGCAAAAAAAGAGGGAACAATCCCATAATGGTTAACAGCCCAAAGCCGCAGACGGTAAACACTGTGGATGGAAACCCAGGTCTTGCCTTTCCCTCGGGTTTCTGCCCCTGCAACACCTGGAGACTTTTGTCATCAAATAAAGTGAAAGGAGCCTTGGAGCAAGCTTTTCAGAATATAAGAGATGACCTTCCCTTTTCAATTCAAGAAAGAAATTGTGAATGAAAGAAAGTCTGAAATTCCTTTCGTTGTAATTATGCGTTTGTTGTCGCAGTATTTACCCAAGAGCCTCGAGGATTCTGTAGTCATGAGTTGACAGCAGTCATTAAGGAAAATCCCTGAGGACTCCTTTTGCCTCAGATTCTGTAGCACTTGCCAAGTAAAACCTATTGTCGTTTGAGAACAAGGATATTTGTTTCCTGTTCTCTGGAGGGCGTAAGAGTTAAACAAAGGTGTGCGTGTCCTCTAAACGGATTTCGCCCAACAAGAGCTGAACACCTAACAAGACAACAAGAACTTGTGATTTATGAGTGTTTCTAACTGATGGGAAGTCGGCTGACAT
The DNA here is from genome assembly GCF_003676395.1 of Aethalodelphis obliquidens. Taxonomy (NCBI): domain Eukaryota; kingdom Metazoa; phylum Chordata; class Mammalia; order Artiodactyla; family Delphinidae; genus Aethalodelphis; species Aethalodelphis obliquidens. The sequence goes on from NW_020837950.1 coordinate 70,721,155, forward strand.
CCACACAGGCTCTGAAATGGAGGAAATTGTACAGTATGTCACGGGGTTACACGCGCTATTTTAGGCACTCGTGATCAAGAAGATTTTCTGCCGAATATGATCTGCACCTAAGAGAGACAAAAATCTATTAGACTCTCTGGTTGCTTTAAAAACTCCTACTCAGCATCACTGTAAGATAAGTTATTACTGAAAAGAGTAACATTGTAACAGGGAAGAGACAACTTGGACTCCACGTTGGATCCGTTTCTTTGACTTTAGCCTTTGCTTTTCCTTGCTTTTGTTATTATAATCATACATCACGGCCTGCTGCAGGGAACCCTACCCACCTGTGAATGGCTGCAAGACAGGAGAAATGAACACATCCCCTCCCCGAGGTTGGCCATTCCTGGAGAGGTCTGCCCTTTTTACTTTACTTCCTCCCCACCTCTCCCTCTCTGCCTTTTTACTTTACTTCCCTCTCCGATTCTATAAAAGAAACTGTCATCCGGACCCAGATAAGATGGTTTTTTGGTGGGACCTTCTCGGTCTGCCGGCTTTCCGAATAAAGTCGTATTCCTTGCCTCAGGACCTCATCTCCCGATGTACTGGCCTGTCATGCGGCGAGCAGAGCAAGCTTGGACTCGGTAACAACGTCCTCTTAGAAATCATAGTGTCCATGTAAATGTATTCACGGGGCCGTTGCAGGAAAGTTTTGTAATAAATCACAACAGACCAACGTTGTGTGTGTGACAGTCCTCACGTAGGGAAGGAAAGACATCCCTCTACGCTCCAATATTTAATAACTGGGTCTATGAAATACACTGACAATAGGCAGATTAACAGGAGAAAAGGTATACAAATTCATTCATTTTTAATATTACACGCATGGGAGCATCACATGAAAAAAAGTGAATACCCCTAAAAAAAGTGCTGAGGTTGGAGAGAGCTTATGTTCTGACTTAACAGGGGAAAGGGACTGGAGATGTAAACCACTCAAGGGAGAGTAAATGATTTCTAGGTAAACAGGAAAGGGCCCTTAGAAGAATAGATGGGAGGTACGATCATTTGTGACAAAGTCTGTCGGTTTGTGGTAAAGAAGGTAAAGTATTGAGACTCCTAGTCTCTCCTGTGATAAAAGTCAATCTTCCCAAGTTGATGAAACTCCCGGGCAGGGGAATGATGACCATTTAGTCCCTTCGGGAGTATCTGTCCTCAGGCAGAGGAAACCTCTGCCTGCATCTGCTATTTTTCAAGTGTCTTCAGCTCAAAATAATCCTTATGCCAAAGATTTGAGTACCCTTTATTTGTGTAATTATTTTGCTGAATTGTGCAGTGTCGAAACCTTTACTTATAGAATTATTTTGCTGTGCTGGGCAGTGTCAAGTTGATTAAAGATGCAAACTATGCTTCCCCAAAATAGCCTTCTCTGTATTGTTCCAGGTACGGTGGACAAAATAAAGGAACCTGTACAAAAATTTGGAATGCAGGAGTAAAAGTGTAAACACAGTCAGATATGGTCATGGTCAGAGGCAACGTCTGCTCTCTGGCCCCTCTGCTCTGCATTTAATTCTTCTTCCGGACTGCTGGCTTCCATGCCCAGCAATGGCCCCAGGGTGACGATCAGACACAGAGCTGTGGGCCCCCAGGGGCAACAATTTCCCAAAGGCCCCACCACGTGCTCCTCCAATGCCAGAGCCTGATGTGGAAGCTCCAGCTTGGCCACACATGCAGGGCTCCGGGGCAGACCGAGGACTCTTCCCTGATCTGACTCCCATTTCCGGACCTTCACCTCCCAAGCTCTTCTCACAGTTGCATAAGGACTTATTCCTATAATTCATTCTTTATGCCACAATAAAAAGAGTGACTCCGCTTTTCCAAATGAATTCTGACTGATCCAGTTACACGTGTTACATACAAACACATATATACTCATGCTATATAGTTTATAATTATTTATTAAATTCCTTATATATAATATAGTTCTAATATATATGTTCCTGAGCCTTTTGCTACACCCTCCATACCTAGCACAGTATCTGATACAAAATATGGGCTCGATATTGGTCGAATTCAAAATGAGTGGCAAGGTAATTTTTAGATCAGTTACAAATACTCTTCTACCCCATGGAAGTCAGTGCTCAGTATTTCTTGAAAATTATGCCAAACATCAAAGAGCTGTTAAGTTTAATTTCCAAATGTTAAACTAAATAGAATATGCCTATTGAAAGTACTATTCAGAGATGATAGGATCCAGACCTGATCAACTGTATTGTTTTTCTGCAATATCATGTCAACTCTTGTCCCTTTATTTATTTTTTTAACATCTTTATTGGAGTGTAATTGCTTTACAATGGTGTGTTAGTTTCTGCTTTATAACAAAGTGAATCAGATCTACATATACATATATCCCCATATCTCCTCCACCTTGCGTCTCCCTCCCACCCTCCCTATCCTTCCTTGTCTCTTTAAAAGGAGGAAATTCGAAGCACATACTTGTGAAGAGACATCTCACCACAACTCTATTTCTGTGTTATGTATCTGGGGTTGTTATGTTGCATTCGGATATGTTTATCCCTTGGAAGTAGCTGAGGACACTCGCGGGTAGGGAAAGTCTGCCCAGGGAAGGACAAGTGTCTTCAAAAAGGAGACTAAGCTGGATGAGGCTGACTTACGGAGTCTGGACAGTGAACAAGGCTGCTGCTTCTTCTCTTGCACCTGAATTCTGAGGAGACTGGATATCCATGTAGCCAAGGATAAGTAAGGCAGCTTCCACCACCTGGAAAAAGGCCAGGGGATAAGAAAGTTCTGTATAATAGAACATAGGACGTTGAGCAAGGCATGTATTGTAATTAAGATTATCCAATTTATCCCACCCTTTTTGGATGAGCCCTGGAGGAGTACCAGGAGAGGAGGGACTGTGTCTGTTTTGCTCACCAATACATCTCTAAACCTAGCACAATGCCTGACACCCAGGAAGCACAAATAAATGTTTGTTAAGTGATGAGTGAATGAATATTTTCTTATGGCATCACTACAGTCTTATTTAACTAGGACAGCCCTGTCTAGCTGTGCTATGGAGACAAAGAAAAAGGGGTTGAACCAACGTCTGGTCTAGAGCATTAACAGGGAGTAGTAGCTGCTGCCCACACCCCAGCCCTGAGCCAGTGAACGTGGGCAACACAGCAGTCGTGAGCAAGTACTCCAAAAAATAAAAATAAAAGGAGAGGATCCCTTAGTCCAGTCATTTCCTCCCGTAAGGACATTCTCCTTCTCTGGTCAGTTTTAAAGATTCTAATTTATCTACTGGTATTGCTAAGGGAGCTCCCTAAAATGGAACAGGGAGGCCGTTGAGGGAACGTGACTTCTGCACAACTCAGCCTGCATGGAATCTGAGCTTTCAACCACCCATTGTCCTACTCAAGATGCTTATCAGACACTTACCCTAGAGCAACTAGTGATTCCTTAAGGACAGATATTTACCAACTTGCATCGGAGGCCATCACATTTCCTGTCAGGCAACTTTAACAACCTTGTGGCTTTTGTCTCTTTAAGCCCCTGACTCTTTCTCTTCCATAGAACACTCTGGGTTTTATCCAAATCTTAGCCTCTTGAGTTGCAATTCTTAAGACCCCAGATAAAGCTCTTTGTTCTGTGTAGCCTCAATCCTGACTATCGTTCAACACTACTGGTAGAGAAAAGTCTTTTATTAAGAAGCTACTTGGGGGCTTCCCTGGTGGCGCACTGGTTGAGTCCGCCTGCCGATGCAGGGGACACGGGTTCGTGCCCCGGTCCGGGAGGATCCCACATGCCGCAGAGCGGCTGGGCCCGTGAGCCATGGCCGCTGAGCCTGCGCGTCCGGAGCCTGTGCTCCGCAACGGGAGAGGCCACAACAGTGAGAGGTCCGCGTACCGCAAAAAAAAAAAAAAAAAAAGAACTACTTGGGACTTCCCTGGTGGCGCAGTGGTTAAGAATCTGCCTGCCAATGCGGGGCGACACGGGTTTGATTCCCTGGTATGGGAAGATCCCTCCGGGACATGTGGGATCTTCCCGTACCAGGGAATCAAACCCGTGTCGCCCCGCATTGGACATGTCCTGGAGCAACGAAGCCCGGGCGCCACAACAAGAGAAGCCACTGCAATGAGAAGCCCGTGCACCACAACAAAGAGAAAAAGCCCGCGTGCAGCAACGACGACCCAATGCAGCCAAAAAATAATTAATTAATTAATTAAAAAAAATAAAAAGAAGAATCTACTTGATGGAGAGGGTGTGGAAAAAAGGGAACCCTCTTGCACTGTTGGTGGGAATGTAAATTGATACAGTCACTATGGAGAACAGTATGGAGGTTCCTTAAGAAACTAAAAATAGAACTACCATATGACCCAGCAATCCCACTACAGGGCGTATGCCCTGAGAAAACCATAATTCAACAAGGTACATGCACCCCAATGTTCACTGCAGCTCTATTTACAACAGCCAGGACACGGAAGCAACCTAAGTGTCCATCGACAGATGAATGGATAAAGAAGATGTGGCACATATATACAATGGAATATTACTCAGCCATAAAAAGAAATGAAATTGAGTTATTTGTAGTGAGGTGGATGGACCTAGAGTCTGTCATACAGAGTGAAGTAAGTCAGAAAGAGAAAAACAAATACCGTATGCTAACACATATATATGGAATCTAAAAAAAAAAAAAGGTCATGAAGAACCTAGGGGCAGGACGGGAATAAAGGTGCAGACCTACTAGAGAATGGACTTGAGGACACGGGGAGGGGGAAGGGTAAGCTGGGACGAAGTGAGAGAGTGGCATGGACATATATACACTACCAAATGTAAAATAGATAGCTAGTGGGAAGCAGCCGCATAGCACAGGGAGATCAGCTAGGTGCTTTGTGACCACCTAGAGAGGTGGGATAGGGAGGATGGGAGGGAGACGCAAGAGGGAGGGGATATGGGAATGTATGTATATGTATAGCTGATTCACTTTGTTATAAAGCAGAAACTAACACACCATTGTAAAGCAATTACACTCCAATAAAGATGTTAAAAAATAAAAGGAATCTACTATAACAGGGTATTGAAAAATTACTTGTGTTTTGCTTTTTATCTGCTGCCGACTCATCGGAACTCAATGAAAGGTATCCCTCTCCTCCCCAGGAGAATAGTCAGTCATTTAATTTTTCCTCCTAATATTTGGGTTTTCCCTGACCTCGGGGGAAAGGAGGATGCCTTTTTGGTGTGAGGGTTGAAAAGGAGATATAAGGAAGGTCTTCACCTTTGTAGAAAGTCCCCAAGTAGGCATTTTTGTTTCTAATGTCTACTCAAGAGTCCTCAAACCGGTGGCCCAAAGACAGGTTTTGTTTGTTTGACATGTATTCAGTGTTTCAAGATTTGTAAATTAGCGGCAGTGCAGAGAAATAAACAGGATTATCCCATGGAGCTCAAGGTCTTAGCAATAAGCTGACCAGCACTTGGTGAGTGTAACTTTCCATGGGACCAGGGCTTCCTTCTGTCAGGAGCGCAAATCCACCTTCTTATGACTTTTCCAGGTAACAGCTGGCATTTCCAAACAATTCCCCGCATAGCCGGTATTTACTCCATGCTGCCTGGTGCCTATGCTCAAAACTCTATTCCCTACACCCAGCTGGTTTTTCACACTTGCATTATTAGAAGTAGCAGGTGTACACAGTTCCTCTAAAGGAAGTTGTGTGTCCAGCAGCTTCGCCTGACCCAGCACCCTCCCATGTGGGGTGATGAAAGGACAGGGGACTACATGCCTATTCTTCTTGACCTTCAGCTTTGCAAATCCCCCCTCAAAAAAAAGTTTATTTCTTCATCTCCTCCATGTGACACTGTAGTATTTGTCTTCATACCTTGCCATAGCTCCCCACTGTCAGTGTTTAAAAATTGAGAGGATTTACCTGAAAATCTGAATTACCAGTGTGTCTTAAAATAGCCTATATTCCCAAATGACAGCAAACAGCTAAAGCGGAGAAGCCAGTGCCCCAGTATTTCTTGAATTCAAGCTTCAGCTGTCATTTAGCATCATGTTTGCCGGGTGATTTACCTGACCATAGAGTAAAAGGAATGTGAAACATTTCTCTGACTCACAGCTCCACCCTATACTTACCGCCCCCCCACCCCCCAACACTCACTTGATACCTGTCTGGTCCCTGTAGGGATGTGACTGTTACGATGCTGATCTAAGTCCACTGAGAGATTTAGCCAGATTGTCAAAAGGGGGAAATGAAGGAGACTGTGTATTTTGAGTGCAGGTGAAGGGACCACCATGAGTAATAGGAAATAGAAGAAGGTACACGGTTTCCAAGAGGAGGACCAGCCTTCCACAGGGCATGTGTGCAGCCAGGAGTGATTGCCAGAGGACATCTTGTCAGGACCACAGAAGTTGCTCCCTATGTAACCCAAAATAAGGGCTGACTAATAATATTGGGTTCCTCACCCACAGTGGTGAGGTTCAATGATATTTAATCATGACTTAGATTCATATGGACTGGAAAAACCTGTACCCTTGAGCCAGACAGCTCCCATTTGCCTCTCCAAAGCCACTCTCCTCTCTCCTCCGTCTTGATCTCTGCTCCCAGGCAGCTGACCTGTGGATGATGTCAAAGTCCTCTGGCTTCAGTTGAGTTCAGTGAATGGGCAGCCCTGGTGGTTCTGTGAAGAATAGAGGCTCCCTCCCTGCGAGGTAAATTCCAGCTGGCTACGCCCCTGCAAAGGCTACGGCTATTCTCCAGGAAGCTAAAGCTATACCACTCTCTCTTAAATTCTGTAGGCCTGAGGGTAGTAACACCTCCACCTCTGCTAGACCAGGTTACTACACCATTCCCTGTGGTTCCCCTGTACCATACCTTTTAAAATAGGTCCTTTGAGAATAAACTTTTATTGAATTAATGTGTTTCAAGTACGTCTTCTGTTTCCCGCTGGGACCCTGACGGATACAACCTCACTGTCATAGAGCAGTTCACATCTGTCACACTAAGAAAAGCAGCATTAAATAGGGGTAACAGTGATAGGATCAAAACCCAACTATTGAATGGGATTGCTCCCAGATCCAGAACAAAAATCGCTTCACCTGAGATCACAGAGCTTTCTAACCAGAAGCACACACTTGCTTACAATATTCCACAAGTTATACTGGAATCAAAGCTGCCCTCATTATATTTAAATTAAGCATTTGAAACATGGAGCTCTATTCAATAGAAGCCTAACGTAGTAATTGCCAACAAAGGGAGAAAAAGAAGAGAGGGAAACAGAAAAGGAGACATTTTAAAAAGAAAGAAAAAAACTCACAGAACTACAAAGAAGAAGAGGTGCAAAGAATATGACAGATAGAATCTGGGCTTTCTAATAGGACAGGGCCAGGGATTCTCTGGATGTGCCCAGTGAAAGTCTCCTACGTAGTATTCATACGCTGAAGGTGAAACGTGGGCTTCGAGGCACAGTCTCCAAGTGCACAGACCTCCCGTTCCACCAGATCCTGCACACTTTGAAGCCCTTGAGCAGGTCATGCTGAATCTGGGGTACAAGGCAGGGTCCAGACAGGGTCTTCCAATATACACCTGAAGGAGGGAAGAGAAAAGATATCTCCCCGTTTTTGACCTGAAATATTTGACAGGCGTCCAGGAACTTTCCTAGCTTTGTGCTCAAAGAACATGTCTATGGCATAAGAAGAGCCAAACCCAGGCCTCTGTCTGGATATCTGGATCCCTTTCCTCTAGTGGGGTGCTTCCAAGCTGGGCTCCACACCTGTCCTTGTTCTCGCACACAGAGGGCAGCAGAGGGCGTCTTTAAGGTCAGGTCAGATATTGTGGTGGAAATGTTCATAAACAGTAGGAAGGGCACTGTGGAAGTGAAGGCTGTAATTGTATGAGGAACTTGCTTTGTGTGAAGGTTTGTGAAATAGCTCGTATAAGACGGAGTCCCACTGGAGGCCAACAGCCTGGCTGCCCTGAAAGTAGGAAGCAGAGCATCGAGTTATCACGCTAGCATGCAGTTGGGGCATTCTTCGTGTCTACTTGCCAGAAACTGGTGTACAGGCATAATGTGTGGGCTTGGAACTGCAGCATCTCCCATAGGACCGTCCAAATTCTAGACAGGGTGTGCAGTCACTATTCACAGATGAGAGACTCAGAGGGACTGTGGAATCAGCTCTCCTCTCTGGCTCCGCCTTCAGGCTCCAAACTTCACACAGAATTTACATTTTTCCAGAATTTAAATGTATGCAACTGAATATGGATCCCAGACATCACATTTGTGCTGGGGTTAAAGGATAAAAGAACCCAACTTTTATGCTGCTTAACACGGTGTTGACCAGAGACATAGTAACACGTCTTTTTTTACCCAAATGTTATTGACCAGAGATGTATCAATACGTTTTTAGGGAGTGATACAATTAACATCACCATGAGAAGTTGTTAGAGCTTAAAATTGATCAAGGGTCCACTATACAACTTATGATTGTTATTATCATTCACATTTTGCTCCCTTAGGTTTTTGTTCCAACCTCGTGTATATTGTAAATGCAAGTTTCTTACCATAAAATTTTCAAAAATGACGCATCGCGAAATTTTGAGTGAAGAAGAATTTTTCAGTGAATTTTATGCAGATACTTTCTCTGACTGTCCGAGCGACATATGTCCTAGTGTCTCAGAAGATGAGAGTTCTTCAGAATATAGTTCTGATTCAGACAATGTGAATATTAGATCAAGAAAAAGACAAAAAAAAAGCAAACCTTAGTGATTGATTCTGATGGGGAAAGTGAAAATAAAACTCACGGTGCTGGAGTGGATTGAAACAACACTTCACGAAAATTAAAAGACTTTACAGGTCCGTCAGGTACAACTCCTGAATGTAATAACCCACATAGTGTTAGTAAAATAACAGAATTAATTTTTTGGCTGGCCAAAATAAAAATCACAGGCCACAGGCGTCAGTTTCTGCAAAAATCCCCAGGTCAGTATTAAGATAAAGCCTCCTGGAACTGGTTCAGGGGCTAGGATTGACTCAGGAACTGACCCCTTACTTGGGAGAAGCATTTACCCATCATTGGTTGAGCACTGCCCCCGCAAACGCTAACTTCCAACATTCCCCCTTTAGGGCTCCCTTCTGTGTCCCATGCACGCTGTGTCACTGAAGAAGCCCTAGGGCCAAAAGTAAGGTTACACAAGGCTTGCTTGAGGCATGATACCATCAGCACAATGGGAGTCAAAACCTACACCTAGGGCTTCCCTGGTGGCGCAGTGGTTAAGAATCCGCCTGCCAATGCAGGGGACACGGGGTTCGAGCCCTGGTCCGGGAAGATCCCACATGCCACGGAGCAACTAGGCATGTGCGCCACAACTACTGAGCCTGCGCTCTAGAGCCCATGAGCCACAACTACTGAAGCCCACGCACCTAGAGCCCGTGCTCCACAACAAGAGAAGCCACCGCAATGAGAAGCCCGCGCACCGCAACGAAGAGTAGCCCCCGCTCACCGCAACTAAAAGAAAGCCTGCATGTAGCAATGAGGACCCAACACAGCCAAAAATAAATTAATTTTTAAAATAATAATAAAATAAAATAAAACAAAACCTGCACCGATTACAACTAGTTCCTCTAGCTATAGTTGAAATCGGAAGTGGATCCAAAAGGATGTGAGGCAAAGTATAAGGGGTGTCTAGCACGCAAGGTATCTTGAATTCTCAATTAGGAATTCATAACTGAGAGTGTTGCTTAATGAACGTGGAATTAGAGCAGAAAGATTCAAAGGCTCTTGTGGTATATGTGGTCCTATAGCTGCAGCAGACCTTGAAGAACTAGATTTGCTTCAGCATAACCTACATTTTTTGAAAAACCAGGATATTTTTGTCCATAAAATAGTTTTTCCTTTATTGATGGCTAGATAAACACACATTTTGACTACATTGACTCTGCTTTTTTAATCCTTGTTTTTTGCATTGTAATTTAATTTTTTAATAGATGATACATACAGGTCAGTCAGAATGGCCATCATCAAAAAAATCTACAAACAATAAATGCTGGAGAGGGTGTGGAGAAAAGGGGACCCTCTTGCACTGTTGGTGGGAATGTAAATTGATACCGCCACTGAGGAGAAGAGTAAGGAGATTCCTTAAAAAACTAAAATAGAGTTACCATATGACCCAGCAATCCCACTACTGGGTATATACACAGAGAAAACCATAATTCAAAAAGAGTCATGTACCACAATGTTCACTGCAGCTCTATTTACAATAGCCAGGTCATGGAAGCAACCTTAATGCCCATCAACAGATGAATGGATAAAGAAGATGTGGAACATATACTCAATGGAATATTACTCAGCCATAAAAAGGAATGAAATCGGATCATTTGTAGAGACGTGAATGGACCTAGAGTCTATCATACAGAGTGAAGTAAGAAAGAGAAAAACAAATATCGTATATTAACACATATATATGGAATCTAGAAAAATGGTACAGATGAACCTATTTGGGCAGGAATAGAGATGTGGATGTAGAGAATGGACATGTGGACACGGGGTTGGCAGGGTGGGGTGAATTGGGAGATTGGGATTGACGTATGTGCACTGCCACGTGTAAAACAGATAGCTAGTGGGAACCTGCTGTACAGCACAGAGCTCGGTGCTCTGTGATGATCTAGATGGGTGGGATGGGGCGGGGGTGGTGGGAGGGAGGTCCAACAGGGAGGGGAGATATGTATACATACAGCTGATTCACTTCTTTGTACAGCAGAAACTAACAAGACATTGTAAAGCAACTATACCCCCATTTAAAAAACATATATATATATATATAATCATTTAGGATTGATGGACATAGGAAGGCAAGTATTTTGAGTTCAGGCTTTCAAAGAGTCTTGGAAAGTAAACCATCCTTTGGTGCTATTGCTTGAAAAGGCGAACAGTCCGATTTTTGTTCAAATGGGATTCTTGGTAAGTTCCGTAAACAATAAAGTTATTTGTAATTTATACCTACCAGGTCAAATGATTCCTGAAATAGTGAAGTTATATTAAAATAAGCAGTAAGTTTTACCTATATAGAAGGTTTGGTCAGAGGTTAGCAAACTACAGTCTGCTCTCCAAATCCGGCCCTGTACCTCTTTTTGTAAATAAAGATTTATTGGAACACAGCCACATCTGTTCATTTATGTATTGACTATGACTGCTTTCCTGTAACAACAGCAGAATTGTATGGTTGTAACTAAAACCAAAAGGCCTGCAAAGCCAAACACATTTCTCATCTGTTCCTTTACAGAAAAAGTTTACCAACCTCTGAGTTAGTTTCTTAGCTCAAAATAGGAAACAAAATCTAAGTGTCCATGAACAACAGAGTTAATAAATTGTGGTACATTCACACAATGAAGATGAATTTTACAAAAACTGTACACGATGAAGCAAACAATCTAATAAACACCACATTGAAGAAAGCAACCAGAACTGTGATGTATGAGTCTATTCATACAATGTTTAAAACCAGACAAAATTACTGCCTGATATGTCAGAAAAAATAGGGAAGGACTTGCAATGGGCAAAAAAATTTACTGAGTCTCTACAGGGTCCGGTGCCTTTCATCATTTTAGAGCTACCTTATGGCTCTATATGTTGTAGACAATGGATAGTAATACAAAATATTCTGGTCTATACTCGCACAAATGAATTTTGTCAGGTGAAGAGTAGTTAACTACTGCCCTGTGCGTATTGGCTAATTGTGCATCTATTAGCTAATTCATTTCAACATTCCTAATTGGCTATCCATGTGTCCGTTCTTTGGATTCCCTTGGAATGGTTTTGGGTTTTATTTTGTTGTTTTATACTTGACCAGTTTCCTCCTTAATTAATGAGTCAAACAAAATTGTCGACCCATACGCATTTTATATTTGTATGGGAGTCACGATTTTCCTTCTTTTTACAGATTTTTACAGATTTTTTACAGATTTTTACAGATTTTTTACAGATTTTTTTTCCTTCTTTTTACAGATTTTTACAGATTCATGTTTAACCAGCTCTGGAGGACCACTAAGGCAAAGGAGTTCTTGGCATCCAGCAGGCTGCTGACGTGCTGGTACGTTCCGTTTCCAGGTGTGGGTGTTGACTGTACAGATGAGCCCTTTGAGCCGTAGACTAAGGCTCTTTGTGATTTTCTGATGATTCTGTTATACTTCAATGAAAAGCCCATTTTTCATGTAAAGATAAATAAATGTTAACCAAAAACGAGCTGGTGAAATATCCCTGCCCAGCTAACCGCTCCCCACCTCACATTAGCCACTGTCACTAGGGTTGCTGTCTTTTTTTCATTTTTTTTTAATGTATCATTCCAGACAGGTTTTTTTTTTTAAAGCATATACAAGTAAATAAGGATACAGATTCTTATTCCCCCACCATTTTTTTTTTTTTTGGCATGAAAGATACAATACACACACTGCCCTGTGCCTTTTATTTTGCACTTAACAGTGAATCTTGGAGATCTCTTCTTATGGAGAGATGGAGCGTGTCCGTCCTTTATTTCAGCTCCGCTGTATTTCATTAACTGGATGTTCCACACTTTATTTCACCAGCCCTCTCTACTGATGGGCATTTGAGTTGTTTCTAATCTTTTGCTTCATAGAAATATATCAAGCTCTTAAATAATAAGAAGAAAATGACAGGAAGACAGAAAGGAAAGAGACATGGAAATCAGAGTGGGGAAGGTTGTTGGTGGTACAGAGGCCGTGAGCACTTGTGGGAGTGGGAATGTCTAAGATGGGGGAGGGGGGCTGTGACACTGCAGATCAGCTATTTTCTTTAAATTTTGCTCTCCACCAGCCTTGACATTTTTCTTTAAAAGGTTACTTATTTGGGGACTTCCCTGGTGGCACAGTGGCTAAGAATCCGCCTGCTAATGCAGGGGACATGGGTTCGAGCCCTGGTCCGGGGAGATCCCATGTGCCGCGGAGCAACTAAGCCCGTGAGCCGCAACTACTGAGCCTGCGCTCTAGAGCCCGTGAGCTGCAACTACTGAGCCCACATGCCACAACTACTGAAGCCCGCGTGCCTAGAGCCCACGCTCCGCAACAAGAGAAGCCACCGCAATGAAAAGCCCACGCACCGCAACAAAGAGTAGCCCCCGGTCACCCCAACTAGAGAAAGCCCGCATGCAACAACGAAGACCCAACGCAGCCAAAAATAAATAAATAAAATAAATAAATTTATTTTTAAAAAAGGTTACTTATTTTAAGAAAGGGAAGTCAACAAACATGGCCTTTTCTCTAGTGAAGCAGGACAGTATACATACATGGGACACACAGGGGTTTATCTAACAATGATTCCAATGCCGGGGTCTCCCTCAACTCTGAAAAAGACAAGAAGAGCTGATTCCAAACAGCTAGTATTATATTTCCAGGAATAAAATGCTAACAGCTTACCACCTTCCCTAGAGCAAAGAGAACCAGGTTGCTAGGTGGGCCACCAGAAGCTAGAACCCCCAAAGCCACTGCCCAGCAGAATGACAAGGCTAATTTGTAATTCTCCTTTTAGCTTCTATCCCTCCTGGATTAAAATGTCCAGCTGCCTCTTCCTAACCAAAATTTATTGTATCAAAGAAGCACCATGCTCTTTCAGCTCTAGAGAAACCCAGTGTGAACTGGAAAAGACAAAACAATTGTTCACATTTGCACAAATGTGTGGCATGGGGAGGGAATGAGATTACCAAGGGAAAATGTAAATTTTTCCCCAGGCCAGAATTGACTTCCTGTGCTCCAGGACAAAGGTAGTGAAGAATTTACCGCCCAACCTAGCTGAGAGAAAATAGGAAGGCTCATAAACATAGGCAATTTACACACACACATGCACAAGTACCCAGAAATTCTCTGGGCTGTGATTTACGCAAATGTGTTAATTCATAATTAAAAGGTAATTGGGATCATTTTAATGGCCTTTTCTTCCTTTTAGACTGCCTCAGCGGCAGACCTCTGTCACATCAATTTTGGGTGTTAATATATCAGTTCCAACGATTTTATTGTCTTAAAAATAACTTGGCTTCTGCAGAGGCTGCCTTGGGGAGCTTGGTCTCCAAGGAGGGAGCTATCTAACAGCCAGTCTGTGCTGATCGCCCAGTTATTGACATGCAGAAAACGAAACATTCGCTTTTAATAATAGGGCTCTCTTTCATGCAAAGATAGTAGAGAATTTCTGAGAATAAATAATTCATGCTCCTCCAAGCTCCCTGAGAATAAATTTGTTCCTTTTCTGTTTTGTTTCTCTTCAAGATATGACATCTTAGGAAGAAGGGGCTGGGGGAAGAAAGTACTTTCTGCTTCTGTGGATATAACACACTGAGTGTTTCATTCCCTAGTGCAACAGAACCTCAAGATGAACAGACAAGAGCTTAAAACCTTTTCCCATCAGACAGACACAGTGCCATCTAAGTGTTCTCTCAAAAGATAGCATTTCATAAACTGTCTCAACAAAGGGGATGTCAGTTTTCCCTTCACTTTAAAAAAAAAAAAAAAAAGACCATAACCAAATCCAGCATGAAATTAATTACATTTGGTTGAACACATGACTCGCTGATTATAACTCCTGCTGTGTTTTGAAATAGATCTATATTCTTTGTGTATTTGAATTCATTTTTCATTAAGAAAGAAAAACAGATCGTACTTTTCCGATATACTGTCTATTGGTGGTTCTCAAATTTCAATGTATGTTAAAATCATCAAAGAAATTTGTCTAAATACAGATTCCAAAGCCCTTGTTCCTCAAAGTTCCTGTTCATTCGTCTGGTGAAAAGGTCCAGGTAATTCTGATTTTCCTCTACCACAGTCTGAGAAACACTACACTATAATTCTAATGAAATATAATGTGGGTTAATATCTGCTTTAGACAGTGTCTTTGTCCCCCCAAAATTCATATGTTGAAGCCTGAATGTGTTGGCATTTGGAGGTCGGGGCTTTGGGAGGTAATTAGGTCATGAGAATTTATCCCCCATGATGGGCACAGTGCCCTTGGAAGAGAGTGAGCTCTCTTCCATGTGAAGATACAAACCAAGAAGAGGGCCTTCACCAAGAACCCAACGGTGCTCGCACCTTAACCTTAGACTTCCAGACTCCAGAATTCCAGAAGACTCCAGAGAAATAAATGCTTGTTGTTTAAGTGACCCAGTCTATAGTGTTCTGTTACAGCAGCTCAAACTAAGACAATAACGTATACAACAACTTCCTCCGTGACATGATTTCACTGTTAATTTCCTAATGCTGACATTTGCTCTTTATGGGCCCTTGAGTGGACTACTCTTTTGAAGGAAATTATATATTTAGATTATGTGACTGATGCTATGGGAGCATAATTCCTGGTGGAATTGAAACAAGAATAGAGAAATGTCATAAAATCTGAGCTCCTGGGATACAGGTTCAAACACTGGGGAGCAAAAGGTTTGCTGGAAAACTGATGAAAGCTATGCTTTTCCAGGAAAAAAAAGGCATATCCACACAAATTTTATACCTTTTTGGTAGTTTTACAGACCTGAGGATAGATTTTCCTCATAAACGAACATGTTCCTAGGTCACAAATTTAAGGGCAAATCTTTACTTGAGCTTAGGAATGTGAAGACAATAAATACGTCCTGTGATTAGGTCGTGGCTACAACTAAATGCGGTTTTGAAACACGAGGCAGGTCTTCCAATTCCAAGAAACAAAGGACACTTGTTAACAAACACGCCCCTTCCAAACTTTCTAAGATAAAACAAATTTTAGCAGCTAACCAATTCACACAATCCCTAAAAGCAAAAGCAGATGTCCTAAAGGACAAAACCTTAAGAGGGAAAATGTTAGGAATGGAAAACCGGAGGGTAAATCCTTTTTATCTTCCTCAAATAAACTCAAAAATCTGTAACTGTGCCTATCCTTTGGTTCTGTATAAACAAAGTAAAACGTTCTGTTATGCCTTTGTGATTATTTCCTACATGGACTACCTATTATATCATATATAAAAATTCAGCAAAAGAAAGGAACACTAACAGCGCCAGAAATTCCATGAAGTCATTAAGTTTGTTGATCACATTTTATCTATCTCATTGCACAGTTAAAGGAATGGTGAGATCATGTCTACAAAGCAAAGTCAGCTTCTCTAAAAAAAGGTATTATATTAACGCAAAGCATTGCTTCATCGTCTTAAAATGGAATACCACTGCCATCTATTTATTTCATAAGAGTTCTAGGAGAATTAAATAAACAGATTTTTTTAAAGACTGCACTCCAAAAAAAATAAAAAAAAAAAACTGCGCTCCTATAAAACATTATATAAGTAGTTAATAGCAAATGGATTGCATAGAGTATGATACGACAAATGACAGATTTTTAAAGGGCCAGAGAAGAGAAACTGAAGTCATTAAAAAGGCTGATTAAAAGGAAGGAAAAAGGAAGGCAGAGGTGGAGGGCATTTCATCTGTACAGTATCCACGTGCCTTTGCTGTGTAAGAAACTACCACAAAACTTAGTGGCTTAAAATAAAAATTTGCTTGTGATTCTGTAGGTCAGCAATTTGGAATGCGTTCAGCTGGAACAATTTCATCTCTGCTCCATGTGGTGTCAACTGGGCTCACTCACATGTCTGGGGTCTCAGGTGGGACGACTGGAATGACTGAGATAACTGAGGTATCTGGGTCTCTCTCACCCTCCAGGAGACAGGGTCCTAGGAGAACTAAAACAAACTTCAAAACCTTAGAAGACCTCAGCTCAGGTCTCCCATAATGTCACTTCCACCATAATATACTGATCAAAGCGAGTCTTAAGATAATCCAGACACAAGCAGTAGGGACATTACTCCACCTCTTGGTAGGAGAAACTGTAAAGTATTTGTGGCCACTTCTATCTACCAAAGATCCTATTCTGTAAAATTGTACTTCATGCAACACAAGACTTTTTCTTGTAGAGAAGAGACGTCACTTCATTAAGACTACTGACCTGAGTGCTGAGGAGTGATCAGCAAATAAATACAGTTTGTAACTGTTTCTTGAGCTATTGTATTCTAGGGATGGAAGGTGCAGAAGGACAGATGGAATGCTTGATAAATGACATGTCCAGTGCCTTAATTATTTTGGTACGAAGTACCAAAAACTATAAGAAACTGTCCCCTCTATCTTTAATGACTATTGTAAATTGATGGATTAAAAAATATGATACAGATACTAGCACCTAAGATAAAACGGTTTCGTAATTCAACACTGAACACATGATATGATGAACCCATGGCCTAGAGAACCATGCCCAACTATCAAATAACCTGTTGTTCACGTAAATTATTTTAATGGGTAGAAAAAAATCATTTCCATGGGAAAAAATGAGTTGTGACGTAGAATAATGTAAAATCTTTCCAGATATTTTTCCTCCACTGTAAGAATGAAGGAGAAATACAGAAACAAGCAGAGAGGGAATTTTACTGGACTTGCGGTTAGGAGATGTGTACTCTGTCCTCCTGTGCCAGTAACTTGAGGCATGACATTATATTAGGTAGAGGTTCCTCTAAGTGATCAGAGCGGTAATACATGATCCACACGGTTCTTCCAATTGTAATAATATCATACACACACATGCGTACACAAACATAGCTTTACATACATGTAAACATGCTTGTAGACAGAGAAAGAACTCACAAAAACCAATAGCGTTTTGAAAAAGAGCACAGTTAAGGAATTAATTTGTTGTTATTTCTCTTGGTCTTTTATTCCCAATGCTAGTTGTTCAAGAAATATTTATATCCCTAAGTCTTTTATTTCATTTTAACAAAAGCCTTTGATATTCCATTTATGCTGAACATGGTTGACTCATTTTTGAAGAGTTCTACTTAGCAAATATTAAAAAGACAATTTGTCCCTCTTGGAGGCTATGATAAAAACAAAATGAGAGAATTTTAGAAATGGAAGGATCTACTGTTACTTCAGGTTTTAGCCATGAAATATACACTGCTATAGTTTGCATTCATGAAGTTCCATTTCCAAAGCTTTTTCAGTCATTGCCTGAAGTTGAATATTTCTGTGTACCTTAATGAAAAAGGTATATATATATATACCTCTATGAAAGTTGAAGGCTGATAGTATTGTACCAATTTTGCATATAAAATAACTGACTAATAAATTGATGATAGAAGACCTTTTGCTATATTTTTCTGAGCAGATGACAAATTAACAGACGGGAACCCAAATAATGGAAAAACTTGATCAGATTCAATATATTTCCTGCAAAGGCAGGTAAAACTTTTCCAGTTCTGGAAATGTACTTTGATAGGTTGACAAGCTTTCAGTATGATTAACAGAGATTTCTGCTATCAATCACAATGGAGATTAGAGAACTGATTTATCTTCTCACCTAAAGCAACTATAAACAGATAAAATATGTGGGGAAAAAAAAGTTTTAGGAAATTGAACATCAGGCAACACAGGACAGTGATTACTAAGAGAGGGAAAAACAAATGAGATAAGTCCTATAATACCTCAGCTAACTAACTGAAGAGAGTTTCCAGGATGCAACGCATAGAGGAGGAATCTAGGAGAGACACAGTGGTATCTCTGAGTTGAAGAAATAAAGCTGAGAGAGCAGGGAGGACAAGACTGCTAGAGTTTGTGGGGCAGAGTAAAGAGAGGAAACAACTACAGAAACTGCAGAAGAGCTCAGTTGAAATTTCAGGGTAATACTGGTCAGCACACGTGTATGAGGAAACTACCTGAGACTAAAGAAAGAAATGGAACACAAAAGAAGCAGAGGAAAAAATCTTTGGAGTTCACATAGATCAGAAACAGTGTCTGCTCCCACCAGTCCCAGTGGGAAGTCATTTAATTCATGAGATATCAAATAGAGTGTCCAGAAAGTATTGCCTCAGTACGGGGGCAATATTAGATGCAAGCTATATGCTTCTCTGGTGCTGCCTAATCAGGCTTAAAAGCAAGCCTAGAAAAAAATCAGACTATTCAAGTCATTTAACTGTATCCCAAAACAAAGCTCAAGGATATTTATAAAGATTTGAAAAATATCCAGCACTCAACAAGGTAAAATCCCAATGTCTGGCATCTAATCAAAAATTACCAGGCACGGGACTTCCCTGGTGGCACAGTGGTTAAGACTCGGCGCTCCCAATGCAGGTGGCCCAGGTTCAATCCCTGGTCAGGGAACTAGATTCCCACATGCATACTGCAACTAAGAGTTCGCGTGCCACAACTAAGGAGTCCGTGAGCTGCCACTAAGAAGCCCACCGGTCGCAACTAAAGAGCACATGTGCTGCAACTAAGGAGCAGGCAAGCCGCAACTGAGGAGCCCGCCTGCTGCAACTAAGACCCAGCACAACAAAATAAATAAAAATATTTTTAAAAAAATTACCAGGCATGCAAAGAGGTAGGAAAATATGACCTATAATGAGGATAAAAATAAATCAAGCAAAACTGACCCAGAAATGATGCAATTGGTGGAATTAATAGACAAAGATGTTAGAATGATTATTATAACTTTATTCCATATTTTCAAAAAGCTAGATGAAAAATTGAACATGTTATGACATAAAAGAATATTTTAAAAGATCAAACCAAACTTCTAGAGATTAAAAACAATATGACTGAGATAAAAAAAAATGACTGAGATAAAAAAAAATACCTTAGATGTTACATGGAATTACTAGTGGATTAGACATTATAGAAATAAAACATGAGTGAACTTGTCCCATAGCCATAAAGACTCTCAGGAATGAAACAAAGAGTAAAAAGAGACTTTTAAAAAATGAATGAAGCAACAATGACCTGTGAAAACACTACACTCAAGGGAGAGGAAAAGGAGTATGGGAAAAACTTCTGAAAAAGTAATGGCTGGCTTTTTTCCACATTTGATGAAAATTATAAATCTAGAACTCCAAGAAGCACCAAGAACCTCAAACCTAGAAACATGGAGAAAATTCAACTAAGACACAACATAATTGAATTGCTTAAAACCAATGATAAAGAAAAATGTCTTAGGGCTTCCCTGGTGGTGCAGTGGTTGAGAGTCCGCCTGCCGATGCAGGGGACATGGGTTCGTGCCCCGGTCTGGGAAGATCCCACATGCCGCGGAGCGGCTGGGCCCATGAGCCATGGCCGCTGAGCCTGTGTGTCTGGAGCCTGTGCTCCGCAATGGGAGAGGCTACAACAGTGAGAGGCCCACGTACCGCAAAAAAAAAAAAAAAAAGCAAAAGAAAAATGTCTTAGAAGCAGACAGAGTAAAAAGGAACATCGTGGACAGAAGAACAAAATAAGAATGAGAGTGAACTTGTCTTTGGAAACAATGCAAACCATAGCATCATATTAAAAGTACTGAAAGGGGAACAAAAAGTCAACCTTGAATTCTATACCCAAAAATAAGGTCAAAATACAAACTTTTCAGACACACAAGACCTGAAAGAATTCATCATCAGCTGACCTGCTCTACACGAAATATTTAAGAAAGTCATTCAGGCAGAAAGAAAACCATATGAAAATCTAGATATACACAAAGAAATGAAGAGTGCCAGAAATGGGTAAATATAATTTTTGTTCTTAGTTTTTATTACCTTTAAAAGACCGACTTGTTAAAACAGAAATAATACTGTTGTGTGAGGTTTATAATGTATATAGAAGTAAAACATATAACAATAATAATACAGTGTCCAGTATGTGGGAAATGGAATTATATTGTAAGGTCTTATAAACATATTAAGTGGTATAATATCTCTGAAGGTAGACTAAGACAAGTTAAAGATGTATATTATAAACCATGAAACAACCACTCACAATGCAAAACAAAGAGTTAGAGCTAGTACACGAGACAACAAAAGAGATCAAATGGAATAATTAAAAGCAATCCAGAAGAAGACAGAAAAGAACAAAGAAATGGGACAAATTGAAAACAAATCACAAAATATGTAGATTTTAAGCCAACTATATCAATAATCACATTAAATGTAAATGGTTTAAACAACCCAATTAAAAAGCAGAATTGTTGAGATTGCACCCAAATAAAAAAAAAGCAAAACCCAACTATATAATCATTATAAGAAACCCACTTTAAAAATAAGGACACAAATAGGTCAAAAGAATGGGAAAAGGTATACTGTGTTAATGCTTGTCAAATATTATTACCAGCCTAACTGAAACTTCATTAAAGAAACCCTTGTTGAGCTTAATTTACAAAATACACAAACAGCTCATACAACTCAATAACAACAACAACAATCAAAAAACGAGCAGAAGACCTAAAGAGACATTTCTCCAAAGAAGGCATATAGATGGCCAATAGACACATGAAAAGATGCTCATCAGTGCTAATTATCAGAGAAATGTACATCACAACTACTAGGAGGTACCACCATACACTGGTCAGAATGGCCATCATTTAAAACTCTACAAATAACAAATGTTGGAGAGGGTGTGGAGAAAAGGGAACCCTCCTACACTGTTGGTGGCAATGTAAATTGGTGCAGCCACTATGGAAAACAGTATGGAGCTTCCTTAAAAAAATAAAAATAGAGTTACTATATGACCCAGTAATCCCATTCCTGGGCATATATCTGGACAAAACTCTAATTGGAAAAGATACATGCATCCCTATGTTCATAGCAGCACTGTTTATGATAGCCAAAACATGGAAACAACCTAAACGTCCATCAACAGATGAATGGATAAAGAAGATGTGGTACATATATACAATGGAATACTACTCAGCCATAAAAAAGAATGAAATAATGCCATTTGCAGCAACATGGATGGACCTAGAGATAATCATACTAAGTGATGTTAAGTCAGAAAGAGAAAGAGAAATACCATACGATATCACTTATTTGTGGAATCTAACATATGATACAAATGAACTTATCTACAAAAGAGAAACAGACTCACAGACTTAGAGAACAGACTTGTGGTTGCCAAGGAGGGTAGGAGACGGATGCACTGGGAGTTTGAGATTACCAGATTCAAACTAGTATATATATGATGGATAAACAATAAGGTCCTACTGTAGAGCACAGGGAACTATATTCAATATCCTGTCATAAGCCATAATGGAAAAGAATTTGAGAAAGTGTATGTATATGTATGACTGGATCACTTTGCTGTACAGCAGAAATTAACACAGCATTGTACAGCATTGAAATTAACACAACATTGTACAGCATTGAAATTAACACAACATTGTATTTGATAAATTAACTATACTTCAATACAATAAAATTTAAAAAAAGAAGCCCTTGTTATTTGTACATGCATAACATCCTAGATGTTTTTTTTAAAAAAGTTCTATAATTGCCTTTTAAAATGGTAATTACATGATATTGCACACCAGTTCCCTGGGAGTTAAAGGAGAACGAAAGCTCTGAAAACAGGAGATGAAAATGTCTCCTTTTGTATTTTATTTCTTTCCTTTTGGCTCTTTTTTTCTGTTGACTGAACAGTAAAAGAAAACAGCAACATAATCTCGAGCTCCTTTTGCTCAATGCACCGATCGCATCATTGATCTGGTATCACAGTGGATATAAAGCAATGTTTGCTTCAGTGATTCCAAGCTGTAGTCCAAATAAAAAGCTGTATCTATGAAGACAGATTCCTACAAAGGTAAATTTAAGAGAAAATAATTTTTTAAGCTCATTCTATTTTCCCTCCCACTCCGTTTTTCTCATACGGAACTATCATCTAACCAAATTACATTGCTTTATCATGCTAGATGATTGAACATCACTTAGCTTATTCAAAGATTTTTGTCAAGTTATCTTTTGAGGAAATGCAGTTCTGTGCATGGGTGAAGTACCATAAGAAAAACTAAATGCATAAATATTCACAAGCAGTGCCTATGGTTCATAAAGACACAGTTTATCTCTTCTTGTTTTTTGATCCAAGGTTTATAAAGTTGGGTAAAAGGGGAGCGAAGGCAAAGGTAGGATATAAAATGGTAGCAGCAGCTGGATGTGGTCCAGGTTAGAGGCAAAAGAGAAGGTGAGGCATGAGATGCCTGCGTGTCTGAATTTGGTTGAAGAGAGATGGAGACTGGACAAGGGGAAGAAGTCTAGGGTCTTGACTTTAGATGCACGCAATAAGAAATGGTAAAGGGAAACTGATTTGTCCATTAAGTGAATTCATGTTGCTGTCAGTTCTGGCTAGCGCAACCAGACGATTTCAATGGAGGATTTGGAGGTAAAATGCAAGAAGTAAATAAATTTGGATAGAAGGTTAGACCCGCGAGCTGCAGCTTGTCTTTGAAAGCTCTCAAATCAATCCAATAAACTTTACAAGCTTAATCTTGCTAGTACCCAGTGTAGGCTAAAGAGCTTTAGTTCCTTTCTAGAACTGGTTGGTTTTGACCCAGAAAATACCCATCTTGATTCCTAAGCTGAGAAGAACACTGCATAGGTATCTCTCCTTTGTGAACATCCAGACCCACTGACTAAGAGAAAGGACACCAATGCCAAGGGCATATTCAGGGCAATGTTTTTTTAAAATTCTAAATACACTTAATAATCTCCTTTGAAGATTACCAAGATGCATTACCGACAATAGCAGGTACAGCTCCCTCGTATTTGTCAAGAGTAGTGAGTCTTACCGCATATAACAAAGGCAACTTGTCGATTTTCAAAGTAATTAGACTACAGTGAACGACATGGCCCTCTGTGGGTAGTAAGACCTAACCAAGCCATCCCAAGATTCAAGATGAACATTTTGCCACACCCCAGCGCTATGATTCTATGTGTGAGTTGGGAAAGAAGGTGCATGATGAATAGAAATTTTTGACTGTTTGAAATTTCACTAAATAAGATAACTGCTGTATTCTTCTTACTCCCGCGTTGAAAATAGAGAGGAAACGTAAGTGATAAGAGGCAAATTTATCAGCAGAGCCTGGGAACACCTGAGGCAAATTTATCAGCTGAGCCTGGGAACGCCTGAGGCAAATTTATCATCTGACAGCAGAACCCATCTCATTTCTTCATGTTGCTCTGCGATGCCACACGATCCGCTGTGTGACAGGTCTTGACCCCGCAGCAGAGCTAAAAGTTTTAAGTTAAGAATTATCGAAAGAGCCAGGCTCAAGCATTGCCTGTGGATGAGCACAGGTAAGTAAGGGGAGAAAACCATCACCTGGCCAATCGTCAAATGAAGCTAATTACCTGCTCTCTGGGTTTCTTAAATGGCTTTTAATTGTATTTAATTCTAATTCTTTATTTTGGAACGACTATAATTATTGTTCCCTTTTCATAAATAGAGGGAAATATTGTCCATCCAATTATCAATAACTTTATCCTGCCAGGACCTCTTGGAAAGAAACAGCTTAAACCTACACACTCCTCTACTTTCTTTAATAAACACTGTTCAGTCCCACAAGAATTGAAAAGAAAGTAAGAGAAAGTTCAAACATTCAATTCCAAACTGAATTCACGCCTTCTCTACTTATCAAAACAAACCACTTGAAACTTTTAAGATATATTTGTTACAGCTCAGATATTCTGTAATTCATCATTCTTGCTAAAAAATGTATTCACTTAAGGTATATTCTGGACATGATTCTGAGGGACATCAAATGTGCGGTGGAATCAGTAAATATGAATATTTACTAAGTTGAAGGAACACCTAGTAGGCTGAAAAGTCAAGCCAAGACATAGAAAAATTGATCTTCTGTTGTCTCCTTGGCAATCACTACAAGTAGAAATCCTGTCCATGTTTGCTTTTCCTAAACTTAGTATTTTACTCCCCATTTTCATAGCCATTATGGGTCTCTGACATAGGGAAGTACGCCCATTAAAATCAAGTTTTAAAATGAAAAAGTTGTTGGTTTCATTAAAACCCAAGAAGATGACTTCATTCACATGTCATGTTTACATTTGATAACAATCTGGGTAGAAATCTTCAAGGATAATGATGTTCAATTCTTAAAATCGAGGTAAAGTGGAATGATCTACGTTTTGGATTTGAGAAAAGACACCGGGGTAAGAAAGAACAGGAAAGGGCAAAAGCGGTGTAGCAGGATAATTTTTGTCATTTTTTTGAGCCACCAACTATACTTCCATCATCTCTAAGCCTTATATCAACCCGCAAGGCAAATAACATAATCTCCATTTTACCAATGAGAAAACAGAGGCTCAGGTAATTCAAATAAGCACCAAGGTCAAATACTTTTGCCAAGAGCCACGTTTAAACAAGAGATGCTGGAGCGCCAAAGCCCAAGTTCATTTCAGTAAGTCACAGAAGGAGGAGGCCTCCTTCTGAAGGCCTCAAATGACCATTTACATAGATTAAATAGATAACGGAAAGCCACTGGAGGTGTTAACCCAAGGAGTGTTAACATCAAATCTGTCTTCGTGGAAGAGTCCTCTGACAGTAAGCAGTGAATTAAGGGAAGCGCAGTTACAAAATCTTTCCAAGAACAAGGGTTATAAGGGCCTAGATGCAGTCAGGAGAGCATGCGTGAAAAGGCAAAGGCAGATGGAATGCGAGGCGTGCAGGAATAGAGGCCACACAACTGGGAAACTCATTAGTCACAAGTTGTCTTTACAGAGCTGGCTCCCAGGGCCTGTTCCTGAGCTATGTCAGATTCTCCTGTCAGCCTAATATAAATCTACAAACTGAGGCAGATCCGTTGACATCCCCTCAGCATAACAAAAATAAGCATATGAAGTGTTTACTATATATCATCTCTGTGATAAGCACAGTAAACATATCATCTGAGTTAATCCTCATAGCTGGAGCTAGGTGTAGAGCTCAGACCATCTACAGATAAAGAAACTGAGGCTCCTGGGTAAATTGTTAGCAGTACTCCAGCTCTGTACCCAATCAAAGCAGGAGGCTGGAAGGGAGGAGCAGGAAGGAGGGGGGGAGGAGGAAGGACAGGAGGAGGAAGAAGGGAGGAGGGGAGGAGGAAGGCGGGGGAGGAGGAGGAGGAAGGGAAGGAGGAGGAAGGGGAGGAGGAGGAAGAAGGGTAGGAAGAGGGGGAGGAAGGGGAGGAGGAAGAAGGGGAGGAGGGGAGGAGGAAGGGGAGGAGGTGGACGAAGGGGAGGAGGAGGAGGGAGGGGAGGAGGAGGAGGAAGGGGAGGAGGAGGAGGAAGGGGAGGAGG